>NC_140492.1:27443259-28000759 GCF_964271855.1 Acomys minous | reverse complement strand
CTTCCACTGAGGCCAGAGAAGTAGCCCAGCTAAGGGTAGAATAATCCAAAAGCAGGCAGTAGAGGCCATGTCAGAGACAGACCCATCTCCATTTTGCTAGGGGAACCTCATAAAGAACAAGCTGCCCGTCAGCCGCATATGTGTAGGGCGACTTAAATACAATAGTCTTTGCTTGGTGATCCAGTCTCTGTGAGCCTCCATGGGCCGGGGTTAGTTGACCTTGTTGGTCTTCTTGTCATATCTTCACCCCTCCCTAACCCCAGCCCCACCCAATTCTTTCCCTAACTCTTCCACAAAACTCCCTGAGCTACATCCAATGTCTGGCTGTGGGTCTCAGCATGTGTTTTTTTTTCCTTCATATAAATTCATTTTTAAAATTTATTCACTGTGCATCGCAATCATAGCCCCTTTCCCTCATCTCATTCCAGTCTGACACTCCCTGCCTCTTTCTCTCTCTCTCTCTTCCTCCCTATTCTCCTCCCACAGTCCACAGAGAAGGGGAATCATTCTCCTCTACCAACTGACTCCAGCCTATCAAGTCTCATCAGGACTGCCTATATCCTACACCTCTGTGGCATATAAGGCACCCCCCCCCCATGGAAGAGAATCCCAGGGAGATCAGGGGCAAGGCCTTTATATTTAGGGATTCTCAATATCTTATTATGAGTCACAAAACAGACCCTTGCCACACCCTGTGAGTCCCCTTCCCCCATCAATTTGGTAGGTACTCAGGCATTTTTTTTGGTCCGTTTATAAATTTGTTTCTTCACATTGTCAGAAGTTCAGCCGTGCAGGGTCCCTAAAAGCAATAGTACATCACTAACTGGGAAAAGTCCTTCCTGTGAGCTAGCACGTAATACAGAATGGAGGATGTCCTGAAGCAAAGGATAGAATGAGGTAGAATACACCCTAGTAAAGGGACAAAATGTTTATGATGATGATAAGAGACAGGTAACTACTTAACAATACATGCTGCAACCACCCTGTCAATTTACTCTTTTGCAACCCTAACATAATGTGAATAGTAATGTGTTCAGAAACCAATTTTTGCCTCAAAGTATGTACAATATGTACAATAAAATACACACAACTCTTCAGTTTCATCATTTGTTTCAAATGTCAGATGATTTGAATGCATAACAACTGCATTTTGAAAACAGCAAAGAATAGATCACTGTTCATTAAAAGGAGGTGGATCTCATTGGAACTACAAGATGATGGTGAAAAACATGACAGCTAACACATTCACATTTACATAACACCCAAAAGCAAACAAGAAACCCTCATATATTACAAGTCAGATTATTTTACTTTATGAGGAAAAGTAATATAAAAAAGATCTTTCTAAAGTGACTATGGTTACACATTCTCAAAATTGGAAAGTTTAAAAAAAATATGTTTTTATCATGAGGGCCTTTAACTTTTTTAGTATTTAGTTGCACTCACAGAATGAAAGATTATTTCCTGAAATACTGAAAGATGACATCGGTTCCATAGTATGTTAAACATTTATCAAACTGAATTGTGTACAAGAGTATTATCCCTTTAATATTGATCAATATTTTGTAATTAAGTGAATTTAAAATGCTGATATATGCCTGTCCTATGATGTACTGTTTTTCCCTTATTATTTAACTAAATGAGTCCTGCTTTCAATGATTCAGCAGCCTCCTTAAACAAGAATTAATAATCAAACAAGTAATTCAAATGGACAAACATGGAAAAAACAAGTAAAAGAAAAGCCAGCATGCCTTATGTTAGAATTACTCTCTCAGTCTCATTCTAGTCTGTGAAGCCTGTGTAAGCAGAGCTGTCAGCATGTGCTGATTCAGTTGTGTCCCTGATTACAGGAGTAAAAACATGCCACTAGGAAAGGTGAAGCCCCAGAGACTCCCTGTAAAGTTTGCCTGTTCCTTGTCCTAGATTTTCTGTCTTGAAACTGAAGTTGAAATCTCAGTTATAATAATTCCATGAAAAGTAACATTTTACAATGGGGAAAGTGCTTTTATATATAATATCTAAAAGTATTTGTTTTAATTGAGTTAATAGCTACTAACATTATTTGTGAAAGTGAAACTTATGGAAATAGTGGCTAAACATTTCCAAGCAGATCAGAAATAGTTCATATAAGTATCATGGCAGTATAAATACTCCCTAGCATCTAATACCTTGGATGATTCCTAGATTAATATGGTATACCTCATAATATCCTGATATCACTCTATATTATCATTGAACATTTTGTAAAGTTCTTTTGCAATAGTATGGAAATAATAAATCTTCACATTTGTTAATAGTGTAATTTAAAGAATCATTCTTTCAAATGAAAAGAAATCTGTCCCATGAAAATCTTCATTTACCAGGAAAGTGGGACAGAAGAGAACACTTCCTATTAGGACTCCAGGTAAGAGAAGCAAGGGAGAATGGGGAAATAGAAGGATCCAGAGGGTCCTAGAAACCTACAAGTAGAAGTAGAACATTATGATGGGCAGATCTGGGCCCAGGGGTACTGCTCAAGTTATGGCACCAGCCAAGGACAATAACTGCAATAACCTTCGAACCCCTACTCATATCTAGACAATGGACAGGACATTCTTCACAGTTGAGTGGAGAGTGGGGACTGCCTCTCACTTGAACTCTGGTGCCCCATACTTGACCTCATCCCCTTGATGGGGAGGCCTGGTGGCACTTAGAGGAAGGATAGCAGGCTACCAAGAAGAGACTTGATACCCTGTGAGCATATACAAGGGGAGGAGGTCCCAATCAATCACACTCATAGGGGAGGGGAGTAAGAGGAAAATGGAAGGGAGGGAGGAATGGGAGGATACAAGGGATGTGACATCAATTGAGATGTAATATGAATAACTTAATAAATATATTTAAAAAGGAAAGAAAAGAAAAGAAATGAAATATCATAAATGAAAGTGGAGACACAATGACAGACACATGGAAAATCCAAAGAAATATTAAGTATTGCTTCAAAAGCTTTTATGCCACAAGATTTGAAAATCCAAAAGAAATAGAAAATTTTCTTGATAGATTCTGCTTATCAAAATTGAATCAAGTCCATGTAAACAAATTAAATAATCCTATATCTTCTTATGAAATAGAAGCAGTCATAAAATTACTTGCAACCCCCACCCAAAAGAATAAACAGAGCCACATGGATTCAGCACAGAACTCTACCAGATCTTCAGAGAAGAACTAAAACTGATACTCTTCAAATTCTTCCTCAAAATAGAAACAGAGGGAGAATTATCAAACTCATTCCAAGAGGCAAAAGTCACCCTGATACCTAAACCACACAAAGACCCAAGAATGAAAGAGATCTTGGTACCAATATCTCTTAAGAGCACTGATGCGAAAATACTCAATAAAATGCTATTCTCAGAAACTGAATACACATCAAAAATATTATCCACCAATTCACCATGACCAAGTAGGCTGCATCCAACCCATGAAAGGGTGTTTTAATATATGGAAATCCACCAACGTAATCCAAAATATAAACAGACTGAAAAAAAAAACCCCACATGATCATCTCCTTAGATGCTGAAAATCATTTGACAAAATCCAACACCATATATTTTAAAAGTCTTGGAGAAATCAGGGGTAAAAGGCACATACCTAACCATAGTAAAGGTTATATACAGCAAGCCTATGGCCAACATCAGAGAATCTTAAATCAATTCCACTGAAATCAGGCAACTCACAACAAGGCTGACCACTCTCTCCTTATCTCTTCAATAGAGTACTTGAAGCCATAGCTATATAAATAAGACAACTAAAGGAGGTGAAAGCGATGCAAATTGGAATGGAAGAACCCAAAGTATCATTATTCACAGATGATATGATAGTATACATAAATGACCCTCAAAATTCTGAGAAAGCAGGTCCTACAGCTGATAAACACCTTCCACAAAGTAGTTGGATACAAAATCAACTAAAAAAAAATCAGTATGTTCCTTGGTATGAAATACAACTGGGATGAGAAATCAATTAGGGAAATAATATTCTCCACAATAGTCACAAAATAAAACCCCATAAAGTCTCTTGTATAATGCTAACCAAGCAAGGGAAATTATTGTACTAAAAAACTTCAAGTCTCTGAAGAAAGGAATTGAGAGACTGGGATCAGATGATAATGGAGGAGGGTTTCCCTCTTCTGAGGACAAAGCAACAGGAGAGGGGGGATGAGGGGCGAAGATGGGACCAAGAGGAGACAAGGGAAATGGATACAATTGGAATGTAAAGTGAAAAATTTTAATTAAAAAAATTTAAATGCACACCTATAATTAAAAATATTCCTGAACATATATAATAGTGTTATTTTCAAATTTTACATTATAGTTTTAACACTGTCCCATAAAATTAAATATAACATGATGCTTTTCAAATTAGCTGCTTTGTTTGTAAATAAAAATCATATTATTTAGCAGATATAATCAAAGACTGAATTGTCAACAAATACAGGCACTATTGTTATTTACTTGTTATAGTAGTTTATTGCTCTTGTGTTTTTTCATATTTTCAGTAATATATTAATATGTTGCATTTCTACAAAAATAGTGTTTTAACCACTATTTATACTTTTTCCTGATATATTTACTCAATATAAAATAACTTTTGCTAACCTGTTTATTGAGGAATTTTTGGTTTTTTGTGATTGACAGATTAAAACAAAAGAACAAATACATTGAATTTTTTTCTAGTGCATGTTCATATATGTCTCACTTTGTGAGACAGATCTGCAAAAGTTCCCTTTGAAGCCTGTGAAAGGTTTATAGCCACCAAAATATATGATAATACGCTTGACAAATGAAGATCAAGAAAAATCAACAAATGAATTTCTTAAAAGTGAAAAATATGTTTTTAAGCCCTCTATCACAGCTGACTATGGACAAATTAAATTCATGGTGGGCTGACTTTGACCTACAATCCAGTTTGTTTGTGTATTCCTCACTAGTACCTGGCATTAAAATTGAGTTTCATTTTACCTGAATTATATAACATTAAGTATCAATAGTCCTAAAATAATAATTTTTCATTTCACTCTAAAATAGCTTCAGGTGAATCCTCAAGAACAACACAACAGGATAGATATAAAATTTTTTAAAGTAAAATAAAACAATTTTAAGGCAAAGACTGTACTTTCTCATATAGACAGGGATTTAATGGTTCATTTTGTAATAAACATCTGTGTTGTTTTCTTTATTTTATTTTTTTTTCATTTTTTCTCCTTTATTAATTTATTCTTGTTACATCTCAATGGTGATCCCATCCCTTGTATCCTCCCATTCTTCCCTCCCTCCCATTTTCCCCTTATTCCCCTCCCCTATGACTGTTCCTGAGGGGGATTACCTCCCCCAGTATATGCTCATAGGGTATCAAGTCTCTTCTTGGTAACCTGCTGTCCTTCCTCTGAGTGCCACCAGGTCTCCCCCTCCAGGGGACATGGTCAAAGGTGAGGCACCAGAGTATGTGAGAAAGTCATATCCCACTCTCCACTCTACTGTGGAGAGTGTTCTGTCCATTGGCTAGATCTGGGTAGGGGTTTAAGGTTTACCGCCTGTATTGTCCTTGGCTGGTGCCTTAGTTTGAGCCAGACCCCTGTGCCCAAATCTGTCTATCATAATGTTCTACTTAAATTAATTCATAATAGCCAGAACATGGAAACAGCCTAAGTGTCCCTCAATAGAAGAATGGATAAAGAAACTGTGGTACATATACACTATGGAATACTATTCAGCTATTAAAAACAAAGAATTCCCGAAATTTGTGGATAAATGGATTGAGCTAGAAATGATCATAATGAGTGAGTCAACCCAGAAGCAGAAAGACTCAAATGGTATATACTCACTTATATCTGCATATTAGCCCAAGGGGCATGTCCCACGAAAGCCTTCACTTACCAGGAAACTGAGACAGAGGAGAGGACATTCTAGTGGGACTCTAGATGAGAGAATCATGGGAGAATGGCAAAGTAGAAGGATCCAGAGGGTCCTAGAAACCTACATGTTTTTTTTATTATGTATACATCTTCCCCCACTCTCCCTGTGAGAGATCAGCACTTGTAACTGCCCAAAGAATAACTCCTGAGCTGACTCTTCCGCAAACTCTGGCATTGTGTTGTCTTGATTACAGTTTATGACATAAAAAGGCTACATCTTTCAGACCTCTTGATTTTTTTCTGAACAATGTTCCTCAAGCTAGAAGAATTTCTGTTTCTCAGTCATTGAACACTCAACAATTATACTCACAAAAGACATTGTGCCCTTCACATGGCAAAATACTAATTTGTTTACTTGTGATTACAATATATGTGAATTACAGAAACAAAATTCAAGAAAAATATGGCAGATAGGTATTTTAAATACCTATTCCACAGGTATGAGCAATAAAGATCTCAAAACAGGAATTTATAAAATAATCAATTATTCTTCCTATCTTCAAAAGCTGTTTTCCATGTTAGATCAAGCTCATTAATGTTTAGATTCTATAAATATATCTTACATCATACTTCAAGTATGTTGTCATCAATCTTGGTGTCAGTATGCATGGGTCCTCTTTATCAAAGGTCAATGTTCTCTCATTATGTCAAACATCTGTGTGTCAGGACAGCTTTTCCTTAGCTCTTCTCATCACTATCTTGAGCTTTCTCAAACACTTTATTTGTAAGTCAATATATACTATTAACTGTTGATTAATCCTTAGCCATGTTTGTATTAACTAGTGGAAGCTACCCTTGGCTGCAGTCCCAAGTTAAGGCGTCTCATAGGAACAGAGTTATGTTTGAAAACTTCAGATATGAGAGTAGAGAAAAAGGAATAGCAGAATGTTCCAAAACAAAAGGTGGTCATCAGTTACTCCTGGCAGGAACTTCTAACCTATTCCAGGAGGCTCTCCCTCCATAGGTGTCGTTGCTTCAGGTTGTGCAGTGTCATTTGTCCCACACACTCCACTGGAGGGGTCATGACACTGATTGTCTCATCGTTCATCTTGCTGTAGGTGGTTTATTATGTATTGTGTGTGTGTATAATATTATAAATGTATATGTAAAAAAGAAAAATAATAAAGAAAACAAATATGTGACAATTTACTATGAGAGTCTTTGACTGATTGTCATCTATGGTGACTTGTTGCTGTGATTTATCTGGTCGATGGGATTTATCATTATATTGTAAGTAAAATAAACCCTTTTGTCAGTTACTTTGTTATAGCAACAAGAAAATTAGTCAGTACAGAAAATTCATACTAAATAGTGAGACCTGTGCTGTGATAAACCTGATCAATATAATTCTTAGATGTGTGGGATTAGTGGATAGGAGTAATGTTGAAGACTTTGGAAATGTGAGCGAGAGAAACCCCAGAACGCTGTAAGTAGAGCTTAAAGAAACACTAGGTGAGTGTTTTAAAACCAGCATGCTAAGAGGAATGTCGACAGTTAAGATCCATCTCATGGAGTTTCAGATAGGAATGAGGACACCTTGCCTTGGGTAATGTAGCTAGAACCCATTCTTGTTGTGTGTGTGGGTTTTTTTTTTTTTCATTGTATCTAGTTTCTAACTATATTAATTTCTTCTCAAAAATTAATTCAAGGAAAAATGCTTGTGAAGCCTCACATTCATAATTTTGCCTGGCTATGTACCTCTGCTCCTATTCAAATATGCATTGAAAGAGAGAAATAGAATACAAAAATGTGAAGTTTGGTGACAAAAACACACAAACAAGTTTATAGTCAAGCATAGAGCATAGACAGAGCAGATGAAACTTCTAAAGAATTAGTGCTTACAGGAAAAAAAAAGAACATTTGCGACCTTTTCTGGAATGTTATCAAATGGGCATTACCCCAAGCATTGAAGTTTTAAATTGTAAAACTGAGGATTCATTCCAAAGGACAACAGAGGGTATCAGATGAAATTGCCAGTGTGAGAATGAAACCCTTTAACAGAAACACCATTATGGGAAGAGTTTCCTTATAGTTAGCATATAGTGACAACTGCTATTATGTTTCATAAAGTCTAGTCTACCTCTTTAGCTACCAGCAGTATTGATAATGGTATTCTCAACAACAATAACAACAACAACAACAGCAAAAATCAAGAACAATAGTATCATGAAGGATTGTAATGAGTTTCCAAAAAGTTATTAAGGGTAAGAAACCTATAGAAGGAAAAGATTCTTTACAAAGTACGTATCACTGGGAAAATATAGGGTGAAGTTTAGAAGTTGATGACTAATTTAAATGACACCCCCAGGATTTGAGAGATGTAAAGATCGATGAAGTCCACTGAGGAGAGCTGCTTGCATGGGGTGGATTCAGCCCCAATGATCAGCTACTTATGCTGCAGTAAGCAGAACTGGCAGCCTTGGACTGAACAAGGCCATTGAATTATAGACATTTCCTACATCAGTTTCTAGCATTGCATATGAAGTTACAAAGTTTAGTATCAGATTGCCTAGATCTAAGTACTGATTTCACTTGCAATTTCTTTGTTATGATCTCATTCCTCCATGTTTTTTAAAGTAGGAATGCTTATTATATGCCATTTTATTATATATATAATTTGGATTTGGTTTTGCAGATGCTCAACTGAACAGGTTGTCTTGATTGACAGAAAAGAATTTGGATTTTTAAAGAGTTTTGAGGCTATTAAAGATTAGGAGTGCCTTGAGAGACCAATAAAATGAATTCAGAATTAAGAGGTGAATAAGAAACCTTAGAGGGCAGTTGGGCGTTTTTTTAAATGTTGCATGTGATTGCTTGATTAAAAAGTGAAGTTGAGATAGTTATTTTTCATTGTCAAGTTTACTGCATTTAGAATTACCATGGAAACATAACTCAGAATGTGTCTATGCGGGTGTTTGCAGAAAGGTTCAACTAAGGAGAGAATATTCATCTTAAGCACTATTCCACGGGGTGTGGTTCTTGACAAATAAAATGAAAAAAAAATAAGTAGACTGGTTACCATTGTTCATCTCCCTCTACTGTCTGGCTGCAGATACATCAATCACTGGCTGCTTTAGTTTTTTCTTAACATGACTTTTCAAACATGGTAGGCTGTATCCTGAAATCTAGAGCCAAAACCTCTGTTTCTAATGTGGATATTGGTTTTTCAGGAATTATGTTACAGCAATGAAAAAAATTTAAGACAACAGGTCTTTCAGTATCTCCACAAACTTCCACTATTATCTCTTTTGCTATTTTCACAATAACTAGGGAAAAAATCCCTGGTGTATTGACTTTCTTTACTGCTGCTTTGTGACAACACAAGTCAACCATTGCCTCCATTTACACTTAGCATGATTATGTAAGAACTTTGGAGAACAGCATATAATTATGTTATCACTTGTAACAAGTATGCATAGACCAGTCTCATCTCTAAACTGTGACTACTAATATTAAAGTCATTTATTTTTAATCTTTAAATTTCCATGATCTCCATCAATCTTAAAGTCATAAATTACACATTGTGTATATGTAAAAATTAATAAATTAAAACTAGTATCCTACAGACTTATCTAATGAATATTTCAGTGCATATAACACAGTACTGCCTTAAACACTGTAAACATTAATATTTAAAATCAAGAAATATCTGATAGAACTTAGGATCAACGATTTTTCTGTTCAACTATAACTGTAGCTTGATTATTTCTAAAAATCTTTGCTTTTTAAAATTACATTGCTAGTGAGTTATCCTGGTTTAACCTTGAAAATGCAGGGGACAAACAATCTCACCCACTGAATAAAGTATTCACAATTATTCTGGAAAAATGTCTTTTTTATTTAATTGCTGTGGTAATTTAAGATAGCTGAGGGAATAGGAAACACTTTTTGTTTGACCTATAATTTAAGTGTCATTTAATTTTTGAGTAATTCTAAGGTTGGCACTTTCACTCAATTTTATTTTCATTTTCATTAGCCACACTTCCACTCCCATACTGAATTAATATTCACAAAAGATTTAAGCTCCTCACTGTATATGCCATTTGGATTTTAAATAAAGGTAATATATGAAACATTAGAAAAAAATCATATTCATTTGCTCAGATTACTTTAAATGTCAAAAGCTCTCTGCTTAGATGTACAATGCCCATCTTCCCCCTTAATCAGGATGGGACTTGACAGAAGTAGAATAAAAGTTTTAATGTTGATCTTTTGGCAGAAGGACGGGGGTGACACTATTAAAATAAAACTTCACTTTCAATTATTCAATTGTAAAATTTGAATGGAAGGATACAGTAAAGGGAGAGTATGGTTTTCAAATGAGAAATGCATAGAGTGAGCATAAATTTAGTATCTATCTATTTATAATTACTATTTAAAATTGCCAACCAAGAGCACAAAATAGCATGAACCTCAGGCTTTTTCTTCTAAAAAAAAAAAAGTCAAAATAGAAGTAAAATAGACTGTGAGTCCTAAGGTAGATTTAATGCAACTCTCCTGTCACATTTGTGGAGTTTAAGCCTCAAAAGTTCTTTGAGATCAGCAGCTCCTATCAGACTATGAAAAGGCTGTGAGCACAGCTTTAATGAAATTTAAATTTTTCAGTAATAAATTTAAAGCCGAATATAATGTTGCATGTTAACTCCAAATGTCCAGGGTATTTGAGATGCTGCAAGTGACCTACAAACATTTCTTCTGGATCATTTTTCTGAAAAATATATGGAAGGGGAGAAGAATTAAAATATCAGCCAAGGAATTAGCTTACCTACAGTCCACCTGTTATAACGCTTTACAAAAAATTATTTTTTCTTTTACATGAGCATAAAGATATTCATTTTCAGCTCCTTAATTTCAGAATTTCATATCATTAGCCTAATATGTTGGAGGCTTTCAACTACTCACCTGCTTTTTTGGTAGGATCTCTAGGAAGGGTATCCTTTCACTGCCGTGTTAGAGATCATGTTTAAGGCACTGAACATGCTGGACAAATATATTCTCTCACTCTTATTTCTAAATTTGTTTCAAGGTCACTTGAAACACTTGTCTTAGAAAACAGAAACAATCAAAATAGGCAAAGAAAATATATGCACATACAGAGATACACACACACACACACACACACACACACACACACACACACATGCGAACACTTGCTTCAAACTTTTTTGCTTTACTATGTTTACTTGGTTTTTGTTGTTGTTGTTGTTGTTGTTTAAAAATATTTATTTATTCACTTTATGTCTTGGTAGTACCCCCATCCTCCCTCACTTCCCAGCCCCACCATCCCTCCCTCTCTCACATCCCCCTCCTCAGAAGAGGGGAGCCCCCTTTCCACATGCCCCCACACACACCAGGTCACCAAGTCAGATCAGGAGAATATGTTCTTTTCTCCTGTGACTTGGCAAGGCAATTCTGCCAGGGGGAAATGACAGAAAAGCTGGCAGGAGAGTCCATGTCAAAGAGAGCCTCCATTCTCTTTACACAGGGATCCATATGAAGCCACATGAATCCTGAGCCGGCCCTCAGCTACATCTTTATTAGGGGCTTAGGTCCAGTCCATGCAAGGTCCTTGGTTGGTGTTTCAGTCTCAGAAATCCCCTCTGGGTCCTAGCTAGTTGGCTCTGTTAGTTTTCTTGTGAGGCTTCTGTCACCTCCAGGTCCTGTTTTCTTTTCTCTCACTTTTCTTCAAGGTTCCCTACTCATTACCCAATGTATGGATGTGAGTATCAACATCTGTATTAAGGAACTGATGGAGGGAGACTCTCAGAAGATAGCTGCTTGGCTCCTGTCTGCAAACATAGCAGAGTATCATTAATAATGTCAGATGTTATTTTTCTCCCAAGTGGTAGGTCTTGTGTTGGAAAGGGTGTTGGTTAGACCTTCTTTCAATCTCAGCTATATCAACTCTATATTTATCCCTGCACATCTTGTAGTCTTGGTGAATAGTTGGTCAATATTTTATTTTTTATTTTTGTGAATGGGTTGGTGTTCCTCTTCAACTTCAACTCAAAATTGCTTTACTCTTTACATTTGCACTTCATGCCTGAATTGTGAAATTTTGAGTGGATTTAAATACATTTGTACTTTATTGCAAGGTGTATCTTTTATGATATGCTTTACTCCATCAAGACTACCTTCCTTTACAGAGTTATATTTTCACTGATTTCTAAGATCATCCTTTTTGTACTGGTATACCCATGCACAGCCTGAAAATGATGGGGTGTGATCACCCCCAATCAGTGGGTGATGAGTGCCAATTGAAAAATAATTTCTTCTTTTTTTTCCTCAATGAACAATTCATAAAAAAATATTATATGGCTCCTGAGTAGGTAAAGATCACTGCCCTAGAAGCTACAGTTTTTTCACTAACTTTGCCTGGATATCTGTTTATCTCTCCTGTCCTACATTCCTGTTCCTTTATATAACATTGCAAATAAACTATAGCAGACAGTAGTTTTCCTTGGGGTCTAGTTTCAGGGAACTCAGACTAATAAAACAACCTCATTAATGGATTTTTAAAGTTATGCTTAAGTACAGAGAACATTTCCTGCTTTTAATCTATAGAAGGAAATGGTATAAGACCAAGAAGGTTTATGATATATTTGGATACATTGGTTGCTCTGGGGGAAAATTACATAATGATCCTGACATTGAAGGGCAAATCAGGGGACCTAATTACTGTTTACCACTTAGGAAAGAACTAGCCCCTTTTTTTCACAAGAAAGTTCATAAAATAGTCTACTTCTTGTAAAATATTTTAGGACAGTTGTTCAAAGAGGATTACATTGCAGAACAAGTGAAAATGGCAGAAAATTATGAAGTCATTTGTTCTGCATTATATGATTGGATCATACTAAGACTAAGCATCTTCAGAATTCAATAAATTATTAGTTAAATATTTAATTACTCATAGCATAATGAATCTTTTTTTAGTTATGTTTGAGTTATTGTACTTTAAATTTTTTTAATTTTTACTTTACATCCTGATTGTAGCCCCCTCCCTCACCT
This sequence comes from Acomys minous, assembly GCF_964271855.1. Taxonomy (NCBI): domain Eukaryota; kingdom Metazoa; phylum Chordata; class Mammalia; order Rodentia; family Muridae; genus Acomys; species Acomys minous. Next base: position 27,987,801 of record NC_140492.1, on the reverse strand, counting down.
ACTCTCTATCCCACTCCCCCTCCCTCATGCCTCCTCTCCCCCTGCCTTATTCCTCAGAAAGGGGGAGCCCTTCTCCCCTATCATCTGACCTCAGCCTATCAAGTTTCGTCTGAACTGCCTGTATCCTGTGTCTGTGCAAGGTTATCCCTCCAGGGGGAAGTGATCAATGAGTGGGCACCAGGATCCATGTCAGAGGTAATTCCTGCTCTCCATATCATTGGACCCACATAAAGACTATGTAGCCTATCTACTACATCTGAACAGAAGGTTTAAGTCCTCACCATGCATGGTCCTTGGTAGGTCCATCAGTCTTTTCAGCACCCCACCCCCATCTCATCTGGATTTATTGCCTCCATTCGTCTCCTTGTGGAGCTCCTGTCCCCTCCAGGTCCTTCTACTCCTCAAATCTCCCACAATAATCCCTGTGCTCCAGCCTTAAGTTTGGCTGTTATTCTCATCATCTGCTTTGATGCCCTGCTGGGTGGAGCCCAGAGGACCTCTATGGTGGGCTCCAGACCTGTTCCTTCTCTTCAGCTACTTCTGATGTCTATTCTATTTGCCTTTCTGAAGGAGAATGTGTGAGATAACCCAGATTCAGAAAGACACACATGGTATATACTCACTTATAAGCAGATATTAGTCACATAATATAGGATAACCAAACTACAATATACAGGCCTAAAGAAGATAAATAATAAGGAAGGCCCTAGGGAGAATGATTAATTTTCATTCAAAGAGGAAAAGGAATCTTAATTATAAGTTCTCAATAAATACCGTAAACCAAAGTTTGTGTGAACACAGTGTAAAATATCTTTGCTACATCTTCCTACGTACTGGTTCTTGAAATTATTGTATTTTGACTATGCAATAAGTAGAATAAAACATGATAAAATTAGTTTATAATACCTCAGGAATGTATTTTTAAATGAAATCATTAGAAAATTTGATGCCTCTGCTTACCTCTTCTATTTATTTTCTGAGGACATACTAAAAGATATGCATCATAAAGGACTAGAATTTAGGTTTTGACATCTAGTCCTTTATAAGATATATACAGAAAAGCAATGTCTTCATGTACCACATACTGATATACATATAGGAGAGTGGTCTTCCTATATATTTATGATGATTATGATGGTAACGATAAGGCCTTCTCACCTAGGGGTATGTTGCCTCTCTTAATCCTGTAGCAGCATTCATTCCTTATGAATATTTGATGATATACTTACAAGTAAATCTATTGTGGTGGTACACATATGTATGAACAGCTGTACATCAGAGACATCAATGGCTTAGTTACACATCACTGCAGTATAGTGACTATCTCACTAATATGAGCTGCTGTGCCTGGAGATATAGCTCAGTGGGAGGACACTTGAAAATTGTGTGTTCTTCCTTGTTCTGATAATCAGGATCAATACATAATTAGTTTTTAAAGGTATTATTTTTGTTCTATTATGACGAATATAAAAATCATATTTATAATATACTCTACTGCATATACCACCACATTAAGGTATACCTGTAATAACTAATGTTATTAATAAGAACTTGAATAATCAAGTGTACAGGCAGGAAGGAATGATCTTCTAGTTGATAAGAGTTTTGTCCGTACGCTTATGGCTACTTACTTGTTAGGGTCTGAGTTCTGATGATTAGCTCTGGCAATTTGGTCTTTTTCTTTTTTTTTTTGGGAATAGCATGAAATGACATGAAAATAATTAATTTTTGTCAACCTTACCGACAAACTGTGTTACTAAACTTCTATATTTTATTATTGAAGGATTAAATGACATTTAAATTTCTATTTCTCTTGCTAAGGATTTGAGAAGACAACTTTCATCAATTAAAGAATAAAATCAGGCTAAAGAGATAATTCAGTGCATAAGAACTGGTTTTGCTTTCGCAGAGAAGATGGATTCAATTTCCAAAAATGAAATGTTGATTCAAAATCTTCTGTAAGTCCAGTTTGGGGGAAGCAGAAGTGTTCATCTGACATTCTTAGGCATGAGGCAGGCACATAATGCCCATACATACATTCAAGGAAAATATTCACAAGTGGAACATTAATTGAATAAATATAGTGTCATTTTATTTTTTTCTCTATACTTAGTGAAATATAAAGTTAATGAATTAGGTACTTTTCTTATTTAGACAGAACTTTGAAATATTCATTCTATTCATAAACATTGTATAAACCATATATGACACACAATTTTGTATAAAAAATCTGCATCAGTCTGTTACTCTCTAAGGTTTTCTATCCCTTGATAGACTCTGGATCTGAATTGAAAAATAATCTGCTCATCTTCTCTACTGCTTTTTATTTGAATGCATTTTTGAGTATTGTATATAGTGGTGAGTGCGATATACATGGTTATATGTGCAAGCATGTGTTTATGCAAGTCTACTATTTTAGTTGTTTGTATAAAAAGAGGTTAATTTTGGATGTCACCGTCTGTAGTTCTCCATTTTATTTTTTGAAACAAGAGCTGACATATTTCACAAGACTAACTGTCCAGCTGTCTCCACACCCCAGAACAAAGATTACAGACAAGAGCTGTCATACCTGCTTATTTGACATATGGTTCCTCAGGGTTAGAAATCAGGTACTCATGTGTACATAGCAAGCATTTAACAACTGAACTATTTTCTTATTCCTCTCTCTGTGGGTGAAAAACATGTATATTTTTGTGCAGAATTTCTGAAAGATTAGATTTGCAAAGTTGAGAAGTTGCAAAGTTCATAGTTATTTTTCCAATATCATGTGAGATTTGAAGTTTGATCCATATTTTTATTTAGGTTATGGTAAATTATTATATGCACTCCTACACATTTAATTTTTATGGATATATATATATATATATATATATATATATATATAAGTTTACATGATTTGCGGTAAATACTAATGGTTTCAAGTTTATAGTTATAGTGTTTTTCATGTCAAAGTTATACTTATATATGTGTTTATGTCAACATATTTCTATATTATCAATTTATCCATCATCTATGTATGTATACGCACATCTATCATCTATGTACTATCTATCTATTTATCTATCTATCTATTCATCGTCTATCCATCTATCTATTATCTATAAATCTATCTATCATAATCTATCATCTGTCTGTGCTGAAGTTTATGTCAACTTGACATAAGCTAAAGTCAATGAAGAGGAAACTGATAAAATGTCTCTGTTGGCAAATTTTTAGTGAGTTTTCTTAAGTACTGAATGTTGTAAAGCAGCCCAGTCAAAAGTTGGTAAGACAACACCTGGGAAGGTAATCTTAGGTTCTATATAAAAACACACTGAGCAAGCTATGGGGAGCAAGCCATTAAGCAGCACTCTTTCATGGCTTCTTCATCAGTTCCTGTCCTATTTGAGCTATTATTCTGGCTTCTTTGGAGTATAAACAGTAGATTGGAATCGTCAGCTAAATAAATACTTTCCACCCCCATATTACTTTGGTCTTGTTGTTTTCCCACAGCAATACAAACCCTGAGTAAGACAGAAATTGATCCCATGAGCCTGTGTTATTTCTGCGACAGACTTACTAGGTTTTGTTTGTTTTGTTTTGTTTGTTGGTTTGTTTTTGGTTTTTGGAGGACTGTGAAAGGACTTTGGAACTTTGGGCTGGAAAACCTATTGCATATTAAAACTTTGATGAGCTATTCTGTGGGACCATGGAAGATAATAATGTTGAATTAAATGCAGAGAATGGAGACCTGCCTTGTATATGAAGTTCCAGAGGGAAGTTTCTTAGTTAAAGACCATTGAGGCAGTTGCATATTTGTTCTTGTGAATTATGATTCTTTGGTTCTGGCCAGCTGGAGCTGAAGAAGAATCAACCATGATTAATAAGGAGCTAGCACTATTTCAGTGAAACCTTTGATTGACTGGGACATTGATGCTGGTTAGCTGGAGCTGAAAAATTATCAGTGATTAAGAAGAGACCATACTATTGAGGTTAAGTCTTCTGGAAAAGGTTTCCTCAAGGTCAGCACACAGAAGCTGTTTTTCAGAAGGTGCCAGTTTGTTTCTTGTCCTTGGAGCTAAATTTTGTAGTGAAAGAGTCTCCCATTCAGTACTAGTTGAAGGCATGAGGGAGTCATGGACAGCAGATAAAGCTTGGCACTCTGAGATGCCTCAAGTAATCATTGGGGAAGGTGTTATTTCAGTAACATTTGGAGACCCAGGACTGAAGTGTCATGGAGAAATATTAAGGATTTACACCAGTAAGAGAGCAGAGGAGAGAGTATTGGTGAAAGCACAGCCCAGTTGCAGCATAAGACTTTATTATTTTGGAGATGCCAGTACCATGGACTGACCACCAAGAATAACAGCAGCAGTGGAGCGGAACTGGCTTGGGTTTAGAAGACGTTCTGTGGATGCTACATAAGACAGAGTTGAAAGTGAGCCAAGCCCTTTGGTGGAGTCCAATAGATCATGAGTACATGCAAGACATTGGATATTGTGTTATTTAAATAGTTGGATTTTGGGTTGATTTGATTTGATCTTGACTGTGCCCTGTTATTTCTCTCCTGAGGTAATAAATTATTTAGTAAATGTTTTATTATATTTTACAGGAACACATAGTTGAGAGACCTTGAGCTTTTAAGTATTTGAGTTTTTAAAGACTGTGTTACATTTTTAAAAAATGGAATATTTCATATGGTGCTACTCATATGGATAACATGGAAAGTCTGTGGTTTAGTAGTGACAAGTTGACAAAGGTTCAGTTTTTCTGGCTGTTTTATGTCAACTTAATACAAGAGTAATTAAAATGAATAAACCAAAGTTGAGAAAAAATGCTTCCATAAGATTAGACTGTAGGCGGGCTTGTAGGGTGTTTTCTTAATTAGTGATTGATGCATGGTAGCACAGTCCAGTGTGTGTGTGGCCACCCTTGGGCAGGTAATTCTGGGTTCCTTATGCAATTGAAATGAGCAAGCCATGGGGAGAAAGCCAGTAAGTAGCAATCATCCACTGCCTATATATCAGATCCTGTCTCCAGGTTCCTGACCTGTTTAAACTCTGTTCCTGACTTCCTTTGATCATGAGCATTGATGTGGAAGTGTAAACCAAATAAGCCCTTTCCTCACTTAGTTGCTATGGTTATGGGTGTTTTCTTACAGCAATAGAAACTCCGAATGAGACTAACTTACATCTATCTATTATCTATCTATCTATCTATCTATCTATCTATCTATCTATCTATCTATCTAGTTAATCTATCATCTATCATCTCTGTGCTGCCTTATTTGTTTTCTTACTGCATTCAATTTTAATTCATGTAAGAATATGTGATTATGATTTTCTTTAAAGACTATAGATGTTGAACACAGTCCAAGAATGGAGTCCCAAGAGTAAATTTCTGATTTCTTCTGGGAAAACTTCAAGAAACCAAGACAAGGTCTTCTGACCTCAGTTTCTTAAAAATAAAACAAAACAAAGTATTTGGATTATTTTATCATTCCTCTGCCAAACCTAGAAGATTAGGGTGAATTTACTTCAGATTCTTCATTACAACTGGCTATTGCTGTTTGTGGATATGCCACTATGGAAAGACGATATCTTTGCCACAGCTTGTCTGCTGTGTATGGTTTTTCTGCCATGCTCAGCTTGTCGTTGTAATTGTATAATTTACTCATGAGTCCTCTTAAACCTCAGTGTCTGAATTGTCTGATACTCTAAAAAGTTGGCTATTTCCTGAGACTTCGGTTCACTTCATTCAATGGCTCTATGATCCTGGGTCCCACTGCTTCTAGAGTTGTTGACATTCTCCCTTCCTTTTCCTCCTTCTAAATCCATGCTAAACATGTTCCCATCCTCCTTTAAATTCATAACCTCTTTTTGTATCATATGTATATGTATATGTATACATATGCATTCCTAAATACAGCATGATAAGCTCGTATAATGTTACTTGTATGTATCCTCTCATGGCTGATCAGTTTGCACTGTACATTTACATAGTATTTTCTTTCTTGCCATCCTTTAAATTCAGTCTTATGTTAGGAATTTTCCAATATCATCTCAATTGCTTTGTGAGTTTTATTTATTTTCTGACCATATGAAGATTGTAGTTTATCTTCATTTGCTTTATGAATTATTTATTTAATTGGTGACACTTGATTATTTTCTCTAGCTGTTTGGCAAGAAATTTCTGGTAAATTCTCTACATATGATGGTAACATTTGAGGCTCAATTACAAACATTTACCAAGACAAAACCCCTTTTAATATGTTCATTTTATATTTACTTTACATATATGAAATAAGTACATTTTATAATGTTTTCATGAGTGTACATTTATAAAATAGGTATACATCCTAACAATCTTAATAATTTTTATTAAGTTGCAAATTAATATCGAGGGTAATTAGTTGCAGATAGTAAACATTTTGCCCTGTAGGATGAGATCATGTACCTCACGACACATTCTATTGCCACCCACAATCTCTACAATTTGTACATTGTAGTGCCTAGTGTTCTCAGTCAGTTATTTGTTCTTTTTTCTTCTGCTCTCATGACTTGAATCAAAGGCCCTCGAATGATTATAGATTAGGAAACTACTTTTTAAAACATATTACTTAATAAAAGTTAAATGCTTGTTACTTTAAAATTTGAATTCTAAGTGGCTTCTTTCTCATTTCTCTTGTTTTTCTTATACTTTCTGTCATTCATTCTATTGGTATTTTCTATCAGAAGGAGAAAGATGCTGAGCTAAGCAAACATGTTTCTTGTAGAAGCTTTTTTGAAATAATCGGGATAATGAATATGTAAAAAGAAGCTGGAAGTACAATCCTGTCTATCTGCTATTCACCTTAAAGGTTGAATTCAGTATTATGTGCAGATATAATATGTAATTCTACTTTTTTATTTTATTAGTCAAAATCAACCAATTTATTTTAAATCAGTGATATATAGTTTTGAAAGTAAAGAAATAAAAATGAAACATTATACTAGAGGCCATGTGACTCATACTCTTTCCATAGACTTGCAATTTCCACCTTAAGTTCTAGAGCAGATACAATTTGTGATTAAATAATAAATTTTACTCTAGATACAGCATATGTTGAAACAATATATCTATATAATGTTTCACCCTCATTAATCAAATATAATTATTGTTGTTGTATGTTGAAATGGAGATGTGTTTGTTAGCAGAATTTCATTTTATGAATTATGACAGTTGCATCCATCCTATGCCTAGTTTCTGTTTTTCCCCCCTCCTTTCTGCCTCAGTGCTAATGGTCTTGCCTCTTTGTTATGTGCTTGTAGACATCAATGGAATGGGAAAAGAGACAGTTTATAGGTATTCATGTGTGTATTTTTTGCATTGCAACACTGTCTAGGATTGGAAATGCCCCACAAGAACTACTCAAATTTACCCTCTTATGACAGAGATCTTAAGCCTTTGAGTAGTGAGGCAATAGAAGGAAGACTTTGAGAACTGTAAAGAGCAGAAAACAGTGGAGAATAGGACATAGTTCACATTTCAAGCATCAGATTTAGTTCTTTTTTGTCTAGGCTTAAAGTTAAAATTTAGCAGAATTTAATAAAATATCTGCTGATTTGAAGTAACCAGAAGAGACTAAAGGAATTACAATGGGCTATTGTGAACTACATTTTCTTACTACTCAGTTATATTTTAAACAGAAAATAAGGTAACCCCCCCAAAAAAACCCATAAAGACATTTATTTAATTCATGATCATATTTTTAGTGCTGTGAGAGTGTTACTATATAAAAGACATGTTAAAAGTAAATGTACCTAGGATGAGAGGGCTGTATCTCCAGGAACTATTATTTAATATTCTTCTAGGGGATAAAAATTTGTTCCTTAGTATCATGTTGTGTGGCCTCTTCCTCAGCATCCATGTTGGGTGGCCTGCTCTGACCAACTTCTGTAAACACATGCAAATAGGTGGTTTACATAGGGACTCACACACAACCACACATACATACACATACATAGATATACAATGATAAAAGCATAAAATTATGTGCCCACCTGGAAGAATTTCAGAAAAATACAAACAACCAGATGAAGGAAATCATTAAAACAGTTCAAGTACTGAAGATAAATAATGGAAACTATGATAAAGGAACACACAGAAGAAAAACATGATCAAGTGGCCTCAGAGAAGAAAGCAGGCATCACAGAGGTGACCTTATCTAACAAATCCAAGAAACGGAGCAAAGAATATTGAGACTTGAAGATCCAGTCATAGAACTCAAAACAACCATCAAAGAAAATGCTAAATCTGAAAAATTCCTGACACAGAACATCCAAGAAATCAAAGACACAGTGAAAAGATGAAACTTGAGAATAGTAGGTATTGAGGAAAGAGAAGACAACAAACTCCACAATACAGAAAATATCTTTAACAAAATCATAGAAAAAAATTCCCCAATCTGAAGAAGGAAATGAATATGAGCATACAAGGGGATTACAGAAAATATACAAAACAAGGAAGAATTATTAAAAGTGGCAAGAGAAAAAGGCTGAGTAACATACAATGGCAAACTTATCAGAATTACACCTGACTTCTCAGCAGAGACCATGAAAGCCAGAAGGGCCTAGACAGAGGTCCTACAAACCCTAAGAGAACACAGATGCCAGGCCAGACTACTATACCCAGCAAAACTATCAATAACCATTGGCGGAGAAAACAAGATATTCCATGACAAAAACAAATTCAAACAGTACCTCTCCAGAAATCCGGCTTTACAGAAGTTACTAGAAGGAAAAGTCCACCTCAAAGGGTCAAATTACAACCAAAAAATACATAGGAAATAGATAACTACACCATCACAAAATCACAACCTCAAAAATCTCGACTGTAAGAAACAGCAAAAATGAAGGTGCTTAACAGTCACTGGTCATTAGTATCTCTCAACATCAGTGGTCTTAATTCTCCAATAAAAAGACACAGACTAACTGAATGGATGCATAAACATGACCTAATATTCTTCTGCATTCAAGAAACACATCTCACCCACAAGGAAAGACATTACCTCAGAGTAAAAGGTTGGGGAAAATTATTACAAGCAAACGGTCACAAGAAGCAAGCTGGTTTAGCCATTCTAATATCTAACAAAATAGGCTTTCAACACAAAAATACTCAGTAAAATACTGGCAAAATAATTACAAGAACGTATAAAAGACTTCATTTACCATGACCAGGTAAGCTTCATTCCAAGCAGGGATGGTTTAACCTATGGAAATCCATCAATGTACTCCACCATATAAACAAATTGAAAGAGGAAATCCACATGATCATCTCCTTAGATGCAGAAAAAGCATTTGACAAAATCCAACACCCATTCATGGAGAGATAAAGAATACAAGGCAGATATCTAAACATAATAAAGGCTATATAGAGTAACCCAATAGCCAACATCAAAGTAAAGGGAGAGATACTCAAGGAAATTCCTCTAAAATTGGGAACCAGACAAGGCTGCCCACTATCTCCATATCTCTTCAATATAGTTCTTGAAATTCTAGCCTGAACAACAAGACAACAAAAGGAGATCAAGGGGAACCAAATGGGAAAGGAAGAAGTCAAATTATCCCTATTTGCAGATTATATGATAGTGTACTTAGATGACCCCCAAAATTCTACCAGAGAACTCCTACAGCTGATAAACACCTTCAGCAAATTGGCTGGATACAAAATTAACTCAAAATATTCAGTAGCCTTCCTATATACAAATGACAAACATGCAGAGGAAGAAATTAAGCAAGCTACACTCTTCACAATAGCCACAAGCAATATAAAATATCTAGGAATAACTCTAACCAAGCAAGTGAAAGACTTGTTTGAAAAAAACTTTAAATCTTTGAAGAAAGAGATTGAAAGTGACATCAGAAGATGGAAGGATGTCCCTTGTTTGTGGATCTGGAGAATTAACATAGTAAAAATGGCCTATTTTTTGTAGGCTATTAAAATACCTACAAAATATTTTGAAGATATTGAAAGATCAATTCTCAAATTCATATGGAGACATAAAAAACCCAGAATAGCAAAAACAATCCTATACAGTAAAAGATCCTCTGGAGGAATCTCCATACCTGATCAAGCTGTAATATAGAGCAACAGTAATTAAAATGGCATGGTACTGGCACAACAATAGGCCAGTGGATCAATGGAATCCAATACAAGACCCAGAAATGGATCCACAAACACATGGTTACTTGATTTTTGACAAAGAAGCCAAATCTATTCAATGGAAAAAGGATAGCATCTTCAACAAATGGTGCTGGTCTAACTGGATGTCTACATGTAGAAAAGTGCAATTAGACCCATATTTGTCACCATGTACAAAATTCAAGTCCAAGTGGATTAAAGACCTCAACATAAAACTAGAGACACTAAGTCAGTTAGAACAAAAAGTGGGGAAGAGCCTGGAACACATTGGCACAGAAGACAACTTCCTGAACAGTACACCAACAGCCCAGGCCTTAATGTCAACAATTAACAAATGGGCCCTCATGAGGCTGAGAAGCTTCTGTAAGGCAAGAGACACTGTCAAGAGAACAAAGCGACAGCCTACAGACTGGGAAAAGATCTTTACCAACCCTACTTCTGACAAAGGACTAATATCCATACTACATAAAGAACTCAAGAAATTAAACACCACCAATCCAAATAACCCAATTGAGAAATGGAGCTCAGAACTAAACACAGAATTCTCAACAGAGGAATACCAAATGGCTGAGAAACATTTAAAGAAATGCTTAGCATTGTTAGTCATCAGAGAAGTGCAAATTAAAATGACACTGAGATTCCATCTTATGCCCATCAGAATGGCTAAGATCAAAAATTCAAGTGACACCACATGCTGGCGAGGATGTGGAGAAAGAAGAACATTCCTTCATTGCTGGTGGGAATGCAAATTGGTACAACCACTTTGGAAATCTATCTGGCACTTTCTCAGAAACTGGGAAGTGGAGTTCCTCAATACCCAGCTATTCCACTCCTTGGAATATACCCAGAACATGCTCCACCACACAAAAAGGGCATATGCTCAACCATGTTCATAGTTGTGGCACCCACGCCACCGCAGTACCAAGTCAAGGGTATGGGACTGCGGATTTAACTCATGAACACACACACACACACAACAGCACAGCGGGTCCTTTGTGCTAAGAGAGCAGCAGCTGCAGCAGCAGCCGTGGCAGTGGTTTATTATTCTTGCTTGATCCCCTCCAGAGTCCAAAGAGCCTTCTTATAGGCAGCAAAATAGGAATCCTCCTCCCAGGTGAAATCCCTCAAGAGTTGATTGTACACAGGAGGAAAAGTCTCAAGGAGGGGAAGGGTGCATTCTCAGAGGAGTAAACATGACTAGCTTACCAAGATAAACACAGACATGGAAACTGCTAGAAACAGGAAATGAAACAGCAAGACAGGCAGGCAGCCCAATCGAGCCTGGTTCCTACAGGTCCCCCCCTTTATATAAAATACAAATGAACTCCTGTCTTAGGTTGCCAGGACATTGGCTTCCTATCTTACCAGTCATTGGAAAGGCTTTGTGCTTCAAAACCCTCCTGTCTTAGGTCGATAGGTACCTCTATGGTCTTACCCATCATTGGATACTCATTTATCAAGGCACAGCCAAATCAGGGCAGTGGGGTTATTCCCCCATCCTCATGCCAGTAGGTCTGAGCAGACCAGTATGGCTGTATTTGAGTAATTGTAGCCTGGGCACAGGTGCTATGCCTGAGGATTTGGAAAGGAGTAATGTTATGGAGACTTTTCATTTAAAACATCATAAGTTCAGCTATCTGTGCTGTAGCACCTTTCTTTTGTTGTTACTGATAACTCCTTTGAGGGGGAGACTTTAAATTGTTCCCTGCAGGATTGAAGGCTACCAAGAAGAGACTTTATACACTATGAGGATATACAGGGGGAAGAAGTCTCCCTCAGTCATAGATGTAGGGGAGGGGGGTATGGGAAAAGTGGGAGGGAGGGAGGAATGGGAGGTTACAAGAGATGCTATAACAATTGAGATGTAATATGAATAAATTAATGATATATTAAAAAAGAAAGAAAAAAAATAAAAAGACATATTATATGTAATCAAATAATTCCAAGGACTATTTTACAGTTTTTACTCTGTAAATAAATGTAAATAAAATTTTTAAACAAAAAAAGTGCCCACATAGACTGAACTGGAGAACATCATGTTATGTAAAATAAACCAGGCATAAATACACAAAAGCACATATTTTGAGGCATATGCAATACTTAAAATATTGAACCAATATGAGTCCAAAGTAGATCAGTAGTTGTTAAATATGAGGGAGCAAATTGAATTGGGAAACTACTTTCAGTGCCAGCATCATATAGTTAGGTTTAGTGGTTTTAGTGAGAACGCCCCCATAGGTTCATATATTTACAATCATAGTCAGTAGATGCTGAACTGTTTGTGAAGGATTAAGACGTGTGTGCTTGATGGAGGAGGTGTGTCACTAATAGTGGGCCTTGTGGTTTCAGAGCCACTGAAGGCCCAGTGTCACCCACCTGCTGCCTGTGGATGAGGATGTAACACTTTCTACTCTACCTCCCAACACTGTGCCTGCCTACATTCCACCATGCTCCACACCATGCAGATCATTGACTAACCTTCCTAAACTGTAAGCCAGCTTTCTTCTATAACAGTTGCCTTGGCACTATGGTATCTCTTCACAGTGACAGCAGTAACTCAGACAGATGGTAAGAATCAGGAACTCTGGACATTGAAATGTGAAATTTTAGGAGACTAGAGGAATGCATATTCAATATAAGAAAGTGATTCTTGTGGAGACTGGTAAGTTTCATCTGATTTTAACCATTCAACTTGTGTTGATGTGATGAACTATCAGATGGGACACTGAATATCACATTAAATTTTAAATGATATTAAAATAAGTTTTAAAAATATAGGTAAAATAGTAAAATAGACAATAAAATTATTAACATTCTTACTCTATAGTATATTTACATATTATAAATATGTTGAGAAAATTCATAACTGAACACTAAAGAAAACCTATTCTCAAACCCAAATGAATTGTAATATTATTTAGATCATGAATGGAAAGATTTCTGCTGTTTCACTAGCACTTTAAATACATTAGTTGAGATCTCAAAGTAAATAATATTTAATAGAAATTTGTAGAAAATTTTCACAAAATGTATATATGATATACCATCTTTATTTAAATTGAAAAAAATTCATCGTGATTTAGTATGTCAGATTTGGGTAATACTAGTTGAAATATTTGATACCATTTATTTCTCCATATGCTTAATATTCCTTTTAATGTTAGTCATAATCTACTTGTATAATTGCATAAGTTATTCCTTTGTATATAAATAACACATTTACTACCTAATGCTTTTGCACACATCTATTTTTAATGGATAACTTCTTCAACCATCAGACCATTTATCTCAGTTTTAAATGTACCCTTTGGAGAACTAAACATACCAGTCATAATTATATTTATTATTTTTAACATATAGATGAACAATACTGAACTTTAACTCCTTATGTTTGACTCGTATCATTATTCTACTGAGTATATATTTCCCTTCCACTTCTCTTAGTCAAAAATCCTACATATCTTCAAACTGAGTACAAATTATCATTCCAGAAGTTATTTCTTATGTTTTTGAATACATTTAGAAGATTGCTAAGCATTTTTTGTTGGAGAATATCATGTTGTTGTATATTTTTTTTCATGTTTTGCAAACATGTTCTTACATTAATATCTGTGGAGGTGATTTTCTTTTTTACTTTTATTTATATATTTTACATTTAATATTTATTTATTTTTGTCTTTCTATTCTTTTTTTTGTGCTTTCTCATACTTTTTTTTATTAATTTATTCTTGTTACATCTCAATGGTGATCCCATCCCTTGTATCCTCCCATTCTTCCCTCCCTCCCATTTTCCCCTTATTCCCCTCCCCTATGACTGTTCCTGAGGGGGACCTCCTCCCCCTGTATATGCTCATAGGGTATCAAGTCTCTTCTTGGTAACCTGCTGCCCTTCCTCTGAGTGCCACCAGGTCTCCCCCTCCAGGGGACATGGACAAATGTGAGGCACCAGAGTACGTCTATTCTTTTATAGTTATAATCTAATGGTATTTCCATATGAAATGTTCATAAACAAAGTCTTAGCCCTACCCTATGTTTCCTGTTTCCTAATTGCTGTGACAAAACTCTCAACCAAAGCAACTTATAATTCTGGCCTCACAAATATGTCTGTCAGATATATTGGGCCAGAATGCTGAAGATGATGCTCCATTGTTATAGAGAGGTTTGGGTGACTGTTCAGGCAGCAAACTGTCTCCATCGTTTTGTTGTTTCATATTGGAAGCTACTAACTTGCTATTCTGCTTTACTCAGGTAATTATGTTTTATTCCTTCTCAAGTCTCTGATGGGGGGGGCGTTGAAGACCAGACAGTTTAGTCTTACAAATAAGCTTAGGTTGTTTAGGGTTTAAGATGTTTTTAGGTCAACATAGATGTTTTAAGTTGATAGAGATGAGATATGATAGATATTAGTTTACATTCAGTATTTTAGACTCACCAAGATAGAAAAGATGTTTTCTTCAAGGCTGCCAAATACAAATGTCCAAATAAATAAATAAATAAATAAATAAATAAAATCTTTAGGAAAAAGACAGACAGGCTTTATGTGATTTCATACCTAGAAGGCACACTTGTTCATGTCAGGGAAGGCACACAATACTTCTCATAGTGTATACAGAATCAAGAAGCAAAGAACAAATTTAATGCTACAGTATACCACTTCTGTTCTACTTCTACTGAAGTAAGGCATCTGCCCCATTAAATGGGGCCACTCATTCTGAGCATGACCTTTACATATCGGTTAATGTAGAAGATCGCCAACAGTAATTCACAGAGGTTTGTTTCCATGATGATCCTCAATCAATTCAACCTGAAAATCAAAATTGACCATAACATGACTTTTGTGACTAGATAGAATGAGATAGTTTGTTTTGCTTACATATAAATTATGAAACAACCCATTTTAGTACAGAGTAAAACTGACTATTAGCTACTAGTAGAAAGAAATGTTTATCCATCATACCATGAAAAGATGAATATGGTGTTTCTATAAATTTTATATAATTTAATTAAATTCCTGACTCACTTGCTGTGCTTGACCTTTCAAAGTATAGATATTTTAGTTGTTAAGGAATGACCTTCATATTGTGACATTTTAGAGACTTTATTGAATTTGTTCAACTCAATTTTAAAGACACATAAATTAAAAATTTGCTACTTCCCTTACACTATGTATGCTTTGTCCCAACAAGTTTGTACTGACTGTAAAATTTTTGTGGACATTCAAAAATCCTTTGTCAACATTTTTCAAATTTTGGATATTTTTAACATGAAAATGAAGAAAAAGACTATTAATACTACCTATTGAATCATATGCATGTGTACAATTATGTGCCATGAAAACATTAACATTGTTATGAACAAATTTGTGTTTTTAGTTTATATTGAAATTTATAACTACATAATATCAAATTAAACTTTACAGTTTGTTCTTGATCTCTTGGAAGCTATGCCCCCTTTTTGTTTTCCTATGACTGTAGCTGAATAGATAGTTCAAGACAGTGAACTAATTTATCTGTTCTCTTGTGACTAGCTTCTTTTAGTTAACAGTGCTCTAAGGAAACACTGCGACATGCAGAAGGAATTTTTTCTCCATTAGGACACCTCTAGATACATTCACAATATTTTTAAATATATTTTATTAATTTATTCATGTTACAACTTAATGGTTATCCCATCCCTTGTATCCTCCCATTCCTCGCTCCTTTTCATTTTTCCCCTATTCCCCTCCCCTATGACTGTGACTGAGGGGAACCCCCTCCCCATGTATATGCTCATAAGGTATCAAGTCTCTTCTTGGTAGCCTGCTATCCTTCCTCTGAGTGCCACCAGGCCTCCCCATCCAGGGGACGTGGTCAAATATGGGGCACCAGAGTACATGTGAAAGTCAGTCCCTACTCTCCACTCCCATGAAAGTCTTCACTTACTAGGAAAGTGGGACAGAGGGGAGGACATCCTATTGACACTCTAGGTGAGAGAAGCATGGGAGAATGGGGGGGAGAAGGATCCAGAATGTCCAAGAAACCTACAAGAAGAACATTATGATGGGCAGATCTGGCCCCAAGGGTCCTGCTCAAACTATGACACCAGCCAAGGACAACACGTGCAATAAACTTTGAACCCCTACGCAGATCTACCAATGGACAGGAAATTCTTCACAATATTGTATTTATGTTCAGATTTATCACTTAAGAGGCTCCTATATTGGTTGATAGCTTTTTTACTAGAAAACATTTTTCCTATTTTTTATCTATATATCTGTCATTTTTTCTCTCTCTCCCTCCCTCCCTTTATCCCTCCTGCTCACCCTCTCCCACACATACACAATGTTAGAGAGTTAGGGGTGCAAGAAAGTTAGCTATTAGGAACCTTTTGATTTCCTGTGTAGTTAGTAATCTGTGTGTTCATCATAAATAAGGAACTGATGGATCTGGAAGTAGACCCTATGATCCCAACTTTGCTAAACCAATGAAATTACTAACAACATTCTAAACACTTGTTGTAATACCCAGAGATAAGTGTAGTCCTCATCTCTCATCAAAGATATTTCTTTTCTGACCAGAAGAGACCACCACAGAAAACCATAACCAATCAAAATGTAGAAGTGTAAATCCCAGTCTTAGTGAATACCACTATGAAACAACTCTATTGCTAAGGCTAAGGACACGTTGTGGAAGAGAGCATAGAAAAATAAAATCACAAGTAACCAGTTAACCAGAGTTTGCTATGAGATTGTACCTCCTCTTAATATCTGAAGTTAAATGTGTAAAGTCTCACCAACAGGGGGGCATAAGTATGAACAAAGAAAAGACAATTGTAGACATGCTAAAGCAGATGGAAGAAAAGTTAGGAGGTCTCTACACACACACACACACACACACACACAAACACAGACAACAAAGGATTGCTGATAATAGTAGAAATAATCTTCCTTAGGGAAAACATACTAATGGTTAACAATACCAAATATATACATCTATACATGTAATAACAATGAAACCAGACATTATGGATTTACAGAGAATCGTGGGTGCTATATGACAGAAGGAAAGAGAGGGATACATGATGAACTTATCACAAAATGAAAGAAAGTAATTTTAAAATTTAAATAGTGTTCATGTATTACAAAAAAACCTCACTCATCTAATATTTATACTATCACTATAAAGCCAAATATAGCCCAGCAAGGTGTGATTTTGATACTTTTGATATTTGCAAGGTATGTATCTAATACATTTCTGGGTTGAGAAGAGCAATTTTCTGTTTTGTGGGAAAATATTTAAAATTGGATGTCTAGCTCCATGCCAGGCTCTTCCCTTGCTAAGCTGTAAGATTGGCTAAGTTGCTAGTTTCCTGAAGCCTTAGTTTTCCTATGTATAAAAAGGAATACATAATTAGGAAGAACAATAGTGCATTTATGTAGATCGCAGGATCAAGGCTGGGAAATTTAAAATGGCGTCTGTCAAAAGCTAAACATCCTTAAAATAGAACCTATTAAGTAAAATTGGTAAAGGTACATTTTAAATATGTAATTTCTCTTAATCATTCAATACCATTTATCTGTCAATGCATATGTGCAAACAGAATATATGAAATATTACCCTTTATACTTTCTGACAGGATGCTTTAGTAGTAAGAATAGAACAGCATTTGAAAGGACATTGATATTGCTATACATATATTTTATCTTGCTGTCTCCACCACATGAGAATACAGATAGCGTGACTTTTGCACTCCTTAAGCAGTGTATTTCGTACGTTTTCCCCTTCAAAGTTGCCCTTGGCACTGTTTTGAGACTGATCTCTCATCATAAAATTCTTCAAGAGCAAAGGAGAAAGCACTGCAATTTGTTCTTGATACCTTAGGCACTCAGGAGACTCTCTGAGGCATGAAAGGATAAATTTTGAAATGTTATCAGTTTCTGCTGCATCCTTATTTTAATTCTATAGAATGTTTATCTGACTATCTCTAAGCCTAGCTAATGTATACAAAGTGAACTACACGTCAATTTTTTTGTATTCTTAAGTCACACATATATAATATAATATAATATAATATAATATAATATAATATAATATAATATAATATAATGTATATCACATATATTAGATGTGTTGGACAGTGAGGCATGTGTCTTCAATTATGTTACAATTTGTACAAAATCTGAAGATATACTAATGCTTGATGAAAAATGTATTACATATGATTACTCATGTTAAATAAATAAAAATAAATTATTATAAGTAGTTGTTGAAGTTAAACTTTTAATAATTTTATCAGGTACTACTGTTAAAAAGCAAACTAATAGCATGCATATATCTTAAAATTTTAAGTTCTGTATTTTTATGTAAAAAAGAAACATGGAATATAATTCATTTCTTTACTTTATATAGCATGATTTATTGCACCCAAAAGCACAATAGATACTAATCATAGTAATATCATTCTTATTATACACTATTTGAAATATAACTTTTACTTATACCTACTATAACACATTTAATCCAAAAATTTTACAATACAGACTAATATTTAAGATATAAATTTTGATTGTATTAGTTACTAATATGCATAGAAAGACAACTTAGCAAAGATGAGACAGTATTTAC
Organism: Acomys minous; assembly: GCF_964271855.1. Classification (NCBI taxonomy): domain Eukaryota; kingdom Metazoa; phylum Chordata; class Mammalia; order Rodentia; family Muridae; genus Acomys; species Acomys minous. Next base: position 27,969,037 of record NC_140492.1, on the reverse strand, counting down.
CTGAAAGGAAAGTCAGAAGATTTACATGAAATAATTCCACAGCTTAGAACAGGCAAGAGTATAAAGCTTAGCTTCAGAAAAAGAACTTTATCAAAAACTTCAGGGCACTGTAGATAATTTTGTGTCTCTAGTCTTCTACAAACTTGAGCATGGTACAATGTCAATTAATTAGAAAGTAACTGAATGAAACTCTGAGTGAACATTCATGGCAGAGATCTTTCATGAGGCTAAGGAGATTCTAGGTTTCAGAGTCTCATTAGACATATAACTGAGAGTTTACGTGACTATTATTCCATAAAATGTCATCAAAGAACCACCTTGAGTGAGTGTGTGCAACATCATCCAATGGGCTTTTGCTCTTTGCTGAACATTGAAGGAAAACAAGAAATTACAGATGAACACTTGCTTTCCTCATCTCCATTTCTGAACCATTTCAATGTGAGGAGTCACAGCCACATACTCCTGTTGCCCTGAATACTCCCATGTTCTTCTCAATAAGGGACTATAGTTTTAAAACAATGAGCCAAAAATATCCATCTTTCCTTAAGTCATTAAATTCCCTCTATGTATTTTGGAGCACAAAGAAGATAACGTGGATTTTATCATCTCTTCTTGTTTGGATCTTTAAAGGTCAATTCTAATTTGGCTTCTGATACTTGTCCTTGGCAAAGAGTGGAAGTAGCTGGAGGTTCTGACAGCTGATGAGCTCAAATGCCAATCCCAGGTCTGCTACTTACTAGCTGCATGGTATTTGGCAAGTCTTTTAGAATTTCTGGCCCTTAATTTACTCCTTTGTTAAGTGATTATAGCAATTTTAGAATTTCCAAGATTGCTATGAGGGCTCCATTAGGTGTTAAACATGAAACAGTATATTCATATTAAGTATTTAGCCAATATTAAGACATAAAATGATGAACAACTTTTCATAGAAACAAATTTTTGCTAATTTTTATTCACTATAATTCACCATTTTCCTCGTCACTGAACTTCAGTTAAGTATTTGCATTCTTAGTCAAGATAAAACAACATGTGTATAGTATTCCAAAAACTTTATGAGTCAATTTTAAGGTGGATAATTTACAATTGCTGTTTTTTATAAGTCTGAATGTTCTAAGTCTAAGCAAGAATGAGTTATGTTACAAAGAAACCCATCACCATAGCATTATGTTAAAAGAAAATTATTACTGAACATTGTGTTGTGGCACTTAATCTGAGTATTCAAAATACAACTAAAAATTGAAATTAAAAGCATTTTTCAAAAATCCTTTGTCTCATGTTATAGTGTTTACCATTCTTCCACTGCATGGTATTGTCATGATATGCGTCACAGTTCATTAAATCAAGTTTTGAAACCCTCCAAAGGAAACACATATGAAAACTAGCTGTCACAAAATCTAAATTCACAGCAATGAATTTAGTTCACTCAATGGATATAATAAGAGTAAGAAAATCAAAATGTCTAACAAACTTCATGGCTCTCAAGTTCATTATTGTGCTGGTATCAAACATGAGATAATTGTTTGGCATTAAAGAGTAATTGATTGATTACTTAATTTTATTTTTAGAAAAAAATTAGTGAACTTGGAAATGTATTCACCAAATGATATGTCTCACATTGTACTAGTCTACGCTTTTTGCAATAATATACACATAATTACTTTAAAAATGATTTAGTTCTTGAAATTTTCATATAATTTCATCATTTCCTAATGTGCTTCCCTTCCTCGAAATGTTGCTATATATTTGCTTGCTCTGTTATCTCAACTTGCGACTTCCTAAGTTAATTATAAATAGGCACATGTATTTACATTCATATGAATAATATATACATATTCCTAAACAAATAACTCTAACTCACTCGATCTGTATAATTTTATTTATGTGTGTTTTCAGAGATTAAAATATAGCATTGTATAACATAAAGTCTTTAGTTCGCTTCCCTGCAGAAGTCTATTCTCCAGCTCTCCACATTCCACAGTTGTCTGCAGTGTGTTTTGTGTGATGGAACCATTTAGGCTTTCCTCTGTTCACTCTAGTAACTACAGCTATTGTGCTGCATCAGCTTCTTCTTATGCAGTGAAATTGGTGAGTTTCTGAGTATACCTTTTGACATTTTTCCCTTTCGTAATAAATTGAAAATAGATTTTTCTCTACTATATACACCAATCACTGTCCCCTCCTTCCACTCTTCTTAGGTCTCATCACATTCTCTTTTCCCCAGTTCCATTCCAAATCCCCTTTCACCCACATCCATACCTTCTTCCAAAGAGAGAAGGTCTCCAAGAGACAATAGCTAGACAGCGCAAAACAAGACAAGAAACTTCATACTGAGGCTGGACAAGGCAAGCCTATTGGCAGAAAAGAATCCCTAGAGCAGGCAAAAGAGTCAGACATATGCCTTCTCCCATTGTTAGGAGTCTCATAAAAACACCAAACAGTTAACAGTCATAACATATATAGAGAGAGGGCTTGGTGCAGACCCACGCAGGTCACGTGGTTGCAACTTCAGTTTCTGTGAACCCATGTGAACTTGGTTTGGTTGATTTAGTGGGCCCTGTTCTGCTGGTGTCTTTCATCCCCTTTGACTCCTACTGTCTTCCTTACCCTCTTCTGTGGAGTCCACCGATCTCTGAGGAGAGGAACGTGATGGAGACCTTCAATGTAGACTCCTCTTCAGGTAATGTATGGTTGTTGGTCTCTGCACCTGCTCCCATATGCTACTGAAGAAAGTTTCTTTGATGATGGCCCATTAGGAATCATTTTATTAATTTTTTCCAGTCATGTTTTGTTCTACCTTATGTCTCTTGGCTATCCAATCTCTGGTTCCTGCCCATCAAGGCAGGCTACAGCATAGGCTCCCTTTCCTGAAGTGTTAAAAAGTTAAACAAAACATTGGTTGGCCACAACCACAAGTTCTGTGACATCGTTTTTCGTGGATATCTTACAGGCATGGCACATTTTAGGTGGAGGGTTTTGGGGCTGAGTTACTGACCAGGTTTCTCTTTCTGTAGCCTGCAGAGTACCTTCTCATGCCAAGGAGACAACGCTGTCTGAGGTAAGCCTCCAAACACACAATATCTCAACCTCTCTATGTTCAATGAGCTGTGTAGAATTTGTTCGTGGAAGTGGGGTCCCACTGTCAGTTTTTACATAATCCTCCAACTGAACAATGTGTAAAGAAAACATGGTGCAATAGAGTATTACTCAGAAGTTTAAAAAATTACATCATGAAATTTTGAGGCAAATGGACACAATTAGAATAAAAAATCCTGATGGTGGTAATTCAGACCCATAAAAAACACATAGGGTTTGTAGATACTTATAAATGGATATTAGCTGTTAAGAAAATGATAATCAAGCTACAATACACATACACAGAGAGGTTAGGCAAAGAGGTGGGTTATAGGTGGGATGCATTTATTGTTCTGAGAAGGGATAAGAGAATAGATACTCTGTGTGGGAGCAATCAGGTTGGGAGGACAGGGAGGGAGTTCAGGGAGGGACAGCAGGAATTGGCTTAGGGCACTTTGAGGAGGCATGTAAACCTACTGCAATGGAAACTTCCTAGAAGCACAAACTGTCACTGGTTTGCAAAGATAACGAGAGATGCTACAAAACACATCATGTCGATTTGCACCACCAGGGCTAGAATGATGCAATATTTGACTGTTGAAACAACTCACAAACATCAAACATTTATTTCAAGCCATTATTTACTTACCTGCATTATATATAAAACCTGATCTGTGAGTAGCATAGTATTTCTAATGTTATTAACAACTGAGTTAAGATTATAGAAAAATGTTCACAAATTAAGTATGCATAAGCACATTATCTGTCATAGAACAATAAAAATTCCAAAGAAAACCTTCTATTTCTAATGATAAATGAAATAAGATAATTAAAAAGGTAAAAATTTTGTGCATATTTATGCTTAAATGATCTAGTATCCTTAGATAACCTAGATCCAATAGATTAAAAAAATGAAAAATTAATGATAAACACTCTTTGAAATAATAAAAGCTATTCATTTGCAAACTAAAAATAAGAAGTTGCCCCTTACACACTTCACATGAACTTTAAAAGAGTGTGAAATTCAAAACAATCTTTTTCATGCAATTAGTTTTAAAACCCTTCTTTAAATTACCTCATGTCAATTTTAAACTAAAATTAAGTTAGAAACTGTAGGAAGATATAACATTGCCATAGTAACCCAGACTTGAAAACTGAAAACTTTACTTGGAAGAATTTGATTTCTCTAGAAAAAAGAATATGTTTCCCTCAGGTTATGTAATACTTGTACCATCTTCACTAGATCACCAGTATGGAGTGGGTGAGTATCATACTGCCTAATATTTGTTTACTCGATGTTAAATTCTCTTAGATGTTCAGCACATGAGTAATTGGCTGTCAAAATAACTATTCTGATGCTGAAATAATAAGCTCTTAAATGTCCTTCTAATATAGCCCTCATTATAAAGGGTGAATAAAAATTACATTTGACCTTTAAATTTTACCAGAAAAACAGAGGGCTTGTGTATAGCTCAGTGTAAAGTGTTTTCCCTAGCAGCCATGGAGAGCTGATTTACACAGACACCATGTAAACATAAGACTAGAAGAAGCAGGTAGGTCAGAAGTTAAGTCATTCTTCCATATATGTGGACCAGGAGGTCAGCCTGGACTATTTCTGACCACATCCCCCCATACTGCCCCCAAAGAAATATATGAATGGCTATATCCACTGAAAGGCCTTTACATACCTGTGACAAGTCCTGGCTGTGGTTCTACTCTTTCCTACAATTTCAGTAAATGAACTGTCCTTTATGCTTCACTTGTCACTACTTTTCATCTTCCATGATGTAATCATTTTTAAACCTACATAGCTCTGTTTCTATTGAATCTATTTATCTCCTTTCTCTCCTATTTTTCTTACTAGTATGGGAAAACTAAATTCTCAGAGAAATTAAAAATTTTTTATACTGCAGAGTCTGCCTCTCCTAATGTTTTTTGACCATCCCTACAGCCACCATAAACAACCTAATCATGATTATGAATGAGTTAGCAGTCTAAAACAGTTTTCTTTACACCATGTTCAAGCTCAGGTAACGTGTCCTATTTGAGTTAAAAACATCTGATCAACAGTAATAATCAAATTTTACCAAAATTTCCTCTACTGGTGACTATCAGTTACTATTTATTGACATACTTAGATATAATCCAGTTTTTTCTAGTTGAAACTCTATGGCCAATTTAATTTTATATTCAATAATAATAATAATAATAATAATAATAATAATAATAATAATAATAATTTTTTCTTTCTACCTACATCTATTTATTATACACAGTTATGTAGTTCATGAAGACATTTTCCTTTGGAGACATCTTGTAGTTTTGATCATAGTTGTCCCCCAAGCTTCTCTTTTTGGCCCTCTTTCACTATGCCTACAGATTCTTGATAGTAGTATATGGGTAATATTACTTTACCCAAAACACATAAATTATTACTGTCTTCCAAACTTTGTTGTGGCATATGGAGAATTCTTTATGTCAAAAGTCACATTCACCTCAAAATTGACATTTGTTTAAGAATGAGGTTTTGTGTGTGTATGTGTGTGTGTACGTGTGTGTGTGGCGGGGTTCTGAGACAGGGTTTCTCTGTGTAGCATTGGCTATCCTAATCTCTCTTTGTAGACGAAGCTGGCATCGAACTCACAGTGATCCTCCTGCCTCTGCCTCCCAAGTGCCGGGATTAAAGGCATGTGCCACCACATCCAAGTCAAGAATGAGGTTTTAAGATGTTTTGGAGAAGCAATCTCCTGTAACTCTTCATCGTTTCTCACAGTCCTCCCAAGTACTTGTTCTTATATACAACAATGAGCAAAGGGTTGTTGACAACCATCACCTTGGTTAGCACAAGTTACACAAGTAGGCAATAAGAAATTGACACATCTTCTGAATAATAGCATAGTTAGGACATTTTCTTAACAATTCAGACTTCTGATCTCACATTTTATTTTAAAGAACTTTCAGTATGATTTAAAGTCAATTTGAGAATGCAATAAATATCCAGATATATTTATGTAATATATCACCATAACTGTAGCTTAGGCAGTTATATAAAAGAATGGTAATTGAATTTAATCATTTCTGTTTCTATAACTTTATACTCACGCAGTCAAAAGCTGTACAATTTACATTATATTTTTATCTTTTACCACTTTATATTCATTTACAATGAATTCTACTTCTCTTTTTGTTTTTTTTGTGTTTTTTTTTTGAGAAGGTTTATCTGTGTTATTTTGGTAGTCTTGGACTTGCTTTGTAGACCAGTCTAGACTCATACTCACAAGGATCCACCTGCCTCTTTTTCCCTGAGGGGATATTACAGGCATATACCACCATGCCAGGCTGATGCTACTTTTTCTTTCACACTGTTTTCCCCTAATTATTTCCTAGAATAAAAATATTCTTTCCTGAGAATAAGTTGATTATAAGTGTGGAAAATAACACAATTAAACATGATAAGCAAAACAAATTACAACACAATAAATAATTCATTTGCTATTAATATTCACTGAAAATAGAAAATAAAGAATTTCTAATTTGTTGTAAGAAACATCCAAATTAGTCTTTAAAAAATCTTTTTGTTGTCTTCTCAGTCAGAAGACTTGTGGATCATTATCTGTTTCATATACCTAAAGTTCTAATTATTCCAAGTAGATTAAAAAGCTTAAAACCACAATGACTTTTTTATATGAGCAACTACTTCATTATTATTCTATAAACTTATCATCAATGTATTTTAAAACTGCACATTTCTGCATTTTCATATTTATTTTTTATGCTTATAGTTGACATTGCTTTATTAAATTGAATAGATGAACCTCTGAGAAAACATACGTTTTCAACTTCATTTTGCTATTCTTGTTACAGCAAGCCAACTGGCTTGAGAAAACTTCTGCCCTCAAAGAACTTTTTTATCCACAGCAGTTAATAAGAAATTGATTGACAACATGGGTATTTTTTATTTCTTTGTTAGGGTTAGGGTCAGGGTTAGAGTCAAGATTAGGGTTAGGGTCAGGGTCAGCGTCAGGGTCAGGGTCAGGGTTAGGGTTAGGGTTAGGGTTAGGGTTAGGGTTAGGGTTAGGTCAGGGTTAGGGTCAGGGTCAGGGTTAGGGTCAGGGTTAAGGTTAGGGTTAGGGTCAGGGTCAGGGTTAGGGTTAGGGTTAGTGTTAGAACAGAGCTATGGGTTAGGGTTAGTGTTAGGGTTAGTATTGGAACAGAGCTATGGCTCAATAGATGAAATAGTTGAAGTGTATAAAAAGGGCAGATGTTTGGATCATAAGGACCTATGTAAATGACAAGGAGATCATATATATCTTCTGCTGAAATTTCTCCCCACAAAAGCCATACACAGACAAATCTATCAGCACCCTGTTTAAGAATCCCTTTTCCCAGTTTTTTGTCAGTCTAGCTATTGCTATTTCCCTTGATTGCCACTAAGAGCTTGAAAGTATGTCGCTATTGCTGAAGACACTACACATCAAGGAAAAAAAGATGCTGATGCTTCAAGTTAGAGCTAACTTGAAACCCTTTTTCATGTGGTCTGTTTTCCAAAGTGTCAGAAAAAAAATTATGCAGGCAGCCAAGGAAGGGAAGAGATCAATAATCCTTCCCAGCGGTGACTCACAACCTCAGCACTGACCAGGATGGCAGATAACACTACAGGTCCAGAAGTGGTACCCACATCTTCAGTATCACTAATAATTTTCTAATTGGACTTATGATCAACTAATCAGGATGGGAATCATGTCTGGGTACTAGAAATCTAGCCAACTTGAAAGAGCAAGCAAGATCATATATCTTAGAAGATAAACTACTAATGCTACTTTATTAGAGAAACCACTAACTACATCAAAAAATTTTCTTTTCTTCACAAAGCATTGTAACATTCATCTCCTATTATATAAGTTTTCCATATAACAAATAGAAACCACTACAGAAAACTGCAACTGGATACAAAACTGAGATCAGAAGGTCCTGGAGAGCTCACTCATAGTGGATACATCTTCAATCAACACCTACACTTACAGCTCAGCCAACATTGAAGGAGAGGAGAAGGAAAGAATGTAAGAGCCATATGGCCAGGAAGTCTATTGTGAGACTGAAACTTAGAGAGGATTCATAAACAAGACTAGAATAAATAATGATAGTATGATAGTTATACTTACAAGAAGAAGAGCAGTATCATGAAGAGTCCTATAGCTAAATGAGTAAATGCAGACATATCATGACAGCTGAGAGAGGGTATATTAACCTCTCAGGTACATCTCCCATGTAGTTTTTCAATACAAAGTGTCCATGCTTAAAAGCATATATACACAAATGCCAATGTAGACTTAGAAAATTGTGTTATGTATTTGCTCATATATATATTATTATGTAATATATAACGTATATCATATTTTTATTTATATATTCAAAGTATTATGCATATATTGTGTGGTATAATTATTATATTGTGTATCTGTGTGTTTTGTTTGTATAACAAAAATATTCAAAAAAGATGCCATTTTTTGTGATGGAGATGGAAGTAACAAGGACGTGGTTGGAGGGAAAAAGGGAAGAGAAAATGATAGAATTGTATTTTGTTTGAAATCTGTTTAGGAAGGAAGGTTAGCTTAAAAAAGAAAAATTTGGAAGCAAAAATCCTTTTTAAAAAATAAAAAGACAAACAAATCCTCCCTTCAAGGAGTGCCCTCAACCAACACTTTGCCAGATATGGTCTAATATTATAGGTTCTTGAAACATTTTTAAAAGGCAAATGCTTTTTGAAGTGCAACTTTTATGTGCCAGAAGACAAACTATGCAAATGATATAATGAATAAACTTTACAGGAGATGTGGCTCTGTGAAGTCAAGGGCTCCTCACTGTATTTTCTTAAGAGTTCTGACATGACACCTTATGAAATAGACCTGAAGTCCAGAAATGGCGAAGTAGCAGCTTTAGATAATCATGTTTTAGCAGATTTTAAATTTGCACAATGGACTCTTCACAGATATCCTACTTATCTTCATTTAATAAATAATGACAGTTTACCATTTTCTTTTCCATGAGTAAGCAAAATCTTAGGTGTTTCAGTCTTATTGACTATTTGGAATTGTGTAATTATTCGCAGTAATGTGAAGTTTTATTGTAAGTATATTGATTTTCAAACATTCATGTGTATGTAGGCATGTGTGTGTGCATGTGCGTGTGTGCATGTGCGTGTGTGTGTGTGTGTGTGTGTGTGTATTGCTCATACATGAAATATCACTGGTTGAGTTCAAAGAACATTTGGTGACATTTGGTTCTCTCCTTTTACCAAACAGGTTCTACATATTAAGTTGGAACATCAGTTTGACAACAAAGGTTTTACCAAATGAGCTATCTCACTACCTCACATACTGATTTTTTATTGTTGTTAATTACAATAAAATAAAATGCATTTTAATGTGTTTAAATCATTCAAGTTGTTGAGTTATATTTCTTATGTTTTCATTTTCTTTCTGTTCCTTGGAGAAGTACCAAACAATAAGTATCTCTTAATTTATTTGGCTTGCCTCTCCAGGTCACACAGTCCATTGTTTTGGGAGTCCAAGGCAATGAGTAAAGCAATTTGTTAGGTATCAGTAGACAAGAATGAGATGATATATGAATCTTCTTTTGTTTGTTTTCTATTATTGTTCTCCCTTGTGTTGTTAGGGACAATATGTCTAGAGAATGATGCTATCTACAATTGTCTTAATCTATTTCAAATAGGATAATGACACACTAGCATGTACCCAGGGCTACTTGACATAGGTAAAAAGCCTTAGCCTCATTGAGAATCTTCCCAGATGAGTCTACATTGTGTTGAATGGACACTGACAACAAAAAAACAACCAGTACAGCATGTATACTTATATTTATACATGACAATTAACCAATGTTTTAATTGTTTTAAAGTAAAAATACTTCATCTTGATTGAATAATGTATTGACTTTACCATTTCTTATTTATATTTCATTACTTACTTGAGATCTTGTTATATTATGAGTTGGGTGTGGTGGTGCACAGTTATAATTCCAGCATTCAGGGAGGCAAAGGTAGGGAGCTAACTGTGAGTTTGGCGCCAGCCTGGACTATAAATCAAGATTAGGATAGCCCAGGTTACTGAGCAAATTCTTGTCTTGATAGACATATATATATATATATATATATATATATATATATATATATATTTACAGTAATTAAATGAACACTAGATTAACATTAGGTACATTTTCATTGAAAGTGTTTGTACAACAATGTTAGTAACTATTTGTAAATTAACAGAAGCATTAAAATGACATACTATAAAATAAAGCGTTTTATAATATATATAGTAACATATTTTCATAAGTGTGTGAAAGCATTCAGCACTTAGAAGTTGTATATGTTTAATTGTCAAAAAAAACTTCTGAAACATAGTTATGTATGTAAGTAATATTTTGAAAAAGCTCATGTCTCTGTATAGTAATATAACATCTGGACTTTCCAACCAAATTATTCTTGAAAGGGAAAATAATCAAAACAAATACAAATTGGATCCATATTTCTTTACTGTTCAAGTATATGCTCTGTATATACACTCCAGGACACATGAATTTTCATTGTAACTTATAGTTAACAGCCAACATTGAAAGGAAGAAAATGCCCAGATCTAGCCAATGGAGAGAACATTCTCCACAGTTGAGTGGAGAGTTGGGTCTGACTTTCACACATACTCTGGTACCTCATATTTGACCATGTCCCCTGGACGGGGAGACCTGGTGGCACTCAGAGGAAGGATAGCAGGCTACCAAGAAGAGACTTGATACCCTATGAGCATATACAGGGGGAGGAAGTCCTCCTCAGTCACAGTCATAGGGGAGGGGAGTAAGGGGAAAATGGGAGGGAGGGAGCAATGGGAGGATACAAGGGATGGGATAACCATTGAGCTGTAATATGAATAAATTAATAAAACAAAATTTTTTAAATGGATGTTAATGTTTTAGGCGTGTTGCTTCCTTTGGCAGCACATACACTAAAACTGGAATGGTACAGAGAGGATAAGAATTGCCCACGTACAAGGATGACATACAAATTTGTGAAGTGTTGGCGTTGGTCTAACTTGATGTCTACATGTGGAAAAATGCAATTAGACCCATATATATCTCCCTGAGTAAAACTGAAGTCCTAGTGGATCAAAGACTTCAACATAAAACCAGACATACTAAATATATTAGAAAAAAAAGAGCTTTAATTCATTGACACTGGAGACAACTTCATGAATAGAATGCTTAATAGTTCATGCTCTAACATTAACAATTAGGAAATGTGACCTCATGAAACTGAAAAGCTTATGGAAAGCAGAAATCTCTGTTGATAGAATGGAAATGCAGTCTACAGATTGTGAAAAGATCTTCACCAACTCTACATCTGACAAAGGGCTAATATATAGAATATATAAAGAACTCAATTAAACATCAATGAACAAAATAGGGTACAGAGGTAAACAGAATTCTCATCAGAGGAATACTGAATGGGCAAGAAACACTTTAAGAAATGCTCAGTATCCTTAGTCATCTGGGAAATGCAAATCAAAACAACTCTGATATTCTATTTCACATCTGTCAAAGTCGCTAAGATTAAAAGTTCAAGTGATGGCACATACTGGCGAGGACATGGAGAAAGAGGAACATTCCTCCATTGCTGGTGGGAGTGAAAACATGTACAACCACTTTGGAAATAAATCATGTGATTTCTCAGAAAACGGGGAATAGGCCCAGCTATACCACCCCTGGGCATACATGCAAAAGATGTTCTACCATACAACAAGGATATTTGCTCAATGTTCATAGCAGCTTTATTTGTAGTAGATCGAATCTGGAAACAAGCTAGATGTCCCTCAGCAGAAGAATGGATGAAGAAACCACGGTACAGTTACACAATGGAATACTGCTCATCCATTAAAAACAAGGAAATCATGAAATTTACAGGCAAGTGGGTGGAAATCGAAAAGATCATCCTGAGTGAGGTAACAGAGACCCCGAAAGGTGCATGGCATGTACTAACTTATAAGTGATTTTTAGCCACATAATACAGGATACATAAACTATAATTCACAGACCCAGAGAAGAGAAGTAACAAGGAGGACCTAAAGGAGGATATCTATACCTCCCACACAAGGGGAAATAGACATGGTAGAGGCTGTGATTGAAGAGAGGGAACAAGGAAGGAGAGGGAATGCATCTCTGTGACAAGCTGGAGACCTAAGTCAGAATAAGCCTCTGAGAAGATATTAGGGGGATTCTATCTGAGAAACCTAGCAGCAGGGACCATGGAGACAAAATATGACGCCCTCTACCTATATTAGATTCCTACTGCTGGTAGGAGAACTCTAACCAACAAAAACTTTGATCCAAAACTCAACCTGCTTATCCTACTAGATATGCAGGGATAAAGGTAGAGCAGATAGATCATAAGTTGAGGGAATATGCAACGAATGTCTGGTCCATCCCAAGGCCCTCCCTTTAGAAGAGAGCCACCCCTGACATTACTAAGGATACTCTGCTATGCATGCAAACAAGAGACTATCAGAGTTCTATTGTTACTTAGCAATGGTTCAGAAGAGATTCTGAGATTCAGAGCTAAAAATTGGGCAAAGCATAGGAAGTCTAGTGGAAAAGAGTGGGAAAGGATAAAGAGACCTAAAGGTGTCAAGAGATCTACAAGAAGAGCATCAAGGCCAATAACAAAGACCCAGAAGAGCCCGTGGAGTCTGAAACATCAACCAAGGACCAGGCATGGATGAGACCTATGTTCTCTACATAGATATAGCTGATGGAAATCTCAGGCTTCATGTGGATCCGCTAGTAAAGGAAATGAGGGCTGTCTGTGACATCGACTCTGTTGCCTGATTTTCTTTCTTTCTTTTTTTTACTTTATTAATTTATTCTTGTTACATCTCAATGGTTATGCCATCCCTTGTATCCTCCCATTCTTCCTTCCCTCCCATTTTCCCCTTATTCCCCTCCTCTATGACTGTTCCTGAGGGGGATTACCTCCCCCTGTATATGTTCATAGGGTATCAAGTCTCTTCTTGGTAACCTGCTGTCCTTCCTCTGAGTGCCACCAGGTCTAATTCTCCTTGAAGGGATTGCCTTGCCAGGCCATAGGAAAAGAGGGAAAAATGAATCTTAATATGACTTGATGAGCAGGCGTTGGTGGGTATGAGAGAATCCCTTTTTCTGAGGAAGAGAGGAGGGAGGGACAACAAGATTAGGAAGGAGGGGCTATGACTTGGGTGTAAAGTGCATTAATTAATTAATTTTTAAATGTATAATCTTGCTATGGAGAACAAAGAAAAGTAACTTTAAAAATAATGTGGTTAGTATAACCTTGTTTTCCCCTAGGCTTGGCTTTCAACAGTAACATAATTGATTCTTTTCCTTTTTTAAATATAGTTTTTTTTTTCTCAAATATTTTTATTACACTTTACTTTCACTTCCACAGGACCTCCCCTCCTGTCTGGAACAACTCCCTTTCTGCTATTAAAAAACAAACTGGCTTCAAAAGGAAAATAATATAGTATGATATACTATAATAAATTATAATAACATAAAACACAAACTAACACATTGGGATTGAACAGAGCAAACAATCAGAAAGAGAAAAAGTGTCAAGAGAAGAAACCAGAAACAGAGTCACATGTGGGCCTATGTTGGGGAATCATGCAAAAGCAATAAACTGAAATCCATAATAAACGCCTAGGGGCTCTTCTATAGTCTCATTAAATACCTGATATAGCTGCCTCAGTCTGTAGAAATTACAATTACAAAATACAAGTTACAAACTAAAATTCATCAATACTAGGTTTATTTTAAACATGTAAAAGCTTATTTCCAATAAGTATTATTTGAAATAGTATGTTCTGTTCAGATATTACATTGTGTTTTGGGGTCTGACTTCTACTATAAAAATAGCTGTTTTTAATTATATGAAAACACAATCAAATATCTGTATGATGTGGTCATGCAATATTTATGTGATAGATAGATAGATATTTTATTAAGGATTTTAAATCATATGTATGTATGTAAGTTAAATTGGTATGGTATCATGCGTGACCTTGAGAAGTATAACAATTATTGCTGTCTTAATGGACTATGCAGTCGTGACAATTAAAAACTCATTGAATTGTATAGTGTAAAACAAAAATGTAACTTACAGATATCATAGGCAATCACTGGAGAGGAATTAGCAAATATGTTTGGAAAGATCGATGAGAAGTGAAGAGGTAGAAAACAAAAACTCAGGACCTAAATAATCTAAGGGACAAATATAGTCATTAGCCAAAGTAAAGCTAGCATTTTGCAGGGAAAGGCAGAGGCCAGCAGGGTCTACAGAGGGAGTAGGGAGTCTGGGTATGTCAAAGTCATAAAGCAAAATTCTATCTCAAAATACTTTGAAAATTTCCAGCTAGAAAATTAAGCAAAGTTTACTGATTCATTTTGCAAAATCTGAAGACAATTTCCCAAATCAGAATGGGTAGAATGTAAATTTACATAAAATAAAAATGGTTTATTTAAAATATAAATTTTTCAAATGAAGTCATTGACATAGACAAGATGCTGTTAGACTTAAATAGAATTCAGTTCTTGTTTATTTTTGTGGCTCAGATGAAACATTTGAACCTTTTTTATTTAATAGCTGATGGCTTTTGTCATTGATTATAGAATTGTAGAAAATTATATTAACACATTTAATGATAATGAAGAAAGGTTGAAATCTTAATGTAATTTTAATTGCTTTTGTCAAGTTCTCATGAATGAGATGTGATATGTCATAACATAAATGAATTGCATATTTATTATACATGAAAAAGGAATAGAAGGAATACTACATATGCATATGATAAGATTATATTACTTTTTGCCATATGGTTATACATTTTTATCACTTAAAGTTTTTGAAATACTTTAAAAAAGTTAGTGTCATAACTGACAGATTGAAAATAGCATGAGTTCAAGAAGATACTAATAATGATTGACTAATTACAGCACAAGCAGGCTGCAAAAAATCATGGTTAATATACATTGTCTTGTTTGAACCTGTGTGGATGTTAGAATGCCATCACATTCTCTGTGAGTTTGTGTGGGTGTCAACCTTGTTGTGTCTGGAATTTCCAACCTAGCCAAGAAAATACTTGTGGGTAATTCAACCATAATCCATGGAAGGCACCGAGCTCCATGGTTTTTTTATTTTTTTATTTAAATAATTTATTCAGATTATATCTAAATTGTTATTCCCTCATTTGTATCTTCCCATTCCCCCCTCCCTCCCTCTTTCACTCTATTGCCCTCCCCTAGGTCTGTGCAAAGGGGACCTGCTTCCCCACCATATGATCACAGCCTGTCAGGTCTCATCCTGGTAGCCTGCTTACCCTTCCTTTGAGTTCCACCAGGCCTACCCAGCAGGGGAAATGGTCAAATAGGGAGCACCACAGTTCATGTAAATTCCGTGTTTTTACCTCTCCATTTTTTAAAGATAATTAGCTACTAGTGCCGTCTAGTTTGCTGTCATATTTGTGTTTAGTTCAGATCATAATAAAATATAAAATGTATAAATTTCATATTTTGGTATAAATATTTACATGCCTTTGTAAGAAGTAATGCAGATAGATCATCCATCCCTTTTAACATATTTTCCCTCCTGAAAGCAACTTTTATAATTGGAGCATACTATCGTCAAAGAACTAATTTCACACTTATGTCTGCACACTTACGGATTTGTATTTTCATTGAGTACAGATGGGTCAATATTTTGTGAGTTTTTGTTTTTCTCAGTCATTTTATATTCTATGAACAAACAAATATGGTAGCACTTGCGATACTAACATATTCTGAGATCTTCCAATATGAATGAGAAGGTTACAAAGGAGCACTGTGGGATAACAACAAAAGACATGAAGCCAGCTAAGGGAATGCACACCTTGAATGCACATGCGTGGGAGTTCAAAGCAGGTGTATCTCTATGATTTTGAGGCCAGTAAGCCCAACAAAGCAAGTTGAAGACCAGTGAGGCCTCCATCTTACAAACTGACTATAGGGGGTGGGGGAAGTAAATGGTTGTGGGACTGGAGAAATAGAAAACATAGATATCCTCTGTTGCCTAGATATGAAAGTAAACCTAGAGCAAATATTTTCAGTAAGAATTTCCATAGCAACACTAATTTTATTTTTAAAAAGTAAACTTTATCTATCTCTCATTTAAGATTACAAATAAACTCTTATAAGTCTCTAAATTATGATAACACAGAAACATTTCTTATACTCAATTTCCATAGTAACCTTTATTTTCCTTGCACTATGAAATATAAACTTTATTTGTGCCTCAATTAAGTATGATAAAAAAAATAAGTATATAAGCTACAAACTTAAATCTCTGAGATAAATTTAGGACTTAAAATATAGACTCTGGCCTCCCCTTTTCTGAAGAGAAATAGGAGGAGAAGGCGATAGGATGGGGGAGTGTGATAACAAAATAAAATAAAATATAGACTCTGTTTAAAAAGTCTCTGCACTTACAGAGACTAATAGATATGTCAGAGGCAGCTCTGGAGTGATAAGAACATTCTCATTTCAAGATTAGGCATTGCAGATTGGGTACCTCCTTTGAGAGACTACAGTCTAAATTTGTAGCCTAGTAGCTTTGACAGTTGATGTCAGAAATATACAAAGAATCATTTAAAAATAATATAGATTCTAAAAAATTTAGGTATCAATGGGTATATTTACAGATTCATAATAAAAACTATAATTTATAATTCCTTAGCTTTCACATAATGGCTAAATAGTTATCAATTCTTTAGAAAGAAAAAACTCATATATGTGTCTTCTCTTTAAATGACCAATGATGCCATTACTGGAATTGTGCTAAAATAAAACTTGAATATTTTTCTTTATTGTATCCTCTAGTTAAGCAGTGTTTAAAGAAGGGTTATGTGCTAGTTAGTCCTATTGATTTTCTTGCCCAAATAATGTTTTCAATATTAATATTCTTCATAAATAAGTGAAGCTAATATGAGAGAGATAATATATTTTCTAAGGTTTTCATGTTGCATTAAGACAACTTGCTTATCATTTCATTTTCTTATGTGGCCAGGAATCTTATGAATAATGATGTAGACAAATTATATATGTATTACTTTACATACAAATTATGCATTACCTGTTAAAGATCATAAAACCAATATATTTTTAAATATGTGTAAAATTTTATTATATCGCAGAAGCTATGATCAATATTCTACCATAGAAGTGAAAAATAATTCTTGAAGAAGAATATATTTTACTCAGGAAATTAAAAGATTTTTTGTAATACTTATTATTTTAGTGATGATTTGATAATATTATTTACACTAATATACAGTAAAGTTCTCAACCATCATTCTGGTGCCAGGATCGTTCAATACCTCTTTTTCTTTCATTTTGTTTGTTTGTTTTGTTTTGTTCTTAGCTGCCCAGACCCCCTGGGTCATAGTTTAAGTTGAAGGGACTAGTTTATGCCTTTTGCCATCCTTCTTACTCCCTGTATCTTATATTTCACATCTCCCTTTTTATTTCCTTTCCTTTTATTTTATATTATATTTATTCCTCTCTCATAATACCGTCCCAATTGTAGTCTTCCGCCTTCCCTTCCTTGAAGTGCTCTCCCACGTCCCCTCTTCCCCAGATCCACTGCTCCTGCACTTCTCTTCAGAAAAGAGCAGGCCTCTCAGTGATAACAATTGAACTTGGCAAAAGAAGATGGAATAAGACTAGGCATATAATCTTTTATCAAATTTGGACAAGGCAACACAATAGGAGGGAGTAGTTTTCAGGAGCAGACAAAAGAGTCAGAGACATCTCACTGTTGTTAGGAGTCCAACAAAACCCCCAAGCTAACCATCCACAGATGTATGCAAAGAGCCTGGGGCAAACCTAGGAAGGTTCCATGGTTACTTCTTCAGGCTCTGTGAACTCCTGTGAATCCTGCTTAGTTGATTCTGTAAGCCATGATCTTCTCCTGGTTTCACAGAGTGCCTGGTTTCTACAATTCTTCCACCCCTACTTCTGCTGAGTTCCAGAGCTCCTCCTAAGGTCTGATTGTGGGACTCTCTATCTAATCCTATATACTGCTATAGGAAGCATCTCTGATGATGACTGAGTTAGGCACCCATCCTATGTGTATAACAGAATATTATTAGGAATCATTTATTAACTGTCTGTTAGTTTGTTGGTTTTTGTCAGTCATGCTTAGTCCTGCACTAGGTCTCTGAACAATCCAGCTCCAGGATCCTGACCTTCGAAGCAGTTTCAGGCATGAGTTCTGTCTTGTGCTGTGTGCTTCAAGTTATACGATTCATAGTTCGGCCACCTGAACAAACTCTTAGTCTCCATTCCAAGAGCTCATATCGAAGCCAGAGCAGGTTGTTGGTCTTAGGTTTTGTAGCTGGGTTGATGTCCCAGTCTCACCACTTGGAGCCTAGGCTAGTTATGAGAGATGGCCAGTTCATGTTCTATATCCTGTTACTAGGATTTCTTGGTAAGGTCAGTTGCATAGGTACTAGAAAGTTTCAGCTGCAGTAGGTTTCCATATCTCCCCTAAGTATCCACCTTTTTCAGTTGTCTCTCCCCCTATCAGTATGTATAAACTACAATTACAAAATGGAAAGTAAAGTTAGAATAATTTCTTTTTAGTTTTAATTTATTATAATTTATTCAGATTATATTCCCGTTGTTTTCCCCTCACTTATATATTCCCATTCCCACCTTCCTTCACTAGCATTTCACATTTAAAATTATTGCTTTTGTTTTTCTTTCTTCCTTTTTATTGAAAATATATTCTTTTTTCATACAATATACGCTGATTATAACTTCTGTTCACTCTACTCCTCCCAGCTCCTCTTCATATCTCCTCCGCTCCAGATGCACTTTATTATCCCTGCAGGAAAGGTATATAATAGTGTTCTCTGTTTGGATTTTGAATATTGACAGGAATTAATTGAACAGTACATAAAGCCTGTTTCTGAAGTTCTTCATTTTTATTTGTATAATTACTTTAATATTAAGATATATAAAGGTACATTTTGCCATCATCTTAAAGATGAAAATATTTATACTTACAGAACACATTTTAGAAACTGCCTATTAGCTTTGGGTCACATATAGTATATATATATATATATATATATATATATATATATCTTAATGAATTAATTTACACATTATTAATTTATAGTAAATTTAGAAAAGCTTAAATATTTAAGGTTTCTCTTAATGTTATAAAACAGAACCACATACATATGAAAAGGTGTTACTGATATTAACACATTTAGTATAATTATTTACTAATAATTATCTATTACAGAAGCTGTCATAAATTATTCACCAACCTATTTCCAGCAAAAACAAGATAAAATAAAATAAAACCCTGCAATCTAGGCAGGACAGGAAAACCATACAATGACATAGAACAGACTTCAGTCAAGGACAATGGGAAGTCCAATGACCAAGACACTTCATCCCTAGATATTCTGATCCAAATAGATAAAGAAAGCTTTTAGTTCCATCTTAAATTCAGATTAGAAGGTTTGAATTCATGTAGAAGGGGACAGTTTCAGATAATGAAGCAGGAAGGACTAAGACTAACATTAGGTGGTATATTTTACTTGGGGATACATATGTGTCCTTGTAATTTAAAGGTAATAGAGATGGCTGAAGGCAAAGAAAGTGTAGAAGGACTTTCCTGGAAGTTATGGGAAAAACATGAATGAGCAAGTTCTAAACTCTACCTGTGCCAATAATAAAGAATTTCTACTCTATTCTTGAAGCATATACTTCAGTATTTTATTGAAATATATTTCACTAAATTTTGTGAATTTTTTTTATTTTAGCATTCATTTTGACCTTAAGATTTATAAAGAAGTTTTCTATAAAAGAGGTACAAATAATGTAAAATATTTTTTTTATAATTTTAGCTAATTTTATTTCTGGAATCTTTTACTTATCTAAGCCTTTAATTATTTCTCTCTCTATATATAACACACATTTCTTGATTTAAAATATATTTGACAAATTATATATTCAGGAAGTTAAAATAGGTATGTTTTATATTTTAGTGATAATTCTGCATTCATTGATACTATGCATATATGTACACACACAAATATATGGATAGTATTTTTCTCATAAGCACTGATGATTTACTGCTTCATAATAAAGACTTTTGCTTGTTAATGAGCGTTTACTATAAATAATTCTGAGAAGACTTAAGTCAGAAATTTTGATTATGGAAATTCACAGATCATTACAAATTCATGTAATGTTTGGTATTTATATGCATTATTACAATAATTGCCATGTATGTAAGAATGATAATTATGCAAAAACATACAATTTGAAATTATTTAAATCTAAACCCAATAAAGAGAAAAATAATTAAAATACTATCATTACTTTTAGTTACTATCATCACTTTTAAAAATGTAATGAGCCATACTAAACTCCAAGCTCAATTATAAATATCACAATACCAGTGAAAGCTTAAATGTGTGCTCATTATACCATTACTAATTTAATATTATAAATAATACACAATTTGCCTTTAAAATATTATAAAGTATTGATTAATCACATGATGCAAAGTATGTACAAATGACATATATCAAATATTAGCACCACATGTATGGTTATTAAGTCATGTATCTAATTTTTTAAAATTATTTTATTCTTGTTACATCTCAATGGTTATCCCACCCCTTGTATCCTCCCATTATTCCCTCCCTCCCATTTTCCCCTTATTCCCCTCCCCTATGACTGTTCCTAAGGGGGTTTCCTCCCTCTTTATATGCTCATAGAGTATCAAGTCTCTTCTTGGTAGCCTGCTTTCCTTCCTCTGAGTGCCACCAGGTCTCCTCCTCCTGGGGACATGGTCATATATGAGGCACCAGAGTACATGTGAAAGTCATACCCCACTCTCCACTCAACTGTGGAGAATGTCCTTGCCATTGGCTAGATCTGGGTAGGGGTTTGAAGTTTATGGCCTGTATTGTCCTTGACTGGTGCCATAGTTTACACTATGGAATACTACTCAGCTATTAAAAACAAGGAATTCCCAAAATTTGTGGACAAATGGATTGAGCTAGAAATGATCATAATGAGTGAGTTAATCCAGAAGCAGAAATAGTCAAATGGTATATACTCACTTATATCTGCATACTAGCCTAAGGGGCATGTCCCATGAAAGTCTTCACTTACCAGAAAACTGGGACAGAGGGGAGGACATCCTATTGGGACTCTAAATGAGAGAAGCATGGAAGAATAGCAAAGTAGAAGGATCCAGAGGTTCCTAGAAACCTACAGGTAGAACATTATGATAGGCAGATTTGGGCCCAGGGATCCCACTCAAACGATGGAACCAGCCAAGGACAATACAGGCCATAAACTTCAAACCCCTACCCAGATCTAGCCAATGGACAGGACATTCTCCACAGTTGAGTGGAGAGTGGAGTCCGACTTTCACACGTACTCTGTCCTCATATTGGACCATGTCCCTTGGAAGGGGAGACCTGTTGGCACTCAGAGGAAGGACAGTAGGCTACCAAGAAGAGACTTGATACCCTATGAGCATATACAGGGGGAGGAAACCCCCTTAGGAACAGTCATAGGGGAGGGGAATAAGGGGAAAATGGGAGGGAGAGAAGAATGGGAAGATACAAGGGATGTGACAACCACTGAAATGTAACAAGAATAAATTAATAAAAAATAAAAAATAAAATAAAATATATCCTTTTTAAATGAAAAATGTACTATCTGTCCTACTCTTTGAGGAACATTACAAATCCTGTTCATTCATTCCCAACAGAGACTTATAAACACTAAATTGGTACCATTATTATCTCTATTGACTGATAAAATAGCAAAAAGTGAAAAATAGAACCCTCAAGGCATTATATAATAAAGTCAGGATTTCAAACAAGTCTGAAGCCAAATCAAGATGTGCCTTCAACTCTAGTTTACAGTTTTTCTTAATATTCATTTCAACTTTGTACATTTTTATCTAATCCCTGTGTTTATAGCCTACATTATAAGTCACAGTGAGGTAAGCGTTAACAACATAGATTTGTTCTACATAATTCTTTCTCTTTTCTTTATTATCTTAGAATATAGGTTTGTTCTATATGGTCCTTTCTCTTTCTTTATCAAGTCCACAATGTAGACATAGCATCATTAATACCACACAAATGGAGAGCTTGTAGTGGAGGGGAAAAGAGCAAAATCAGTGGACTAAATTATAAAACTTTGAAAAGCCATACTTTCTTTATTAGTACTAAATAAACAAAAAGCATAAGTGGGAAGAGCCAACAGATCTACTTCCAACTAGGAAATATCACAAGTATTTTTAAATTATTGTATTTAGTTTCAGCAACTCACCTCAGTATCTGGGTAGACTCTTGTCTATATTGCCTATTAACTTAAAAACTCCAAGGAGAGACTTGATACCCTATGAACATATACAGGGGGAAGAGGTCCCCCTCAGACACAGACATAGGGGAGTGGAGTAGGGGGGAAGTGGGAGGAAGGAAGGAATGGGAGGATACAAGGGATGGGCTAACAACTGTGATGTAATATGAATAAATTAATAAAAAAACTGAAAAAAAACTCACATAAGATTCCAGAGTGCTCTCAAATTATTGCTGACCTATTTGTTATTTCCAAATAAATTGAACATGGAATGCAACATTATTTGCTTCTGCCTGACATTTCTGTATGCTCATGTGGAGTCACCAGCTTGTTATTAGTACCTTATACACTGTCATTTTTACTCTGTATGCATACTATCTTTTATTTTTAAATTGTACCTTTAGGTTTTCAAGATTCATATCTTTCTGGTGACAAATTCATTTTTCTTTTCCGCTTGTGTCATGAGACTTTATTTTCATTTTATCAAATGTCAATATTCCTATGTGCTTGATTCTAAGCAGGTCTGCATTAAGGGCTTTTACTTCAACTAACTAAGCATATAGGGACTGGATGGCACAGTATTTGGAAGCATTAGGAAAAGTTCCTGTTGGTTCTTTATGTGAGCTCAAAACTGAAAGTTTTGTGTAATGCAATGATTGTCTCCTCCCCTTTGGCCTGTATTAAGTAACATCTATGGTTCCTTAACTGTCATTGGTAATATTAATTTAATTATTCCTTTGGAATATTTTGTCTGAATTCATTTATACATTCTGAAATTATTTAATAAAATTTACATAGCTGTTACACATATATTAAGAATAGCGTGGTTTTTTGGATTGGAGTTTTAGCTACAGCTTAAGCAGTTTCTCAGCTCTCTCTATTGACTGTGTAGCTTTTGCCTTCATTTTTGTTGCTGCTCAGCATATTTTTCCTGTAATTTTTTTCTTTAGTCAATCAAAGCTGTCTATTCTTTATTTTATTACTTAATAATTATGTTTACCTTCTCCCAACTGACACTAACAAATGTCAGTTTCCCACTAGCAAGTGGGAAAAACCCTTTAGATTCTCTCAGCAAACAGCTTAACTGTTGACAAATTTATATTCAAATTTCTGTAACCAAACTTTCTCTTTCAACTCTCTTTTCCTCCCTCTTGCCCTCCATTCCTTCTTTCCTTCATCCTTTTATCCTTCTGTCCAACCCCTTTTCCTTCCTGTTTTAGTTTTTATGACTAAAAGATGGTTCATGATTTGACCATGTCCCCATGTGCCAATGGGGAGGCCCAGTGGCACCCAGAGGAAGGATAACAGGCTCTCAAGAAAAGACTTGATACCCTATGATCATATGCAGGGAGAGGAGGTCCCCCTTCATCAAAGTCATAGGGGAGGGAAATAGCATGAAAGTGGGAGGGAGGGAGTAATGGGAGGATACAAGGGATGGAATAACAACTGAGATGTAATATGAATTAATTAATAAAAAAGACATACACTCAAAAAATAAAAAAGAATTTCAGCACTGAGCTACATTCAGTTTTGTATTTTTATTGATCCTTTAATTAAAAAAAGTGTGAGACTGCAATGCTGAGTTGCTCAGGCTGACCTTAAATTGCTCTGTCACCAAGGCAGGCCATGAACTTACAATCTCCTTGTGTCAGCATTTTAATAGCTGGGGTCAAAGCATATACCAAAAGAGCCTGCTCCATAAGCTTTTAGAAGAAAAGCAGTACAGATGTATCCCTTTACGCTTTGTTTAGAGATATAAGTTACTAACCTCAGAAAGTACTAAAAAGATAATTACTGAATCTGAAAAGTTTTTATTTTTAACATTCTATATGTGCTTGTACATATTGCATATTGATGGATAGCAATAGAAGCCATAATTTTTTTTGGAAATTCTCTACTTTTATAACTATTGTAAGGATAAATGGGTGAATAGCAGATATTTAAGAGACCACAGTGGGGCCTGCACAAACTGTTGCACTAACCAAGGACAATGCAGGTAGAGAACCTAGACCTTCTATTCAGATATAGCTCATTGTCCCTGATGTGGAGGAAACGGTACCACCTCTGATATGAACTCTGGTGCCCCCAATTGATCATCTCCCCTTGGTGAGGAGATCATACAGGCACACAGAGGAAGGGGATGCAGGCTACTGGATAAGTCCTAATAGGCTGTGGTCAGAGAGTGGGGGAGGAGGGCCCCCCTGTCAGAGGTCTAGGGGAGAGGATTAGAATGGAAGAGGGAGGGCGGGTGGTAACCAGAAGATATAAACGAGGAGGTAACAATCAGGAAGTGATATGAATAAATTATAATAAATAAAAATGATAAAAAAATAATGTATGTATGTACAGTATGATTCTTAAAAATTCCTGGGTAATTGACAGTAACCATACCTAGTCTTAAATTGACAGAAGTCTCATTTGGAAAAAAGTGAGATATAAACTAATAATAAGATGTTAATGTTTTTCATTGATGATTAGAATGAGGTTGTGCTTTCAATAAAAGTATGAATACAAATTTAAAGTGACAGATTCAGTATTTTATAAATACTATGAAACTCATAATCCATGCAGAATATCAGCAATGGAAAATTTCAGCCAAGAAATGCCCAAGAAATCATAGTCCAAGAGTTGTTGACTTTTGTTAATGAAACAACTATTATAAGTATTCCCGATTACAAGTCCTGCTTTGTCTGGAATATGTAGCTTTTGGCTTTCTTAGAATGATCACGATAGGCCAGGTTCAGCTTAGTTTTATTGACTATATCTTGGAGTAAGCCAGACTGCACAGTCGGCTTCATGATGTTTTCATATTGCATCTGGCTTTCAAATTTTTAAGACTATATAAAAATTTCTCAAAAAAATGAATCTCAATAGGACCAATATGCAGATACTTTTATGTACATATTTGCAAACATACACCACCATAGATTAATTGTATATTACTCTGTATACTCTTAATATTCTTACTGATAAGCCATTAAAAGCAGAAGTTCAAGTGAATTTTTCATGGGACAATAAAGAACGGATGTTCCTATTTTATATCAAATAAAAAGTCCTTTTTCTTGTGTTATCTATGAAATTTTTATGATGTTCTTAATTCCAATATCATTCAATGTAGAGAGGTGGTAAATTTGTATAAACCTACAAATTTATACACACATATACTTGGAGATTAACAAAATATACTGTTCGTTATCTTTTCAACAATATCTCAAATACCTTCATTTGATGTTTTAATTTATCTTGTAAAGTTGAATTTATGCTTAAAATGCCAATACTCAGAATTCAGTATGATTCCTCACAAAAGATATTCTGATTCCCTACAAGAAAGATTAATTTGAGCAGTGGTGACTTTGGAAAGACAGGAACAGGCTTTCTACCTAACCCCTCAGGCAGGAACTGAATCCTGCCTATGGTAATTTATCCATCTTGTGGATGGCTGCATAAGATGTGGTTACATGTTTATGGAATACAGGTTGTTCCTATTTTCAAGCTTTCTGTAATCCAGTGGTACCAACTGAGATTATCCTCTAGCACTGTAAAGTTTTTATTATTTATCTAGTATATGCTTATGAAATGTATGTATTTTGTCTGAAATTATTTGGTGTTTTATAAGGTTGGAAACCACCTTGAAATTAGAGAATATTAGGAACAATAGGATATGTACTTTAAAAAAATAGATTGAGTTAATAGTACATTGACATTCTAATTCAATAGAATCAGCTGGAGCAGTATGGAATCTATTTTCTGTCTGCAAAATTTTGTAAGACTGTGCTTCTTCTCTATTCCTTTAAAAAATAATGACAGAATATTTATAAATAAATATACACTTTCCTATTGGCGTTCAATGTGCTTTTTTATTTATTTTCTGTATTTTAATGTGTGTGTGTGTGTGTGTGTGTGTGTGTGTGTGTGTGTGTGTGTGTGTAGAGGTGCATGAGTGTGTGTGGATGTGTGGTTTATAGTTCAGAGGTCAAGGTTGATTCTCTCTCTCTCTCTCTCTTTTTTAACCTAACTTTGATAAAGTTTCTCACATGTCCTGAAAAGGACTATATTCACCCTCCTGGCTGGCCAGTGAGAATCCAGTATGACACATAGTTCTGTCCCCCAAAACTGAGATAACAGGCATACACCCACACTTTCTTTTTATGTGGTTGCTGTGGTGTTGGTCTACAGTTCCCATGGTTGTACAGCAAGTACTTTATTCACGATGGCATCTCACAGCTCTAAAGAGACTTTATTTTTATCATGTCAGCTTTTATTTGATTTTACTTTTCTTAAGAACAGATCAGCCCTGAAAGGCTGTGGCCATATGGTGTGGTGGGAGGTCCCCTTCTGTCAGAGGTCTGAGGGGGGGATAAGGCAAAAGAGGGAGGGAGGGGGAATGGAAAGGTACAGGTGAGGGGAAACAATCTGCATTAATCTGCATGAATTATAATAAAAATTTAAAAGGAAAAAGGAACAATCCAGAAAGATTTATATTTAAAAGTCATATAGATATTGAACTTGTGGTATAACATCATACTTCCATATGATTTCTTGTGGTTGGAATTATAAAACTGGAAGTTAAGAATTGACGTTCTTTAAATTGTTTTATTGAACAAGGTACAGTGTCAGTAAAATTTAAAAGAAAGCTAATGAAATTATAAATACTCCCTGAAATACTTCAAGTACATTATTACCAAAACTTAACAACATAATGTTTAAATGATCATATATATATATTAATTTCACTATGCTTTTATTTAAATTAAGAAAATATCTTAGATGTTTTTATTTCTTCAATTTAATAATAAATCTAAATAAAGCAATATCATTTACACATTAAATTTTTCTTGAATAACTCTCCCAAGTTGACCCTACATATTCTGAATTTCAATGCCATCATATGATGACATCTGTTTAATCACTAATGAGTATTTCCCACTATAAAATGTCATAGTTTACAATTTATTTCCTTCTTCACTTATGTAATGTATTCCTTCATCTTCAAAGGTAATATGTTCCAAACAGCACTTGTATGTTTTAGTCCTTGTTACCACATTTGTTTAAATTACACTACACTGTGTGTTGTCATTTACATACTAAGTAGAAAAGATGAGCTATAACTAGATTTTCAATGAGTTACCCCATGTTGTTTCTACAGCATTACATTATTTACTGAAAAACTTAATAATGCATTCTTCATATTTATCTCTGTTACACATATATCTTGGTGAACATTACCCAAGATTGTATAAATGTGTACTTGAATCAAACATAACTTTGTCAAAAATAATTATATAAAAATGAAATATATTTACTCAAAAATTAAAATAAGGCATAACAGAATACTTGTTAAACATGATTACAGAATTCATTAAGAAAATATCATTATAATGTGTATTGTAATATCTAATGTGTGGGCAACTTAGATGTAGGCAGAGTGGACGGCCACACTCTGCCAAGTCAGGAGAAGCAAGTCCTCAATAGTTCCTGCCCTGCAAACAAGTCTGGCAGAGATACTAGGCCAGAAAGCTGAAGAGGAGGCTCCAATGTTATAAAGTGTATTGGGTGTCTGGTCAGGAAGTAAACTGTCTTAAGTCAATTTGTACAGTTTGGAAGCCTCTAACCCACACTGCTGATTCACTCAGGAATTAAGTTTTATTCCTTCCCAAGTCTCTGAGGGGCATTGAAGACAATATAGTATAGTTGTACAACAAAGTTTAGTTGGTTAGGGAAAGATCGTTTTAGATTAAGATAAAGAAGTTAATCTATTAGAGTTGAGATAGGAAAGATATTGAATCTCATTCTGAAATTTAGACTCAACAAGACAGGAAAGACACTTACTTCAAATGAGACGAAGGCAGATGGCCAAGTCACTATGAATGTAACATGTATAGAACTCATTATTCTCATGATTGTCACATTGTTCTCTCTTCTGTATGTGGTTTGTATTATACATGTGTAAAAAAAATAAAAGTATAAAAAATAAATAAAACAGATACCAGATAAAACCCTAAATACCATGAAGGTAAAAATGATATGAGGGCTGGCACAAGAATTTCATGTGCAACTATTTTATACCTGAAAGTAAAAAAATACCATAATGGTTTCTCATGGCACAAACTCTGCTCTCAAGAATATATTAAAATTTCATTTTGTGTAGGGTGAAAGATGCTGAAACATCACTCATTGTGCTCAAAATATTTTATGCAGTATTGACAATAATCTTTCTTCTAGACCTTCTTGAATATCTAGAAACATAGAGGACACAACATATAAATAAGTCTTCATTTTCTCTTAAGGATTATTTCAATTCTGCGGCAAGGATTATTCTCTATGTTTATGAAATTTCCAAACATCTCTTTTTCTTACTTCCCTATGAGGAAGATGAAAAACAGTTCATTTGCTAGATCTAATCTTGAAAACCTGAGCTTTGTTGCCTTCAGTAAAGATTAATAAGAAGGAAATATTTTAATTGATATAATCTTCATTACCTGGTGCAGAGCCTAAAAAATTACTACTACTAACAAGAAATTTACAGACTAAAAGGCAAGAAAATTCTAGGCAATAATCAAATATAACACTGGAAATTATGAAAAAAATTGTCTTTTAAATATTACTGATATTATTAATAAATATTGCTCCTATTGTTTTTAGGTAATCAAATAAATATTATCAACTTTAATTATTAAAAAGCATCAAAGCAATTGGCTCCACCACAGTACTTTAAACCAGTGACATTTTTGTTTACTGAGATAAGGTCTCATGTTAGCTATGAAGTCCACATTTTATTGAAGACTTTGAACTTCTTATTCTCCTGTTTACTTCTCATCTGTGAAGGATAACAAGTACTTTTAAATAGTGTTTAAAACAGCAAATTTAGAAAATGAAATGCTTTTGAAACTTTACTTTCCAAATC
This sequence comes from Acomys minous, assembly GCF_964271855.1. NCBI lineage: Eukaryota > Metazoa > Chordata > Mammalia > Rodentia > Muridae > Acomys > Acomys minous. The sequence goes on along the minus strand of NC_140492.1, from coordinate 27,939,579 downwards.
ATGTCACAGTATTTCATGTACCTTTTTCAATACATAAACTATTTTTATGTTCCATATGTCCTTACTTCTTCACAATGTGGCTTGCCCATTTTAATTCATTTTGTTTCAGAAATCACCTCTCACATGAAAAGTTTTATATTTCCCTTCTTCTCTCTCTTTGCTTCCAGTATTTTATTCTAATTTGACCGAGAGCTTCTAATATGTCCAAAGTCATTCTAATTTCCCAAATATTTTCAGAAATGTAAAGATTTCCTCCTTGTCTTAACTAGGATGCTCGCCTATAAAGCCCAACTTATAAATTAAGCAGACAACAGTCCAGCAAACTGCAGCTTTATCAAAAGGGAACTAAATCTTAATATTTTATACGAAGTTTTGTCAAACAAAATGTCTCCCGTCCCATCTAATTATATCTTTAGATTACATGCAAAAATTTAATTCATGTTAAAATATTTAAATTGCCAAATGGTATTTTGTTACTTTAAACATTGGGAAATGAGACATCAATTCTACGTACATAATTTGCCATTCCTTATATGTTGTATAATTTTATCTTTAAGAAATGAATACATTTGCCATTCTTCCTCTTTTACCCTATACAATTAAAGACTACACTGTTCACACAATTTTGATTCAATAAAATCTGAATGGTTACACAGTCTACACCAAAATACATACATGTAAAGTCAGTGAATAAATAATCTGATTTGATGATAAGTTATTCGCAAAATTTGTGGAAAAATGGATTGAGCTAGAAATGATCATAATGAGTGAGTTAACCCTGAAGCAGAAAGAGTCAAATGGTATATACACACTTATATCTGCATACTAGCCCAAGGGGCATGTCCCATGAAAGCCTTCACTTACCAGGAAACTGGGATAGAGGGGAAGACATCCTATTGGGCCTCTAGATGAGAGAAGCAAGGGAGAATAGCAAAGTAGAAGGATCCAGGGGGTCCTAGAAACCTACAAGTAGAGCATTATGATAGGTAGATTTGGGCCCAGGGATCCCGCTCAAACTAAGGCACCAGCCAAGAACAATACAGGCAGTAAACTTTAAACCCCTACCCATATCTAGCCAATGGTCAGAACAGTCTCCACAATTGAGTGGAGAGTGGGATATGACTTTCTCACGTACTCTGGTGCCTCACATTTGACCATGTCCCCTGGAGGGGGAGACCTGGTGGCACTCAGAGGAAGGATAGCAGGTTACCAAGAAGAGACTTGATACCCTATCGGCATATACAGGGGGAGGAAGTCCCATTCAGTAACTGTCATAGGGGAGGGGAGTAAGAGGAAAATGGGAGGGAGAGAAGAATGGGAGGATACAAGGAATGGGATAACCATTGAGATGTAACAAGAATAAATTAATAAAAAATTGTAAAAAAAAATTAAAAATTAAATTTTCTAGAATGGAAGATTACATAATAATAAGCACTTGCTTCTTCACATTTTACTATAGAAAGTTAATATAAATCTACTTAGAAATTTTAAATTTTTTTAGTTAATTAATTTAAAGTAGTGTGTGTATATATGCATATATATGTGTAGAATACCTTCCATGGGACACATGTGGAAATTGGGGAAATATTTGTTGGGATCAATTCTCTCCACTCATCATGTGTGTCTTAAAGATAGAACTTAGTGGTCAGGTTTAACAATAGGTATCTTTATCTGCTAATTCACCTCACCAGCTGAGAATTCAGACTTGATTACAAACAGCATAAAAACATGTTTTAATGAAGGAAACTATTGAAACTGTAGAATATAAGGGAAAACTTCCATATCAGTGAACATTCAGGTAAATAAACTATGTAAATCTATAACACATTTCCACTATTTCCTCATCAATGGGCATCTAAGATGCTTCCCTTTTTTGTATATGTTCAATGTATCGGCAATGAATATGAATGAGCAGATGTTTCTTATAGTAGGATATAGAGTACATGTCCAAGAACGGTATGGCTGGATCAGACAGTAGATAGTTTGAGCTCTTTGAAGAAACTCCACACTGACTTCCATAGTCTCTATAGAAGTTTGCACTCATACTCATGCTGACCAAGGGTTCATTTTCTCACACATACACAGCACCATGTGTTGCCACTTATTGTTGAAATTAGCCGTTCTGACTGTGGTAAGAAGAATGGATTCAGAATGAAATTCTGCCAGACCTCGAGAAGAACTAACACCAAAAAACCTTTCATTATTCAATGTAAAGGAACAATTCCAAATTATATTCATATCCCTAGATCATTCCTGTAACAAAAACCATAGAACTCATCAAAGACAGAAGCAAACATCTCAGCTGATATTGGGCATAAAGGATATCAATAAAATATTTGCAAGCTGAATTCAAGAACACCTAACATGATTATTCACCAACATCAATTTGTTTTACCTCAAAAAGAATGCTTCAATATAAATAAACCAATAGACATAATTTATAACATAAATAAACACAACACAGAATCAAATGATTCATTAGATTACAAAAAAGAAGTTTGATAAAATTCATCATTTATTCAGATAAAAGTACTACAAAATCTGGCGATTATGAGACACATCTCAACAGCAAATTCACAGCCAGCATCTTGATTAATAGAGAAAAATTAAAAAAAAATCTTTGTTAAATCAGAAACAAGACAAGAATGTCCATTTTTCCCATTCATGCTCCTTTATAGCATTTAACAACTTAGCAATAACATTAAGATAAGCAAAATAAAATAAAATAAAAGGGAAAGAAAAGAAAGAAATCCTTACAAGCAGAATATACGGTTTTGTACATAAAATGCCATACAGAGTCTGTAAGAATGTTCTTACTCTGATGAATACATCCAGCAAAGTACCAGACTATAAAATAACAGGCAAAAATCATTAGCTTTCCTATGTACAAAAAACAAATACACACTCAATCAATCAATCAGTCAATCAGGGAAACTCATTCACAATAGCCTAACATAAGTTAAGTACATTGAAATATATCTAACTAAAGAAGCGAAAATCTTATACAATGAAAACTCTTATGTATGAGGGCTAGAGTCCATGTCAGAAGTAGTCCCTACTCCTCGCATCATGGGACCAATAAGGAGACTGTGGTACCTATCTACTATATTTGAGCAGAGGGTCTAGGTCCTCACCATGCAACAGTTGGTGCATCAGTCTCTGCAGCAGCCCCCTCCTGCCCAGATTTTTGGGCTCCATTGGTCTCTTTGTAGAGCTCCTGACCCCTCCAGGTCCCTCTGTTTGTCAACTCTTCCATCCTCAAGTTTGGCTGTGAGTCTCACCATCTGCTTGGGAGTGAGAGGGTATGAGGGAGGAAGGGTGGGATCAGGAAGCCATGAGGGAGGGGCTACAATAGGGATATAAAGTGAAAAAAATTAAATATAAATAATTGAAATAGCAATAAACAAACAAAGAACTTTAAGACACTAAAGAATCAAAGAAAGTACCAGAACATAGTACTGGCTCCAATTTTACCAGAGAATCGGTAGTATTAATATTGTGAGAAATGAACAACCTATCAAGACCCACCTACAGTCAACATAATTGGTATAGAGACTGCAATTTGGCTCAGTGGTGGTGGCACACTCCTTTAATCCTAGCCCTAGGGAGGCAGCGACAGGTGGATCACTGTGAATTCAAGGCCAGCCTGGTCTACAAAGTGAGTCCAGGGCACACAGAGAAAATCTATCTCAAAAAAGAAAGAAAGAAAGAAAGAAAGAAAGAAAGAAAGAAAGAAAGAAATTTCAGTTCAACTTATACCAGAAATTATACAAATAATGTTTAATTTTATAAGAAAACATAAAAGATCAGGATGGCCATGAAATCCTGAACAATTTAATAAAAAACACATAAAAATGTGGAGTATATCAGCATCCCAGATTTTAGTTAATACTACAGAGTTGGAGTAAGATAAAACTCTGTGGTGCTAGCATATAAAATGACATTGATCAACAAAAATGAATTTAGGATCCACATAAAAGACGATAACTTCACAAACTCAAAACTTTAACAAAAAAAGCAGAAATGTGTACTTCATGCATTTTGGAGACCATATGACACCTTCAGTATGCATTACAGCTCTAAACACAGTGATGGGTTAAAAAATGAATCATAGTGAAGTCATTTATTTGTATATGTTTTCATTGGTATGTCTTTCAAGATATTGTCTCAACTTGTCAGATCAAATTTTCACATAAATTGTACAAAGTTGTTTTGATTTTCCTTAAAGCATCAACTTGTTCCTAACTATTTCTACATTTCTCACTAGCGGTCATGAATATTTTCTGCCTTGCTTCTTATTTCATCTAAGCTGAAACTGCATTTTTATCAGGGTATTTGCTTTCATTGTTATAGTACAGGTTAATGATGATGATTTTGTTTTATTTTCTGTTATCAGTACTTTTTATCTATTGTTAATGCACTTTTCCCTGTTATGTTGTATTTAATTTCTCTTTATTCTGTAGTTTCCTAAAGTACATTGAACCATTTATTTATTTTTCTTTTTCTTATTAGAATAGGTCCTTCTCTCATATAATACATTCTAACCACATATTCCTCTCCCTTTACCACTTCCCCTCTCCCCAGTATCCAGTCTTCCTCCATTTCCTCTTTAGAAAAGAGAAGGCTTCCAGGAGGGCAAGAATGACCAACAGGACAAAACAATATGGTATAACACAAGGCAACTGATATAAAGAGATATTAATGGCCAGAGGTTTTGCTTCCTGTTTTTTTTTTAAATGTTGGTGGTGATAGAGAGAGTGTGCTTGTGTGTGTTTCCTTTCTTTGAGTTTTACTGATGAAGGGTTATTTATTTCCTTGTTTTCCTAGACAAAGTAAGCCTGCTTGGCTTGGAGTTTTCCTTATAGTATCTTCTGTAGGGCTGGATTTGTGGTTAGGTACTGTTTAAACTTGGTTCCTTCATGGTATATCTTGTTTTCTTCATCTATGATGATTGAAAGTTTTGCTGAATATAGTACTCTGGATTGGCATCCATGTTCTTTTAGAGTCTACATGACATTATTCCAGACCCTCCTGGCTTTCATAGTCTCAGTTAAAAAGTCAGGAGAAATTCTGATGGGTTTGACTTATATGTTTCTTCATCTTTTTCTCTTGTAGCTTTTTAATATACTTCCTTTATTCTGTATATTTAGTGTTTTGATTATTATGTGGTGGGAGAATCTGGAGGCAGCTGAGATGTCCCTCAACTGAAGAATGAGTAAATACACTGGCACATTTACGCAAAGGAATACTATCCAGCTATCAATGACAAAGAAATCTTGAAATTTGCAGGCAAATGGATGGACCTATAAATTATCATCCTGAGAGAGATAAGCCAGACACAAAAAGGCACGCATGGTATATACTCACTTATAAATGAATATTAGCCCAACATAGATGTCCTCTGAGAGAATCCACCCAGCAGGGATCTGGACAGATAATGGGACTAACATCAGACACTGGGCAAAGAGCTGTGAGGTTTAAGGCAGAGTTGGGTAATGGAAGGACGTTTGTGGAAGAGTTTTCAGGAGCTCCACAAGGAGACTATCAAGGCTGTCATATCTGGACCCTGCAGGGGCTGCAAAAACTGACATACCAACCAAGAACATAGCAAGAAGATGACCTAGCCAATGGACAGATGATTCTCCACATTGGAAAAGTATGGGAAGAGCAGGGGGCTGCCTCTGACAAGAACTCTGGCTCTTGACAGAGAGGCCCTGCAGGAACACAGCTGAAGGGGATGCAGGCTATCCAGATGAGAGCTGATAGGCTGTGGTGAGAGAGGAGGACCCCACCTGTTGGATGCGTAGGGGAGGGGAATAGGGTGGAAAAGGGAAGAAGAGTAGAAACAATAAGATAAAAGCAAGGGGATTACAATCAGGTTTTAATGTGAATAAATAATAATAATAAAAAGTTTGAAAAAAAAGGACAAGGCAAAACCCCTCATAACCCAATATGAGATTTAGTCTTAAGAGCAAACAAAATAATCAGAACCACACCTGCTCCAAGTGTCAGGAGTCCCAGCAAAACACCAAGCTAACTTTCATAAAATATATGCAGAGGATCTGGTGCAGACCCATGCAGGCTCTGTGCTTGCTGCCTCAGTGAGCCCATATGTGCCCTAAAGTGGGCCATCTTCTTGAGATGTTCATCTGCTCTGAATCTTACAAATTTTCCTCCCCTTCTTCTACCTGGTTCTCAGACCCCTATGAGAGGATCCTCTATGGAGATCTGCAGTTTAGACTAAATCAATGCATAATATCTCCTGTGGGCCTCTGTACCTGCTATCATCTGGTCCAGAAGAAAACCTCTACAATGGGAATTAAACAAGACACTTATCTATGAACATAGCAGAATGTCACTAGACATTTTTTCATTGATTTTTTTTTATGCCTTTGCTGTTTGTTTTTATATTAAGTCACTGGGCTATTCAGTCTTTAGTCTCTGGCTATCCAGACAGTGTAGGGCATGGAATCCCTCTAGTAGTCTGGTCTCTAGTTAGACCAGGTTTTGTTTGGCCACTCTCACAAGATAGTGACACCATCGTCCCAGCACATATTTAAGGCATGAGTCATTATAGGTTTGGGGATTTGTGGCTGGGTTGGTATCCATGTTTCTTGTGCCATAGCCTGTAGAGTTCCTTCCCATGCTAAAGAGTTTAGATCATAGGGGTGAAGGCTCCATGCAGGGACCAGCTCAACATCTCTATGTTCAAGAAACTGTGTGAATGATGTCCTCAGCAACCAGGCTGGGTTCTCAGTTTTCAGAGAGATATCTTATGTCCTAGCATCAGCCTAGGTTGCACAAGGATCTCCATGAGACCCCATCCATCCAGGACCCAACCAAATGAAGCTAAGTTCCTCCACCAGAAGCCATGCCTGTCTTCAAAAGATGGCCTGAGTGTTCAGATTTTGTATCTTCCACTTTGAAGAGCCCTCAGTGGGTCACCCTCACAGAGTCCAGGATGATTGCACTAGGTTTCCTTACCACTCCCTGAAAACCTCCCAATTCTGACTGAACCATGATCATGGGAAATAGTTTCATCTTCTAATAACTTCTTAAATTTTTCTTCAAAGACTTGAAGTCTTTGTTGATATACTTATTTGTAATTGCATGGAGTGGAAGCCTTGATGACAAATTTAGCTAACTGTAACAAATTCCTTTCAGTTTTCCCAGTAGAATGTGGTTTCTAAAGGTCACAAATAAAGCCAACTATGCGGATGATTGTAAATAAGGTGCAACTGTCCTTCTTTTCTTGGAAAACATACTTCCTTTTGCCTGTGTCTTTCATCAGGACATACCAGATAGTTCTCGAAATCATCTGAAACTTACTATGGTGGCTTGCCTAGGAGAAGTCATAAAATTTCTGTTAATGCTAGGAGATTTTTTTTTGCTACCCTTTTGAACTTTCAGCCCACTAAAGAAGGAAGTATCACTCTTTATTTAAGCAATGTTTAATAACAACCACCTGATAAAGATTCCACATATCACAGGGCTATGATAAAATTAATTTCTCATGTTCTCATCAATGATATAATTGTCAAGGGAGAAAATAATGTCACTGAAGAAGACAGTGCATTTACAAAACAAGTTATTATTCAGTTTTAACAGGATTTTAAATATGAATATCAGTTTCACTAGTTTTATTTGTTTTACACAGGATATACACAATGGTGAAATAAGTTGCACTATTAGCATATTATTGTAAAACAAAACTATAGGTGTCACCAATAATTCTGATTCTGATTTACTGACTATTCTGTATGTTCAACCTTTGTCGTTAATTTTTCTCTCAGTAAGAAAGAGATGCACATTTTGTTTTAAGCTACATAAAAGATTAATAAATTTTATTAAGAAAACGATTCCACAGAAAATACGTAATTTTTCTTAGAAAAAAAACCATTCATGATGATTTTTCATTACTATCAGAATTTTTAGACTAAACATTAAAAAAAATATATTGAAATGTATGATAAATCGAGGAGAATTATTTGGGATAAAAACAGGATCAAGAGGCCCAGCAAAAGATTAAAAACCAAAATATGGAATGAATATGAGCATGGAACATGATATGTACTTATGGAAATGGTGTAATGAAACCCATTGATACAAAATTGTTGTTATGATAATATATAAGAAAAATATAATTTTATCTGTTAATTGTATGTCTGTTATACTTGCTAGATTGTGATTTTTATATAGTCATTATTTATTTCTGAACTTTTTTTTTTTTTTTGAGGAAAAGAGATAGCGAGAGGGTCATGGTACATAGTTCTGCACTGGTATTTGCTATGTAGATGCTATGTAGACTAAGCTGTTTTCAACCTTACAGAGATCCATCTTTTGTATTCTTGGTGTTGATTTTAAACTTAGTGGGTGCAATAGTGCCTGGCCTTATTTTCCTCTAATATAGAGAAAAAACAAAACAAAACAAAGCAAACAAACAAAACATAGAGCTTTTTTACAGTTTTTGTTTTGTTTTGTTTTTACTTTAAAACTACCTTCTGTATCATAAAATGAGCTGATTCATTACAGGTTTTTGTGCTTTTAAACTATGAGACTAGTTGAAATTCAGCTTTTACGTTTCCCTTTCCATTTGTTATCAATTTACTATCATTTTAGTAATATAATTCATGTGAATTATTCTCCACTGTCATGAGTTTATTTGATAAGTAAATAAAAAATAATTATGACTATGTATATTTCCATATAACCAAACATTTATTTATTGTTGTATTATTGAAGCAAATATTATTCTAAGCAAAGTTATATATTACTTGTCAATGTGTGTTTTCAAATCAGCCAATACATACCTGAGAACTTATTAAAAATATAATCTCTAGATTTTAATTCATAGCCTGTGCATCTAAACTCAAAATACTCTAATAGAAGATATTTTGATATCCCAACCAAATTCAGCATCCAACTGAAAATGATGAAAGTATGCATTATTTACTTTATACTTCTATTTCTTAGGTAACTTTTAGATGTTTCTACGAACATACAAATTATCAAATATCTGATGTTGTACACAGACATGTAGTTATGCTACATTGCATAAATAAGAATGGAAATGTTATGTTGCTTAAGAAATATGCCTACATTTATTCTATTTTAATGGTGTTCATGTCTTAAATGACTGTGTCAACTAATTCATGATATTCCAATATTAAACAGAATCAATTTGTCAGACACATTTTCACATCCACAAATGGATGAGAAGTAGAGGCACCTGGGGATAAGCTTCATTTTGATTTATTGAAAGATAGAGAGCTTTGGCCATAGCCCAACGCACTGCAAAAAAATAGAGTTGAGCTTTCAATCCTGCCATGCTTTTATTCTCACTCCTCTAAGTGAAACATGAAAATTATGAATGGTGAAAGTGCAGAACGACAGAAAAAAAGGAACAAAAGGTAAATATTCGGGAAAGCCTCCTGGCTAATTCTGTAAACAAATATAGAATTTTTTGTTTTAGTTTTTGATTATCCTTGCAGGTGTTAAGCATTATTAGTAAACATCAACTCTCTAGCCAATATACATGTTATTTGAAAAGTATCCAAACAACACTTGATTACAATGTCATCACAATTATTAATATAATATATTTTTAATGTACTGATTACTCTTTGTGTGCATGAGAGGGAGGCATAAAGAGAGACAGAGGTGGGTGTTTTATTTAGTGTGTGGTGCTAAGAGGAAACGTTTGTGTATTTGGTTCTTCCTTTTAATCTTTCCATAGGATCTGTTCTTGTGCTCAGGTTATCAGTCTTGTTTAAGTTCCTTAACACTTTGAGACATTAGAGAAAACCCAATAAAAGGGCATAAAAAATTTGAACACTGATGTGAAATTAATCTGCTCCCATTGCAAATATAGAAGGCAATCTATTCTGCAATGTTAAAGAACAATCCAGTGATAGACACATATATTCAATGAATGTTAAGTGAAAGACTCAGTGTGACTCATTTAGTTGTCTTTTCCAAAGTCACCATTTAGAAAAACCACTGTTCTACATGTGGGGAGCAGTGAAATGAGATAAGGCCAAGCATTTTAGTTTCTTTGCCATTTGTTCTTATGTAAATATAAACACTGGAAAGCTATTTGCCCTATGATATTTTGTATAACCCATGAGGAACAATGACAATCTTTTGATTTATGAAACATGAAGGTTTTCCTCCCATTCATGAAAGTTATAGAGTTATATTTTAGCTTGGCTATGACTGAGGGGAGAATAGTAATGAAACAGTTCATCAGGATTTCAAGAGAATTAAATAAAGGCCATTGAAAAGTAGGGAAGGAAACAAAAAATAGAGAACATACAGATCGCTCTGAAGCTAGATCTGATTTTAAGAGTATACTCATTAATGACCCCTAATTCAGGATGAGAATATTTGTGAATGGACCAGATTTAAAACACAACTAGAAAATTCAGGCTCATAGAGACACTAACCAAAGAAAAAGCATTTTGATCATTAGTTGCATTCCCAATGATCAGGAAACATTTGCTTGTGATTTATATATCACAAAGCAAATGACTTATAAAACAGTCCTTTCATGTTAACAATATAAAATCTGTTTGGATGTCATATGCATCTCAATATTTAAAATCTGTATAAGATGTGCTATTCTATCATTGGGCCAAATGGGTTCTTATGGTCAGTGAACTTAAGAGGAGAAAAAATAAAGACTGAAGATAATAAAAAACTTAATTATATCTTTAAGAGGATAAAGGATATAGGTATACATATGATAGATAATCTATAATTTTAATTGAGGAGTAATTACTGACCTAATAGGCAGTTGTCAACGTTTCTTGTGAATGGACACTTTATTGCAGAAAAAGAAAGCCAGCCAGCTCGATCATCCCTTGCTCTCTGTTTGATAATTGTGAATACAATATGATCAGCTCTCATGATCCTGTGTAAATATTTTTATATACTCAGAAGAGGAGAAGAGATGAAAAACATACTCGAGCATTACTAGTACATGGCTCAGGGTCAACCCAGTGCATTTCTGTCTAATTATTACTAGGCCTAGGCCTGGAAACTTGTAGGCTCTATACTATGTAATCTTCTGAAAGGTCAGACCTTGAAGGCTTCTATCTACTAGCATAGGTTTAGACTGTTTTCAGCCTCTGAGGTATACTGTTGAATTGTTAGGGTTAAGGTTATCTGCTGAAGAAAAACTCCAAGGCAGTATGCAAAAACAGAGTGTTATTATTCTTGCATGCTCTGTCCTCTGGATGGCAACCCCAAAATGGGCATGTAGGCTCAATGTACAGACAGTTGGAGGGATCTGTGATGACAGAATTGAGTCAGAGTGTACAAAAGGATTGAGAACTGGCTGTTTGTTTTTTTTATTGAGGACTTTGGAATCATTGAAGTTTTGGCTGTTACTCAGGAGTTGATCCTTAATTTGATTGGATGGGGCCAGGTGTGTTCTTTACCAAGGCCGTTAAGTAATAAAAACATGATCATATCTAGTCAATTTGTACTATAAGATGATTAGCTGCACATGAGATGTCCATGAGCTATCCATAACTTGTGGGTTTTTTTTTTCAGGAATTGTTAGAAACTTGGCCTAATTAGGTAGAGTGAAAACCTGAAGCCTGTCATGGAGTTGGTCTTGTCAAACAACCAGGCTGTTTGGGGAGTTTAGGATCTCTGGGGTCCATGGGGTTGGGTGCCTTTAGAATAAATAATCCTTCTTCTTTTTCTGACCTTCTGCTTGCTGGGTAAACTCATCTTTTCTGGCTCAAATCTCCTCTCCAAGATGAATGATTCAAATTGGAGTCTCTAAGCTTCTCACTGAAGTGCTTTGCTTGAAAAACTGCCTCTGAACTCTACAAACTGAACTGCATTAAATCAACTGGCCTCAACTGAACTTCATCAGAGTACCCTGGACTGTAGTCTACTCCTGAACCCTACTGAACTGTCTAGATGAACGTTCTGCTCTTTCTCTGCATTGCTTTTATGTAGCTTCCCTTCCTATTTCTGACTCATTTTGTCAAACGTTTCTCTGATTCATTACTTTGTCTGACCCTCAATAATACCTCATTCTTTGGGATTAAGAGTTTGTACTAAATTCCACTCAAATAGATTAAGGGTGTGAACCAAGGAAATGTCTGTGCTGTAGCTGATTCACAAAGACCTAGGTCTTTAGGTGTGATTCATTTCAGCATAGCCACATGGCTTCTCACTTCCTGTTTAAACTTAAAACTGTACACATTTTTACATATAACAATAGAAGCAACCCCACAAACTTAACAGTCCAAATGTCCTTATAAAGTTCAGATGATGCAATGATCCTTCATAAACGCAGTCCTGATCACCTGTCCTTCAGCAAATGTCCATAAAGGTTTTCTAGTCTGCCAGTTTGATGAAGGATCTATTCCTTAGATTCAGTTTTGTGAGCTTCTCATAGGCAAGGGGAATCAGTTTTTTTCTTCTTCTGAATTACTGTATTTCTGTGTATTTACCTTCCGTGAGTTATGTCTTTCATGTGGATAGGTCATATCTTCAGAAGTTTTAATGGAACCAATAATCTTTCATTACCTATGTAAATATAGGCAAAATCTCTTCCCCAATATAACACATTTATTGTCTTCCATTCTGATGTTATGAATACAGGTTGATTTAATTCAGTAGATTTAGTGTCTTTCACTATCCATAGTCTTTCAGCAAATCTTAGTTCCTAAATCTGTTTGTCAAGGTACAACTAGATTTGAATGAATCCACATAGGCACTCATATTCAATGCCTGGCTCCATGACATTCTTGGCTTCTTATACAGTGAAACAATCAAGCCATATTACATATCAACATACAGTGTCAATTAAAATAGGCATCTATTGTCTGAGTTTGAATGAGTAATAATCTGAGCTACTGATTGCTGTTTGCGGTAAATGTATTTCCCATAAGTTTATAGATATATCTGCAACGTAAGGCTTTAGTCTTTCTATTTGACCCTCTGGTTGCACACATTTAAATTTGCTTACACTTTTTTTTAACTTGGCATAATGTTCTACTCCCTAAACACTGTGTAGCTACTTTATGAAGGGGCCAGTGTGAATTCCAAGATTCCCCTGAGATTAGAGTTACATCAGCTCCTGTGTCCACCAAAACTTCAATTACCAAAGATTTTTATTTTAATTTTCATTTTGGTCTCTGCTCATTAATAACAGTTTTTCAAAAATCCTGCCTTCTATTATTTCCATATCCTCCTGCTCTTTCAATTGAAGCTGCTTTGCCTTGGACATGTGGAAACAATAAAAGTAGAACAAGAATGTGTCCTGCTTCAAACTGCACATTTTTCTTTATGTAAGATATAATCTCAAAATTTTCTCTTGAAGTCTTCAACTCTAATTCCTGGATGCACAAAATATTCTTGATAATCTAAGATACATTTTTCTAAAACCACTTCTACCATCTTTAGGGGTAGATGTCCACGCACTCCAGTCCCTATCTTATGGAATTACATTTTTGGTGATAGTGTGAGATTTTTACTTTTGCCTAAGTCTGGGGCATCACTTCCTTCTATAGCATCCATTTATTCTCGAACACTGAGTTTGGATGAGCTATTCCATTGCTGATAGGAAATGTCTGGATCATGTTGTTTGTTTCTGGGGTAACAGCACACCTCATAGAGAGACAATCAGTAAGTCATTGAAGTCGATATTAGCAATAGTTCTAATCCATTCATCCTTTGGCACTTATCTAGCTTTTAAAGGTCTAATAATGTTTTTATACTCTGCATTTGCATTTTCAAATCCTAAATTTACAATTAATACCTACCTGCATCTGCTGTTGCCCTGTCCATGGCAGACATCTATGTACAAAAATCAATAAAAGTCTCTCTGGGGCTTTGCATAATCTTTGTAAATGACATAGACCCTTTTCCTTGTTCTTTCCTCTTATTCCAGGTTCTAAAATCTATAAAGTACTTTGTATAATATTAGACCCATGAAATTGCATCTGCTTTCAAAAATCAGCATTTTGAGCTCCACCAAAAAATAGAACTTTCATGATATTAACCCCTTTAGACTTAATATGATTTTTCATAACTATAGCCTCTTCTTATCAGCTTGTTACCCATTGTAATTGAGAACCAGCTTCTAGGACAGCCGCTGTTAAATATTTCCAGTCTTTAAGGATAATACTGTTTTGGATAGTCCAGGTATTTAATATCTGTCTTAGAGTGCATTCCATAAGTTATGATTGAGTCTTTAAAATATTTAAGATATTTTATTTTAACATATTCCAAGCTAGTCGTTCATTTTGTATACTTTATTCATTTTCTGGCATTTGCTCTCAGGTAACTGGGAAAGCTAGTGGGGGTGATCACTTTTTCACAATTTGATTAAGAGGTGGAACTTTCAGTTTAATGGGCTATCTATCTTGATCCTTAATTTCAGTAGGTACCATAGGTTCACAATTATGCACTTTCTGTTTACTTACTTCTTCTGTCTTTTGTCTTTATACCATCATAGCTAATGTTTCTTGTAGTACAACTTTTTTCAGTCTTTTTAAAAAGGAAATATTGCAATTTAATGTAGAGAAGGGTTTACTAAGGTGTCACAGTTGCAATAAGTATTTTGATGAGTTTTCAAGTGATGTTTTTAATCCCTTGAACCCTTGGTCTTAAGGGCTCTGAAATGGATAATTTTTTTTAATTCAGGAAAAGTCTGTCTATATAATTAAAATTGTCTTTTGGGGTGGCTTATGGTGATTCACTGTCTCAGAGGCCCTTGCATATTTCCTTGTTATGGGGTTGAGGCTTCCTCATCTCTGGGATCTGGCAAGTCTCTCTAAGCTGTCAGCCAAACTGAAAGAACTGATACTTCCTCTGGATATGACTGTAGATTAATTTCTTCTCTGCAGCTTTCTGTCAGATGTCTCCTGTCCTCTGCAACATTTCTATCAGATGTGCTCTTGATAGGTTTTCTTCTTCTCCAAGCACATCTGAAACCAGATGTAAAAGTTGTTTTATTTTCTGAGAAAAAAGATGAGAGTTATACCCAAGCTTTAAAAACAGATGGCATGGACTGAGGCCAGACTATTTTCACATAACCTAGGCCTAGGTCTTTTGATGTAATCCATTGATAAAGCTGCCATATTTCTGGATTAAAATTCTACAGTACTTTTACACTGTGAGTCAAAATAAACTATTTCTGTTTAAGTTGATGTAGAGTATTTTATGACAAAAAAGAAAAATTAATGTGACCCATAGTTTAATCAATTTCTTAATGGGCTTCTTTGTTCATGGCTTATTTTAAGGTCATACAATATTTTAGTTCAATAAACAGTATTCATAGTTTAAATTTGCTCCATTTGATTTCCCAACACATAGTTTTTTAGTACCAACATTTTTCTGTACAAAAACTTTTATTAAAAATCTTCAAGTAACAATGACAAAATCTAATTATTAGTACCAATAATTACAGAATGCAAATCTCATATTAAAATCATTCATTAATTCATAGTATAAACCTCCTTGGCTTTTTTAACTGTTTACAGAATGATGAAAATTAATGAAAAATTTTCCATAAACAATAAACATATGCTCCAAGGCATACATATAAATTCTTAGAATTCAGAAAATTTTGGTAAGCCATCTAAGAATCTTGGTTAGAATAATTTGTTTGAGTTTTATTTCATGACTTTCATTTACTTTAATAATATTTCTATATTAAATACAAACTTTTACCAAGTATTTTAGAAAGAGAGAATACACATTAATTTTTTAGCAATAAACATTCTTTTCAAATATTTGTGTGGAACCTGCAGGAAGGTAAAAGTCTGATATTTCTGGATAGCCTCTGAACTTGATACAAGGATAACAGGCTCCTTTTCTCAGTGGGGTTCCCCCTTCACCTGATCTCTGGAGCCCTAGATTCCCTAAGGGGCTTCATATAACCCTTAGGGATGATTACAAGCCTGAACCTTTCCTGTTAATAAATCTATTCAGCAAGCATGTGAGATCCTGGAGATATCCATCCCATGCTAATAAGATGTCTTGGCTTTCAGCCAATGACCTTTTTAACTGTACCTGGAGATCCTCTCCTACCCATATATTCATCAAGTACTGCTTTGTCGTCTCATGATAAGGATGTGGTAATCCATGTAGATCAAGTATCCCTGTCACCTCTAGCCCCAATGAATCACATTCACCCTTGACCCACACCCCACAGCCCAAGGCTTACAAATGCCTGAGTCATGAATAAAAGTTGGCTTACTCTCTGTCTTTACTCCTTCATTATTACTGTCTGAGACTTATCATTTACTCTGGAGAAGAATCACTACTGGTCAGTTTAAGGCATAAGTTGATATTTTGGCTTGTGTGCGTGCGTGTGTGTGTGTGTGTGTGTGTGTGTGTGTGTGTGTTAGTAGTAGTAGTAGTAGCAGCAGTAGTAGCAGTAGTCATCGTATTGTAGTAGAAAAAGAGGCTGGGAGACATAGACAGACAAATAGAGGCAAAAACACAGACAGAGAGAAAGACAGAGTCTGTGAATGCAACACAGACTGCCTTTATCATTGATGCACAATCCACAGATGAGATGTAAGCCCTATGACTCTTTTCACTTTTATTTTTAGAAAATTCCTCACTAAATCACCCAGAATTTCTATGAACACATTCAAGGGCTTTGGACTTTTTGTCTTCTTTATCCAATCTCCTGAATAGCTCGGAACACTGTCATCATCGAGCCTGGCCTTATAGTTAGTTTTTACATAATCAGCGACAAGCAATTTGAAAATTCTCTTTGGCAAAATCAAACACAAATTAATATATCTGTAGTGTAATTTTCACTGCTATTTATTTTAACCATAATTTCTGGATATTATGGTCAGGGTAGAGAGAAGAAAGTAAAATTAAAGTATCAGTGATAAATGCTATTTGAAGGACTCACTCTTTGTTTTCAAGGTGAACAATTTGGAAATAATAGGTATTGCAGAAGGGGTTCTTTCAAAGCTCCACTTACATAAAAATCATACAATGTAAAGTTAGTCATTGGAAATGTCTGCTGTGAATGCTTTTTGTGAAAAATTTCTCTAGTGAGTTTAAATGTTTCTTGAATATGAAATAGTTCTTTGGGCCATTGAGTCTTCCACGCTGCAGATCGTGACTGCTCACTTTCTCTGTCTTTCCGACTCCTACTCTGATTTTGCTTTGAATTTCACAAAACAACAACAACAACAACAACAACAACAACAACAACAACAAACAAAAACAAACAAAAAAAACCCAACAGATTTGCACATGTTTCCAATATAACTCTATCCTTTGGTCAGTACTTCTCCACCATTTTTCATTTTTTCTATTCTTATCATTAAAACTTCCTGTTTCTAAGAAGATCAGCCATAAAAGGATGGCCACTACTTTTTGCTAAAAAATATTGCTTTAAAGTATGTGATGTTCCTAACTTCTAACTCCTGAAGTGCTGTCCACACTTTAATCATTATATAATTTAACATTTTTTAGAATGGCAAGTTAAACCATATGTTTACATTGTCTATATTTTTAAGTTGATGGAGATGTAGGTTTTTTTTTCCCGCAGTTTCTAGTTATTGTAAATAAATAAAGAATGGAATGTATGTGCAGGTATCTCTGTAGTATGATATGGCATTGTATGTTTAAAGGGTTGGCTCCTAGGGAGTGGCACTCTTAGGATGTGTGACCTTGTTGGAAGAAGTGTGTCACATTCTATTCCTGCTGCCTATAGATGTGAATGGTTTTTTAACTCTTTACTCCTTCTTCAGCACCATCTCAGCCTTCATGCTGCCATGCTGCCTGCCATGAAAATAATGGACAAAATTTCTGAGACTGTAAGCCAGCCTGAATTAATTTAAATGCTCTCCTAAGATTTGCAATGGTCATGTTGTCTTTTCACAGAAATAAAACCACTACTAAGACAAGTGTTATACATACATACATACATACATACATACATACATACATATGCACAAAATTATATATAGATAGATAGATATAGAAATAGATATAGATGGTAGGAAGATGTAATAGTTTCCATCAGTTGCTGCATACAGCCTCTCTGATAACAATTGACCTAGGTACCAATCTATGAGTATAGTAGAATATAATTAGGCATCATTTCGTTGAAATTTTTGCCAGTTGTGTTTAGTTTTATTCTAGGTCTCTGGGCCACCTGGCCTCTGATACTACAAGCAGTATCAGAGGTGAGCTCCTTCTCGTGGCATAGGTTTAAATCTGGAGTAGTCATTGGATAGACATTTCCACATTTTCTGAGCCACCTTTATTTATCCCAGAATATCATGCTGGCAGAACAAACTGTAGGCAAAATTTTAGTGGCTGAGTCCAAAACCCTCCACTGGAAATCTTCCTGGTTATAGGAGGTATCCAGTTCATACTCTGCACTCACCATTCCTAGGAGTCTAAGCTAGAGACACACTAGGAGATTCCTGGGAGTTTTCATTGAACAAATTTCTACATTTCCCCCAGGTTGAACCCTTAATTCTAGTCGTGTCTTCCAGAACTTTCTCCCTTCATCTTCTCCACCAGATTTATCTTGTTCGTGTCTATCCCATTCATTTCTAGTCCTACTAGAATCTCTGTTCCACTTCCCCTGCCCAGGGAGATCCATGCATCCATTCTTAAGCTTCCATTGCCATTTAGCCTGAGTCTGTGATTTGTATTACAATTATTATTTAGTTTGCAGCTAATATCTATTTATCAATTAGTACATACCATGTTTGCCTTTCTGGTTCTGAGTTACATCACTTAGGATGATGTTTTCTAGTCTCATTTGTTTGGAAGTTTCATAACGTCATTGTTTTAACAGCTGAATAATATTCCATTGAGTAAATGAACCAAATGTAACCAGATCTATTGATTTTACCATTGTGTCATATTACCTCTCTGAATGTAAAGCAATGAAAAACTTTGCTTTGGGTAAATTAATTTTCAAACTTGACATTTTCTCTACTATCAGGGAAGACCTATCTAACCACCCACCATAGTTTGTCTAGATACTTCTACTATGCTTATGTTTTAGTGACTAAGTAATACATCATTCTTTAAATTCTGCAGCAGATTGAAGCCACTTATAAAAATGCTCTCAAGCAACTCTAGTATTTTAGTTTTTCCTACTCTTAAAACCATTTTTCCTCTGAGTGCCACCAGGTCTCCTATTCAGGGGACGTACTCAAATATGAGGCACCAGAGTTTATGTGAAAGTCAGACCCCACTCTCCATTCAACTGTGGAGAATGTCCTGTCCATTGGCTAGATCTGGGTAGGGGTTTGAAGTTTACTGCCTATGTTGTCCTTGGCTGGTGCCATAGTTTGCATGGGACCCCTGGGCCCAAATCTGCCTATTATAATTTTATCCTTGTAGGTTTCTAGGATCATCTGGATCCTTCAACTTTGCCATTCTCCCATGCTTCTCTCATCTGAGTCCCAATAGGATGTCCTCCCCTCTGTCCCAGTTTCCTGGTTAGTGAAGACTTTCATGGGACATGCCCCTTGGGCTAGTATGCAGATATAAATGAGTATATACCATTTAACTCTTTCTGCTTCTGGGTTAACTCACTCATTATGATCATTTCTAGTTCAATCTATTTGCCCACAAATTGGAGGAATTCCTTGTTTTTAATAGCTCAGTAGTTAGAGACATTTTAGGTAATAGCAGACTTTTGATTAATAGAAATTTTTAAAGTATTTGCAATATTGGTAATAATCATGTATTTTTGGAATAAATTATATATGCATGTGAATTGCTTTTAGTGAATTCCTGAGTCAAAGTGTAAATGTACTTATGAATTTGATAAATATTACCAAAACAGGCTTCACATGCCATATGGAAGGATGTGCACATTCTAGTTATCCAAATATTAGAATATTAAAGAGTGTACCCTACTGTTACCAATATGGAAGATGAAAGTCTTATCTTTATAGTTAAATGTGTGTTAAGAACAATAATCAATCAGTTGGTATATTTTTCTCCTTCCAATGTTTTATATTGTGATATTAGAAGTGGTAATGTTTAAAATAAAGACATTTATATACCATATCTTTCTAAGAGATTGCTTGAAGACATTCCTTCTCACATATTCAGGAAAAGAATAATGCACCAGTTTGGAGTCTTGGCCTCCAAAGACTTTCTTTATATCTGATCACTAATTACTGTGTAATGTCCCTACCAGTGAGTAAAGAAGACTGTGCTAGCTTGCTAGATGACAGGCTCTTCTACTCAAAAGATCCCAATCAACTAAAAGGTGATAAAAGGACAGCAGGTTACCAAGAAGAGACTTGATACCCTATGATCATATAGAGGGGGAGGTAATCCCCCTCAGGAACAGTCATAGGGGAGGGGAATAAGGGGAAATTGGGAGGGAGGGAAAAATGGGAGGATACAAGGGATGGGATAACCATTGAGATGTAACAAGAATAAATTAATAAAGGAGGAAAAAAAAAGATGTAGTAATCTTAAATCAAGGTATAAGTCTTAATTCAAATACTAAGATTTCTTAATTTCTACCTAATTAAAATTTAAAAATATGAAAAAGAAAAATCTACCAAACTCTTTGAAATAACATAATCTTATTCTTTCTAGGTGAGCCTCCTAACAGCTGTGAAACAACTGGCCACAGATGCATGAACAAGAACATAACCAAAAAGAATGGTACAGAGGCTTAGTTTATTTGTAAGCTTGAGATCCATAAAATTCAACTGAGTTGAAAAACAAAGTTGTTTTAATAATAGTAGTTTGTTATGAGAGTCCTAGATAATAGATCTTTATAACACTGTGTATATTTTGCATTACTTTAAAAGTCATAGAATCCTTTTTTTATCTTTAGCATTGTATATTTTACTGAGTTTCTCTGCAAGATATTTTTTTCTTTATCATTTGTTAGTAGTGTATTAATTTTAACAATATTAGTGACTGATATCTAAGATGTTGGCACTGATCACACATTGCATTTGACTACTAGAACAACCAGGACTGCACAGGGACCTAAAGACCAAACTGACATCTACAAAACAGTAGTGCTGCTGATTCCCAGGTGAGAGGGATCCACATCGTGTGGAGCATGAGTGGGTTTGACCCCTGGCCACCCAGGGTAACACACAGAAAAATCCATGGGGAGAGCCTACATTAGTCTCCATCTTGAAGACTGTTGGATATCTGTGCAGCTTGGGACTCTCACTGCCTGTCTCCTGCTTGCTGAATGCGGAATGGGGAGTGGACAAGCAGAACTGAGTCCCTGGCACTAGACATTAGCAGCCTCCCAATACATCTTTGGGCTCCGATCTCTCTCAGCACGCCAACATCTTGATGGCCTATCCCAGCTGGGTCACAGAACAGATAAACAGAACACTGCCGTCTCAAGAGCGCCTATAAATTGTCCGAGCAACTTTAAGTTCCGATTTCTCTCATCGGTGTACCCATCTCTGGGTACCATCTCTGGTACCAGGTGGGCCCATCTCTGACATTGAGCAGATAGGCAGAGCTGTATCTAGGCACCATCCATAATCCGCATAGGTGGCCATCCTCTGTGCAACTTCAGGCCTGGGTGTGTCTCCGTGGCCTGCCTGAAGCTTATTGCTCTGACACAGCTAAAATACAAAGCAGGCAGAGAAGAGAACTGAGCAGGCCACAGTCTGTTTTAGCTGCTATCCTGCTAACAGCTTCTGGCTCTGATCTCACCCCATCTACCTGCAGCTCCTTGGCCTGATCCAGCTAGGTCACAGAGTAGAGATCTGTGAAGGCTATACTTCTGCATTAGTTGCCATTCTAATCTCTCTCTTCTGGGTACCAATTTAATGGCCTAGCTCAACTGGGAAACAGAGAAGATAAGCAGAGCTCTGTCACCTCAAGAAGGACTGTAAAACACCCTGGCAGCTTTGGGCTCTGTTTCCCATCAGTCTCTGAGGCAAGCCCTCTGTGGCACAAAGCAGATAGAGTTTAGTTTGGCACAGATCAATACTCACATTTGTGGCCATCTCAGAAAGGTCTGTGCGGCACCTGAACAGCTTCAAAGTTGAATCTCTCACAGCAACTCCCCCCCAGCTGGAACACAGAACACATAGTCAGAACCCTGCTATCTCAGAAAGGACTGTAGGGCAATTGAGCTGCTTTGGGCTTGGAAATCTAACAGTCTACTCCTCAAAAATGAGTCAACTGGGATACAGTCAGGGAACCCAACTGAGGTGAGCTTGGTGCACGCTCTAACACCAACTGTCAAACATCCTGAGAAGGCCTCTGAGGAGCCTTAGAAAAGAACCTTTGACTTGGAGATCTCTTTACTTGCTCCCAATCTGCCTGGCCCACATGGCGCATAGACCGTGACCTCATTGGAGGAACCTTTAGGCCTGCTAACACTAGAGATGAACAGATGCCTAGAGGACAGTGCAAGAAGATTAACAGCAAAACTCAGAGCCACATAACACCACCAGAAACCTGTGTTCCTACTGCAACAAGACCAGGAGAGATGTACATCCAGGAAGCACAAGGAGAAGACTTTATAACTGAGGTGATGAAAACGATAGAAGTCTTGAAAGAGGAAAATAAAGCACTCAAAGAAACACAGGAAAATAAACTCAAACAGATGAAGGCAATGAATAAATCCTCTAAAGAATTACAGGAAAATACATCCAAAGAGATGAGGGAATTGAAATAAGTCCTATAAAGAATTACAAAAAAAAAATCTAAACAGATGAAAGAAATGAATAAATCCTTTAAAGAATTACAGGAAAATTCAATCAAAAAGAGGGAAAAAATGAATAAGACTATTTAGATCTAAAGAAGGAATTAGAAGAAATGAAGAAAACACAAGCTGAGGCAATCTTCGAGTTGAAAAACTTAGGGAAAAAGAACAGGAATGGTGGCCACTAGCAACACAAACTGAATACAAGTGATGGAAGAGAGACTCTCAAGTGTGGAAGATACAATGAAAGTTATTGATATGTCAATCAAAGAAAACATTAAAACTAAAAATTTCCTGACACACACAAAAAAACAAGAAATCTGAGACACTATTAAAAAGATCAAATCTAAGAATAGTAGGGACAGATGAAGGAATAGACTCCAAGCTCCATAGCCCAGAAACCATTTTCAACAAAATAGTAGAAGAAAACTTTCCCAAGCTCAAGAAAGAAATGACATACAAGACATCTGCAGAACTCCAAATAAATTTGACCAGAAAAGAAAATCCTCCTGCCATAGAATAGTCAAAACAATACATGTCCAGAATAAAGAATATTAAATTCTGCAAGAGAAAAAGGTCACTCCATCGATCGCTATAGATGGAGAAAACAGAATATTCCTTAACAAAACCAAGTTTAATCACTACTTAACCACAAATCCAGCCCTACTGAAGGTACTACAAGGAATACTCAAACTCAAAAGACTAACCACACCCAGGAAAACACAGGGAATAAAAACACTCCACATCCACAAATTCAAAAGAAAGGAAATAAAAATCACAGAAACATACATACTCTACCAACACCAACACCAAAATTACAGGAACTAACGACCACTGGTCATTGATATTTCTTAGCATCAATGGCCTCAACTCCCCAGTTAAAAAAAACTGGCTGACAGAATGGATACGAAAATAGGATCAATCATTCTGCTGCATAGAAGAAACACACCTCAGCAAAACTAATCAAAAGAGATGGAGAAGGCCACTTTATCCTCATCAAAGGAAAAATAATCTAAGATGATATCTCAATTCTGAACATCTATGCCCCAAATAGAGGAGCACCCACATTTGTAAAAGAAACACTACTAAAGCTTAAATCACATATCTAACCCCACACATTAATAGTGGGAGACTTCAAGACCTCTCTCTCACCAATAGACAGATCCTCAAGATAGAAACTAAATGGACAAACAAGGAAACTAAGAGACATCATAAAACAAATGTTTTATTAACAGTGAGACAGGTTAACTCCTGGCAACACACAGCCTACCTCAAAGAGGATGATGAGCATCAGAGAACCTCCTTATGGAGATGGCTTCAAATGTGGCAAAAAGCCACTGGGCAAAATGTCCTCATTTCTACCACAGACAGATTTCTGCCTAAAAAATGGCAAGCTTGGATGCAGGTAGAGTTTACAGCCAAACTCTACCAAGACAGGGTAAGCAAGTCCTCAATAGTTTCTGCCACACATATATGTCTGTCAGATATACTGAGCCAGAAGGCTGAAGACGATGCTCCAATGTTATAAAGAATTTTGTGTGGCTGTTCAGTTAGCAAACTGTCTTTGTCATCTCATTTGGAAAGCTACTAACCTGCACTCATGGTATAATCAGGTAATGAATTTTATTCCTTTCCAGTTTTTAATTGGGTTGAAATCAAGATAGTTTCATCTTACAAAAAAGCTTAGTGGTTTATGGGTTAAGATGTATTTAGGTCGAGATAGATGTTTTAATTTGGTAATGATGAGATATGATGGATATTGATTACATTCAAAATTTTACAAGCACCAGGTTGGAAAAGATGTTTCTTCAAGATACAAAATACAAATATGAAAACACAAATAATATAATATTTATATATTCTTGATTGTGTCATGGTTTTTATTGCTATACGTGGTTTATTTCATATATGTGTAATTATATATATTTATATGTAAAAAAACAAAAATATTTTTTAAAAAATTAGTAGTTTCCTTTGAGAGAGAAAAAGAAATATAGTGTCCATTTTTAATATTCTGGTGTTACTTGTTATATTTTATGTCACAGTGTATTTTTATTAATGTATATTAAAACTTGAAAGGTGCAGATGTTAAAGTTTAGTTATTTTAATCACATTTTGCTACAATTTCAGTGTTTTATTATCTTTGAACACTACGTTACTTCATTTGATCTTACTGCAATTGTTCCTATTATAAATTAAATGTTTTGTTGTTGGAAGAGACATCTATAAGTAAGCATTGATCTTCAGTATTCCATCCATAGTTATATTATTAATATAAAATGCCAGCTTGCTTGATAATGACTGAATGGACAAGAAAAATTTGAATGGAAATTCACTTAAGTATATTTAATGTCAGCAAAGAGATCATGAAATGCTTAAGTTATGAAATATTGGAATGACTGTCAATATTCTTATTGCTGTGTAAAAAAAACCTTTGATTTGTTATTTTCTAGACTTCCATGACAAAACTTTTTGAATGTGTTTTGTTCTGAGACAAAAGTGTCACCCCTCATTTTAGAGGAGGAGGTTATCTGGATCATTTGTCTCATCTATGTTATTAAGATTTCTCTTTGAGTCTTTCTGCTTCTGGGTTAACTCACTCATTATGATCATTTCTAGCCAATGGTCAGAACATTCTCCACAGTTGAGTGGAGAGTGGGATATGACTTTCTCATGTACTCTGGTGCCTCACATTTGACCATATCCCCTGGAGGGGGAGACCTGGTGGCACTCAGAGGAAGGACAGCAGGTTACCAAGAAGAGACTTGATACCCTATGAGCATATACAGGGGGAGGTAATCCCCCTCAGGAACAGTCATAGGGGAGGGGAATAAGTGGAAAATAGGAGGGAGGGAAGAATGGGAGGATACAAGGGATGGGATAACCATTGGGATGTAACAAGAATAAATTAATAAAAAATAAAAAATAAAAAAGAATTAGTAAGGATTAACAAGAGGTATAACAGTCTATAATAAAAGTTACTTATAATTTAAAAAAAAGACTTCTCTTTGATTTCTAACCCACACCATGTTTCCTAATTTTGGTTCTCAGGTAGACTGCATTTTTGTGTATTTTTATATTAATTAATTTATTTGTTCACTTTAGATCCCAGTTGTTTGCCCCTCCCTCCTCTCCTAAAAGTCTCACCCTTCCTCCTTTTTCCACTGACCCCTATCCCCTGTTCCTCAGAAAAAGAGAGGCCCCCACCTGCATTTTAAAACAACTAAATACTAAAATACTCTGTGCATTGTGAAAGATTTTCTTAATCAGATGATTTGAAGTCAAAAGAACAAGGTGAATCTGTCTCACCTCTTCTTGTGGCAGCCCACAGAATAGGACACAGAAGAAAGAAGTGTTGCTTGTTCTGCTTGCTTACCTTGAAATTTTGTCTCTCCTGTGGCTGTGACCAGTATTAGGAGAAACTCATTAGGATTCCAACACAAACTCAAACAACTACACATCTACAGTAGCAGACTGGCACTGAGAAGACGTCAGGTATCACGGACTGAATAAATAATAGATTATTGGTTTTTCTTTCATAAAACTATAGTGGTTGACCAACCCATACCACATCCTACAATCCAGTCTATCAGCCATTTCATTTTATCACTTATATTTCTTTAGAGATCCTGGTTGTGGTACCCAACTTTGTATTGGTTATTGCTAATGTGTTCTATTTTACACATGTGTCACTTTCTGTTATGCTCCTTCAAACTCATCGCAGAGTTTTGATGCTCCTGCCTCATAAATTATTCACCATATTTTCAACTTTATGTTTTTATTTTTAATATCTTCTTTTTAATAAATTTATCAGTTAAAAATAAAATAAAGGAGGGAGCATTTTTGGGGTATGGTTCCCAGAATAACTGCTGAGTCCTGAGGTAGCTCTAGTCCTGATTTTCTGAAAAACTGACCTGTAGATTTCTACAGTGGTTACACAACATTGCCAGGATGACAAAGACCTGGAAGCTCGATGGCTCAGAAATTTAGGGTAGAACCAAAATGATTAACAAATAAAGCCAATGAAATGATTTCAAATTCAGATACCCATGGCTCCATTTGAATTGGAGCTAATGGAACCCCAAGGAAAAACGGGAGGAAGCCAGAGGGGTCAAGGACACCAGGAGAATACAGCCTACAGAACCAACTTACAGGGGCCCATGAGGGCTCCCAGAGCCTGTGTATGTGGCAAAGGTTGTTGTTGGAAGGTTTTGCCACTGAGATGGTGTTCCAGTGCCACCAGTGGAAACCAGTTCTGGTTGTTGGATTAGGTTCCATATCCTCCAATACTATGTACTTTAAATACCTACCTATTCAATTCATCTCTACCTAATTCCCTCCCTCCTCAATATATTCACTCCTATTTCTATCCCCATTTACCCTCAGTTCACCCACAAAATTTATTTAATATCCTTCCCAGGAAAATCCATCTATCCCCCATAGAGCCATTCTTGTTAGTTAGCGTCTCTGGGTCTGTGGATAATAGGGTGCTTATCCTTTACTTAGTATCTAATGCCCACAGATAAGTGACTATATATTATGTTTATTTTACTAGGTCTAGATTGCTTGCCCAGGGTGTTTTTTTTCTAATTCCATCTGTTTGCATAAAAAATATAGTATGTCATTTCTTTTTCTAAATGATAAAAATATTCTGTTTTGTAAGTATACCACATTTTCTTTATCCATTCTTGTGTTGAGCCAGCATCTAGTTTTTCCACCGTTTTCTTGCATTATAAATAAAGCTGCTATAATCATAATTAAGCAAGCGTTCTTGTGATAGGATGGAACTTCTTTTGGGTATATGCCAGAGTGGTATAGCTGGGTCTTGAGGTAGATACATTGCCATTTTCTAAGGAATCACAGTTTTGATTTCATAGTGGCTGTAGTAGTTTGATCTTCCCCCAACCATGGAGAATTACAAGAACTGTTACTTACATTATTTTTCTCTCCCATTCTGGCACATGTAAATCGGAATTTACAAAAAGTAATTTTGATTTGCCATTTTCTGATGGTTAAGGATATTGATCATATTTTTAAGTGTTTCTCAGCTAGTTGAAATTTCTCTATTGATAATTCAGTTTTGATATGTACATTTTGGGGGGATTTTTTGATTTATTGGTGGCCTAGTTTCTTGAATTCTTTATATATTTTGAATATTAGTCCTCTATTTGATGTGGTGTTAGTGAAGGTCTTTTCTCACTTTATGGGCTGCCATTTTGTCACAATGACAGTGTACTTTACCTTAGCAAAGCTCTTCCATTTCTTGATATCCCCTTTATTAATTACTGATTAATTGTTGGTCCTGCATTAATGGTGTTATGTACAGAAAGTCATAAATTATGTCAATATATTTGGAGCTATTCCCTACTCTCTCTTCTATCAGGTTCAATGTGTCTGGTTTTTGTATTATGTCTGTTTTTGATGCACATGGAGTTGAGTTTTGTGCAGTGTGATAAGTATGGAACTATTTGCATTTCCTAACTGTAGATATCTATTTAGACCAACACCATTTGTTAAAGATGCTCTTTTTTCCACAGTGAATTTCTGAATTCTTTAATTTAAAAAACTCAAGTGTCTGTAGATATGTGGATTGATGTATGGTCTTCATATCGATTCCATCAACATATCTGTTTTCACGGAGATAATCATGTAGGTTTTTTGTTGTTGATGATTTTTTTTTCCGTGCAAATATAATAAAACTATGTCAGGGATGATGATATCTCCAGAAGTTGTTTTATTGTTCATGTTTGTTTTAGCTCTACTTTTTGTTTGTTTTATTCTTTATAAGATAAAATATTGTCCTTTTAAATCTTTAAATAATTGTGCTGGAATTTTTATGGGGATTGCTTCAAATCTGTAGACTGCTTTTGGTAGGGTGGCCTTTTGTGCAAATTCTACCATCCATGAACATGTATCTTTCTTTCTCCTAATAAATTC
Source organism: Acomys minous (assembly GCF_964271855.1). NCBI lineage: Eukaryota > Metazoa > Chordata > Mammalia > Rodentia > Muridae > Acomys > Acomys minous. The sequence continues at coordinate 27,910,964 of NC_140492.1, read as the reverse complement.
TTTAATTTAATTCTTCAAAGACTTGACATCTATGTCATACATGTCCTTCACTTGCTTGGTTAGAATTATCACATTATATTTTATGTTGTTTGTGGCTATGTGATGAATGTTGTTTCCCTGATTTCATTCTTTTTCTGTTTGTCACTGCTATATAAAAAGATTACTGATATTTTTTGAGGTATCTTGTACCAGCCACAATGCAGAAGATGCTTATCAAATGTGGCAGTTCCCTGGTAGAGTTTTGGGGGTTAATTATGTATATTACCATATTCTCTTCAAATAACAAGACTTCAACTTGTATTTTTCCAATTTTTATCCATTTACTCTTCAGTTATCTTATCACTCTAACTAATATTAAAATAGTAAAGAAAATAATGATACATCTTATTTACTGATATAAATTTTTGTTACTTAGTATTTGATATTATTTAAGATTACCATTCTACATTATTTTTTCAAGTAGTATCATTATTAGGGAACAAAATAGTATAAAAATCAAGCTACCTGTATATTAAAGTATTTAAATTATTTATTAAATAATATGAATGATATCAGATTTCCTTCAATTTTAACATATTGTTGAATGGTATTTTGAAATTATTATCAAATTAAATATGATGAAATTACACATTTTAAAGTATATTCAGATAAGGACAAAGAGCATGGAAAATTATTTTGGAGAATGTCATTGATACCATTTATATGCACGTTCATATTGAGTTTTACAGATTTCACTTAAATTTTCTGGAACTGTATGATATTTAATAAAACTCTGCCATCTTTTATCCTTTATTGAGTAGACTCTAGTTTAATTATTCCTTAAAAGTCATGTGAATATTTTATTAAATCATAAATTAAATGTGGGATGTTATGTTATCATCTTTGTTAAGTTAATATAATAATTTTTGAAGGCTATTTGGCCTCTATAAACTTTTAAATTATACTACTAATGACTTTTAACTGTAATTTTATTAAGTTCATGCATTTCTTTTTATACTATCCTTGAATATTATATTAACACAGTCCCATTTTATAAGAAGTTAGTTAGCAAAAATAAAAGAAATAATCCAAAAGTTTTTGTTCCTTTTTTATTTAAATTATAATTTATTAAAACTTAATCAATTATAATTAACAATGTTCAAATCTCTTAAGAAAATATTTTTGATATTAGGCTATTGCAATGAATTCAGCTTTTGTTTCCAAAAGTCTCATCAAACAATTACAACTTCAAATATTTTATGTAAAAACTATAATTTTGAGCTGTCTAGCCATTGGTCAGAACATTCTCCACAGTAGAGTGGAGAGTGGGATATGACTTTCTCACATACTCTGGTGCCTCACCTTTGACCATGTCCCCTGGAGGGGGAGACCTGGTGGCACTCAGAGGAAGGACAGCAGGTTACCAAGAAGAGACTTGATACCCTATGAGCATATACAGGGGGAGGTAATCCCCCTCAGGAACAGTCATAGGGGAGGGGAATAAGGGGAAAATGGGAGGGAGGGAAGAATGGGAGGATATAAGGAATTGTATAACCATTGAGATGTTAAAAAAAAAACCCTCAGAAAAAAAAATAGTCAACTAGAATACTAATTGTTATGGTGCTGAGAGTAAGTATTATACCAATTCATATGAATACCAAGAAAACCTCAAGTTCCCCATGGTATCATGAATACAGATGTAGATAATACACATTGAACACTAATGACTTTTTATACTGTATCTACATCAATTTCAATTTTTGATGCTTGCCCTATAGTCTGTGGTAAATTGAGTTACAGAAGCCCAGTATCTAACCATATGTATTAAAATTAAAAAAACAAGAGAAACCTTATCTTCAAATATTTAAGGTATAGTATGTAAGATATGCAGTAACAGAGTAGGCTATTTTCATAGGTTTTGTTTTTGTTTTTGTTTGTTTGTTTGTTTGTTTTGCTTTAGAATTAAACCACAATATTATTTCAAAATAAGTAAAACTAGTTGCCTTGATAGTCTCTTAGATTCATGTTTAAGTGTTTGGGCACACATATTCCCCACAGGAGCTTTTAAACTTAGAATTGTGAATTTATTTATTCATTCATTTGTTTATTTATTTATCATTGCTTATAAGAATTCTAAGTATAGTGTGATTCCAGTAACTAAATAAGATAGTATTTCAGTTATTATTTTGGGTTGACAATGTAAATGCTTATTTCTAATGCAGATTTACTGTAGTTATATGTTTTTGTACTTTATTAAATGTGTCGTAATTCAGCCCTTTGTACTGCTCTCATTGACGAGATTTTCAGCTGAATTACTGGCTCTTAAATTTTGTGTATAAACTATAAAACTGTATAGTGTATGTTCTATCTTATATTAATGAAGGTAGACACAATTTGAATAAATCCACTTTAAGGTAAAAATAAGACATTTGAATAAATTCAGAGAGTAGTGTCAAGTGAATATCATTTATGAAAGAGTCAATGCTCAGATTTTTGAGTCAATAAAGTAAATGATAGATCCAATTTAGAAAATTTAACTAAGCTAATTAATAAATCGTCAATTCCAACTCTGTAATTTGAATTTTAAAACAAATATTTGTTGAAAAGAAAGAGACAATCTAAACAGCACATTCTGTTCATCCAAAGTAGTATTCCTGCTGTAATAATATCTGATATATTCCCTCAGGCTACACAAAACAGAAGATACAGTCAAGTGTTTTCTATTGTCGTGCTTTGAAGGTACATACACCCCATCGACTCATTTGTTTGATATGGCGGAAATGTTGAGGGAGGTTTAAATCATGCATCCCTGTTGAAAGGTATGTCACAGCAGCTTTAATATTCTTGACACTTAAAGACACAGGCCATTTCAGCAGCACTCATTTCCTCCTGCTTAAAACAACAGCATACAAGCTCTGATATCACAAACCCCATATCTGTGATTTTATAAGCTTTCTTTTTTTTTTTTTTTGAATGTGGTGTTATGTTGTGGCTGTAGAAAAGTAACTTACACAAATATATTTTAGTAATCTGAAAATTTGAAAAAAAATAGCCCTTGCACAGCTGTTTCCAGATACACCCAAGGAAAATTATAATTTTATATTAACACAAATTATTTTTGATAAAGGATGTACATAGAATTTTGTTTGCACTGTAAAATATAGAAGCAATGTTCATTCAGCTGAAAATATGTAAACAAATAACAGGATTTTCATACACTGTAGTATAATTCAAAAATAAAAATAGCTTTACCATTTCAGGTGAAATGGATCATATTTTTAGATATTCCTTTTTGACAAGAAGTTTTTATGGAGAAGTATATTTTATAATTAATTTCTATTAAATTTAAGCAAAAGTCAAGTATTCTTTTATAGCCACAAAAAGGGAAGATTCTAAAGCACAGCACTTTATTTCTAAAGAAGTGTGCAAAAGCTTTGGAAGTGAAGAGATATTCTGTCCTTGAATTCATAACTGGTTACTGCTATGAGTGAACAAATTGTTGCAATACAACAAAATTTACACTAATGTTGATGCACTGCATCAAATTATTAAATTAAAAATTAATATTAATCATAACATCTAGGTATGGAAAAGAAATTTAAAATCTATCAAGATACATGTAGACCATAAGAATGATCATATTTAGAGTATGTATTTCAGAAAGACTTAAACTTCTTCCTAACAAAACGTAACTTTTAAATATCTTTTACAATTTTGCAACTGCAGTAATAGTTCCTTATACTTAAAAGTAAAATAGCAGGATCAGAAGTATATCTCATTAATTTGTAGTAGTTACGTTGTTTTCTTTAATTTTTATGAAACATCCTGCATAAGTTGCAGAAAGATATTGATATACTTGGTTTAGTTAAAAATAACACCAAAGCTCACAAATGATACTTATTCAAGTTTAATTTTAGATTAGCTATAATTTAAAGCTTGTACTTTATTACTACTTCATTAAATGCATAGAAATATAGAAATTACTTTATACTAAAGGAGCTTCTAATTTAAAATAGAATAAAAGGATAATTTTAGTCTTAAAATAAACTACATGAGGAAAGGCAATATCATTCCTTAATTTTCATTTTATTGTTGGATATTACTAAAATTCCTTATTCTAAGACAAACTTTAGATTCTTCTTTCCTTTATGCTTCCCCCTTTCACTTGCTCTCTCCCTTCTTCCTTTCCTCCTTCCTTCCTTTATTTCTCTAATTCCACTTCTCCATCCTTCCCTTCCTCCTTTTCTTTGTACCTTATTTCTCCCCTCTTTCTGTTTGATTCCTTGCTCCAATCTTTTACAGCTGCCATCTACTTATGATATCTTCTTTTTATTTTGCTACATACTTTTCTTTGTCTTGATGCATTTTTTCTTTAAATTTAGCTTAATATCAATTCAAGAAGCTTTTATTATACTTTGAAAACAAGCCTGCATCGTGTTGTAAATATTGTATGAGCAATACATTTACCAGCTTGGTTTTGCTGAAGTAAAATGTTTAGCCAGAGCTCTTCCCTGAGGAACGACTCTCAGTGTACCTAAAATTGAGATTTTTAGTTTCAAATAGCAGAACTGGCTATTTGAGGCACCAACCAAGGACTATGAATGATGTTGACCTAGACCCTCAGGTCAGACACAGTAGAATTTTTAAATCAATATTTAGACAAATAGCCAATTTTTAGAGATTATCATCATCAGCTAACTCACTAATTTTTAAGAATCTGCTTTGGGAATATAATAGTTGCAAAATCATTTTAAATAAGGGGTATAATATTGGAGACTGTTCAATAGAAAAGGCATTGTATGATTCATTAAATCTTTAATTCTCAATAGTAATAACTGATAATAAGCATAAATGAATATTCTAATACTTTGTAATGTTTTGTAAGTTGATGTAGAAATTTTACTTTACTGATCTTTAAAATTAAAAAATAACTCTGCCTTAATTTGAACACATTTTGTCATTTACATCCATTTTAAGAAGAATGAATTAGAATAATTCCCTTATACAGTTTATTTATCACACTACCATTTATGGCCATGTATTTTTTAATTTTAATTTTAATTTTAACCAATTTATTCTAGGATCTGGAGAGTTGGCACAGAGGTTAAGAACACTGCATCTTCTTCCAGATGTTCTACGTTCAATTCCCAGCAACAACATGGTTGCTTACAACCAACTGTAATGATATCTGGTGCTGTCTTTTGAACGGCCGGCATACATTCAGATATAACACTGTATACATAATAAATAAATAAATGCTTCAAAAATTATTCTATCATATATTACATCCCTACAACAGTTTCCCTTACCTACTCTCCTCCGAGTCACCCCCCCCACACACACACTCCTCTTCCATTTCCCTTAAGAAAAGGGCAGGTCTCCCAGAGATATCCAACCAAACATGGAATAACATTACTTTTCTGACTTTTAGAAAATAAAAACAGTACTGCATCTTTTGGGTATACGGCCAGGGGTGATATGGCTGGGTCTTGAGGTAGAACTATTCCCAATTTTCTGAGGAAGTACCATATTGATTTCCAGCATGTGCAGGTTTGCACTCCCACCAGTATGTGCTTTCACTTGTTCCTTGATCTTAGCCATTCTGATAGGTGTAAGATTAAATCTCAGAATCATTTTGATTTCCATTTCCATAATTACAATGGACCTTGAGAGTTTCTTTAAGAGTTTCTCAGCCATTCTATAGTCCTCTGTTGAAAATCCTCTGTTTAGTTCTATTCCTCATTTTTAATTGGATTTTTTAGTTTGGTGGTACTTACTTTCTTGGGTTCTTTATATATTTTGGATATGAGCCCTTTGTTGGAGAGACGGTTGGTGAAGATCTTCTCCTAGTCTGTAGGCTGTTGTTTTGTTCTGTTGGCAGTGTCCTTTGCTTTACAGAAGCTTCTTGATTTCATGAAGTCCCATTTATTAATTGTTGATCTTAGATCCTGAGATATTGGCATTCTGTTCAGGAAGTTGTCTCCTGTGCCTGAAAGATGCTCTATCATATAACAAGGACATTTGCTAAACTATGTTCATATCAGCCTTATTTGTAATAGCCAGAATCTGGAAACAACCTAGATGTTCCTCACCTGAAGAATGGGTTATGAAACTATGGAACATTTATACAATGCAGTACTACTCAGCTATTAAAAACAAGGAAGTCTTGAAATTTGCAGGTATATTGGTGGAACTAGAAAAATAATCCCAAATGAGGTAACCCAGGCCCAGAAAGACAAACATAGTATATACTCACTTATAAAAGCATGTTAGCCATTTAATACAAGATAATCATACTATAATACACAGAACTAAAGAAACTAAATAACAACGAAGAGTGTAGGGAGAAAGCTTCATTCTCATTCAGAGGGACAAGTAGAATAGACAATGGAAGCAGTTGAATAGAAGAAACAGGACTGCAGCCTACTATAGAGGTCCTCTGAAAGACTCTACCAAGCAGATGCTAAGACACACAGCCAAACTCCATGGTGGAACACAGGGAGTCTTATAGAAGAGTTGGGGAACACAGGGACATGGTGGAGTCAGGAGTTCCACAAGGAAACCAATGGGGACAGCAGACAAGGGGCTGCTGCCGGCCGAGGCACCAACCAAGGACCATGAATGATGTTGACCTACACCCTCAGGTCAGACACAGTAGAAAGACAGCACGGTCTCCTGTGGATCACACAAAATGGGAGGTAGGGGATACCTCTGACCTGGACCCTGTTGCCTACACATTGGTCACTTCCCCTTGGTGGGGCAGCTTTGCCAGGCCACAGAGGAGGAGGGTACAGACAGTCCAGATGAGACTTGGTAGACTGAGGTTAGACGGTAAGGAGGAGGGATTCCCTTTCTGAGGACTAGTTGAAGGAGGGAAAGGGTATGAGGGAGGGATGGTGGAATCAGGAGGTGATGAGGGAATGGGCTACCATCAGGATGTAAAGTGAACAGATTATAAATAAATAAATAATAAAACAAACATAAAACAAAAAATTCTGCCTTATTATGAACATATTTTCTTATTTGCATCCATGGTCAGAGGAATGCATTAGGACAATTCCCTTATAGAGTTCTATTTATTACACAACCTTTTGCAGTAATGTATTTATTCTTATTTTAATTTAAAATTTTTATTCAGTCATATATCACATCTCTACCACAGTATCACCTACCCATTCTCCTCCCAATAGCCCCCTCATGAACTCTTCCTCCATTTACCCTCAGAAAATGGCAGGCCTTCCAGAGATATCAAACTTGGCATAACACTTTGCAATATGATGAGGACCATTCGTCATTTCAAAGTTGAACGAGGTAACCCAATAGGAGGAAAAGGGCCCCACAAGCAGCCGAATTTGTTAGAGACAGCCCCTGCTCCTACTGCTAGGAGTTCTGTAGGAAGACCAAGTTGCTCCACTATCATATGTATGTAGGCGGAGCCTAGGTCATACCCAGGCAAGCTCCTTGATTCAATCTTCATGAGCCCCTGTGTATCCTGCATAGTTGATATTCTGGATTTTCTGGTAGTGTCATTGACTCCTCCAGCTCCTACAATCCTTCCATACTCTCTTCCATAGGATTTTCCAAGCTAAGCTACTCTGAGGACAATTATACTAGGCTCCTGTCCATAAGGGTATAGCACAATTTCATTAGAAATGAAATAATGCATTCTTTAAACATTTTCTATGATATGAAATCTATCCTAAATAACAATTCCTAAAATCATTATCTAAAAGGTAATAGATTATAATTACCAAAATAGCTTATCAAATAAAAAAGTGGTTGGGAAGGAAGAGCAACTTAAAATTTTTGATTTTTATGTTATAATATTTTTTGAATATTATATTGCAAAATGATTACAAGGAAGCATAACCATAAATTTGTTTTATAGGCAAATAGCATATATTTTGTATTTTATGCAATAATGTGTGAATAGAAGACTATGTTTGTTAAAGTAGTCATTATATATTATAGCAATATATTTCTTCAAAATGATATTTTATATTGTCCACATTACTTTTTATAATTGAATTATCATGTTGACTTTTGTTACCTAATTAGTCAGTAGATATATGCAAGCAATAAAGTTAGTATGAAAACATAAGTTTCCACAACAGTGGTATCACCTTCTTCACAAAACCCATTTTGAGAGAATTAGCGGTTGCACTTTCTTCTCAGTGTTTAAAATACCCTTTGAAACACAGTCATTTAAAACCTTTTACAAAAAAAAAGACAGAAAAATAAATATAACTGAAGCAACACGAATTTTCTTCTTAGACTTGCCAGTATTGATTCTTTTTTTTTTTTTTTTCACTTAAAGGAAATATATATAACATTAACTCTGAATTTCTTCTGTAAGGTCACATTTTTTTTCTTGTCTTCCATATAGACTGAAATCCCTCATACAGTAGGCTACTCACCTGACCTCCTGCTGATGTTAGTACCCACAAATTAAATGCTCTAAGAAAATCAGGGAACTTCAGAAGTCAACAAATGCTTTCCTTATTTTGATTTAGCCTGTGAATACGTCAAAGAAATATCCACTAAAAGAAATAACAACTCCTACTGGTGAATTTTATACAGACTTGCAGCTTGTTTCTGAAAAGATTTTTAGAATTCTTTAATACAAGGTTAAAGCCTTGTGTTTATATTCATGACTCAATCTGTTCTAATAATTGGCAGATAGTATGTCAAATGGCAAGTGAATCCTTTGTTTCACAAAGTACATGAAACCTTTCTAATAGTAAGTTATACTGAGATAATGCAAATCAAAATTTTCTTACAGTAGCTTTTTAGTTTCATGTGATCCTGTTTATTAATTGCTGATCTTAGAGCCTGAGCTGTTGGTGTTCTGTTCAGGAAGTTGTCTCCTGTGCCAATGAGTTCTAGGGTATTCCCAACTTTCTCTTCTAATAGATCTAGTGTGTCTGGCTTTATGTTGAAGTCTTTAATCAACTTGGTTTTGTCATAAATATAGATCTATTTGCATTTTTCTACATGTAGACAAACAGTTTGACCAGAACTATTTCTTGAGGATGCTATGTTTTTTCCATTGCATGATTTTGGCTTCTTTGTCAAAATTCAAGTGATTATAGGTGTATCAGTTTATTTCTGAGTCTTCATTTCGATTCCATTGATCAGCCAGCCTATTGCAATGTCAATATCTTGAGATGGAGATTCCTCCAGAAAGTGTTTTATGGTACTTGATTGTTTTCTATATGAAGTTGAGAAATGATCTTTCAAAGTCTGTAAATAATTGTGTAGGTATTTTGAAAGGGATTACATTGAATCTGTAAATTGCCTTTGGTGAGATGGCCCTTTTTACTATGGTGATCCTCCCAATCCATGAGCATGAGAGTTCTTTCTATCTTCTGATATCTTCTTCAATTTCTTTCTTTAGAGACTTGAACATTTTTTTTTCATTCTAGTCTTTCATTTGCTTAGTTAGAATTACAAGATACTTTATATTATTTGTGGCAATTGTTAAGGGTGTATTTCCCCAAATTTCTTTCTCACTTTCTCTGTTATTTATATACAGGAGGGCTACTGTTTTTTTTAATATTGTATGGGACCATTTGCTGAAGGTATTTATCAGCTGTAGGAGTTCTCTAGTGGAATTTAGGGGATCCTTACATACACTATCAAATCATCTGTGAATAGGGATACTTTTACTTCCTCCTTCCCATTTAAATCATCTTGAGCTGCTTTTGTTGTCTTATTGCTCTAGCTAGAACTTCAAGTGCTATATTGAAGAGATATGGAGAGAGTGGGCAACCTTGTCTATTTCCTAATTTCAGTGGAATTTCTTTGGGTTTCTGTCCATTTAGTTTGATGTTCCTATTGGTCAGCTGTATATAGCCTTTATTATGTTTAGGTATGTGCCTTGTATCTCTGATTTCTCTAAGACTTTAAACATGAAGAGATGTTGGACTTTGTCTAAAACTTTTTTGTTATCTAAGGATAAGACCATGTGGTCCTTTTTATTCAGTTTGTTTATATGATGAATTGCATTGATGGATTTTCATATATTGTACCATCAGTGCATGCTGGGATGAAGCCTAAGTATTCTTGGTGAATGATATTTTTGATATATTCCTGGTTTTAGTTTGTGATTATTGAGAAATTGGTCAAAAATTCTCCCTCTTTATTGGGTCTTTCTGAGGTTTAGGTATCAAGGTGACTATGGCCTCATAGAATGAGTTTGGTAATGTTCTTTCCATTTCTTTTTGTGGAATATTTTAAAGAGTATCAGTGTTAGTTCTTCTTTTAAGGTCTACAAACCCTTTCATGGATCAGGTAGGTGACCTGGCTTCAGATCCAGAAACTCAATGTGGACTTGCAGGGTCATCTGAGTTCAGACCCACCTGTTTTCTTTTCTTTTTTTTTTTTATTAATTTTTATTTTTTTAAATTAATTTATTCATATTATATCTGAGTTGTTAGCCCATCCCATGTATCCTCCCATTCCTCCCTTCCTTCCACTTCCCCCCTATTCCCTTCCCCTCCCCTATGTCTGTGTCTGAGGGGGACCTCCTCCCCCTGTATATGCTCATAGGGTATCAAGTCTCTCCTTGATGACCTATTATCTTTCCTCTGAGTGCCACCAGGCATCTCCATCCAAGGGACATGTTCAAATATGGAGCACCAGAGTTTGTGTGAAAGTTAGATCTCCTTTGGAGAATGTACTGTCCATCGGCTAGTCTGGGTAGGGGTTCGAGGTTTACTGCCTATTTTTTCCTTGGCTGTTGCCATAGTTTGCGGAGGACCCCAGGGCCCAGACTCGCCTGGTTTTCCAGGCCTCGCTAGATCCTTCTATTTCCTCTTTCTTCTAGGCTTCACACACCTAAAGTCTCAATAGGATGACCTCCCCTCTTACCCACTATCCTGGTAGGTACAGTTTTTCATGGGGACGAACACCTTGGACTAGTGTCTCGATATAAGTGAATATATACCATTTAGTTCTTTTTGCTTCTGTGTGAACTCACTCATTATGACAATTTCTAGTTCAATCCATTTGTCCACAAATTTTGGAAATTCCTTGTTTTTAATAGCTGAGTAGTATTCCATAGTGTAAATGTACCACAGTTTCTTTATCCATTCTTCTATTGAGGGACACGTAGGTTGTTTCTAAGTTCTGGCTATTATGAATAAGGCAGCTATGAACATGATTGAGCAAATTTTCTTGCTGTGTGCTGGAGCATCTTCTGGGTATATTCCAAGGAGTGGAATAGCTGGGTCTTGAGGAAGCCTTATTCCCATTTTTCTGAGAAAGCACCAGATAGCTTTCCAAAGTGGTTGTACTAGTTTGCATTCCCACCAGCAATGTAGGAGTGTTCCTCTTTCTCCACACCCTCGCCAGCATGAGGTGTCAGTTGAGTTATTGATCTTAGCCATTCTGATGGGTGTAAGATGGAATCTCAGTGTGTTTTGATTTGCATTTCTCTGATGACTAAGGAGGTCGAGCATTTCTTTAAGTGTTTCTCAGCACCTGCTTTCAACACTTTGGGTTCTCCCCTGGGCTAGCCAACTCAAGACACTGGTGTCTTGGGGCCCACAGTTCAGCCTAAGACAGAGTGGCTGGCTTTGGATAATTTGCCTGTGTCCACCTGGGTCTGGGAACCTTCTATAGATTGGCCTGGTGATCAGAGTTCAAATTCACCCATGCTCCATACCTTGGTGTCCTCCCTGGTCTAGCCGACATAGACTTTGGTGCCCTACAATCCACAGTTAAGTCCCAGATACAGAGTCTGAAAAGCAGAGTACAGATGTAGCTAGCAGGCAGACATCCAGACTCTGGGGCCTGGCCACATGCCTGCAGGGATCCATGGACTCCTCTGTGGACCAGCTGGATGGCCCAAGGCATGAACTACCCATGTTCCACACAGTGTTAACCTCTCTCACTGTGGGTACTCTAGCTCTGGTGGTCTGTAGTTACCAGCCTTGTCCTTCCACTCAGTCCTGCTGATCAGACACAGTGGGTGATCTGTGCTGCCATCTTGGATCTGGTTCATTTGTATATTCATGTGACTTACGTATGGTAGTTCTTTGGGAAAAGACTTTCTTTGATTTTACTATTTTGCTGCAAATTTGTTTTCTAACCTTGTTAGCAGGCATTTTGTATAAACAATTGGTGTTTACATTGTTGTTAAATTACAAGCAACATCAACTAACTGTTAATTACATTCTATTTCCTATTAGAAATATTTCTCTTCTAATTTAAAGTGTATAGGTAATTAGGAGACTAAAAACATCCAAATTTGTTAGTTTAACTAATATTTTTCAATAAATTGTTTTCCCTGGTGCTTTCTTCTCCTAAGTTTTGAATTTGAACATATGGACCAAGTTTTAGTATAGAAAGAGGTGGATAAAAAAGGTGTCAGTCAGTACAATCCTGCGATACATGCATGAGGAGCTCAGCTTGGAGTTCTACAAAAAGCATCCTTGTGAAACTCAGTAAGTACTATGTATAACTTTTATTCTCTAGCTTTAATTGTCATCTTTGAGACTTACTGCCTATATTTGCTAATCTAATCCTAGTTTTGGAAGCTTCTAGCCCCCATACAATCTAAATCCAGCCTAGAATGCGTTCAGACCCTGACACTTACTGCTGAATAAGTTCACCCTTTCTAGCTCTTTCTGAAGTCTGTCAGGATGGTTCAACTCAGCTGTTCTGACTAAAATTCTTGAGTGATTCAAGCTGGCTTCTCTTCACTTCTGATTGAACTGCTCTGTGTCTCCTCAGATTAACTAGTAGTCTGTTCTAATCTTTTGGCTTCTTCCGTCTTCACCTGTGTCTAACTTGCTTAGCCTGTCTCTGTAAAACTTTCCTGGTAAAAACTGCCTCTGAATTTCAGGAACTAAAATGCCATGAACTCAACTCCACTTCACTGCTTCTTAGCTCACTGACTTAGCCTCACTGACTGAACAGCACTGACTGTAACTCAGAGATGTTTATGCCTCTGTCTCCTGATTATTGCTATGAAAGGCATTTACCACCATGCCAGAACCTAAGCTTTTCTTTACCTGAAACTTTCTTTCTACCAAACTAGCCTTAAACTCTTGATCTGCTTGCCACCATCTCCTGGGATTAAAGGCATGTCTTAATTCTAGCTGGGTCATACACTTAGCAGGTCTTTGGATGCAAACTCTTCCCAGAGTAGCCGTGTTCTGAATTAAAATTTCTCTACAACTAATTGTCGAACTCTAGCACTGACAAACGAAGACACACAACTGCCAGGGCCTCCTGGCAGTCTAACCTATCCAATCTTGGAGTTCTGTGTTCAGATGAGATTGTCTCAGAAACTAATCTGGAACATGATAAATAGAGGAAGAAAACATCACATGACTTTAACAACTCGTTTTCACATCTTTAATCCACACTTCACAGAGAGAGAGAGAGAGAGAGAGAGAGAGACAGAGAGAGAGAGAGAGTAAATAATTGCTGTTGAACTTAGACCTAGCCACCTGGTGGGTTTTCAGCAGATCTTAGGAAGCACAGAAGTGCAGCTTGAAAAAAAACCAGAGTTCTAATGTTATCTATTTTCTTCTAAATTTTTTTACAAATAAAAATAACATGTAGAGTCATTTGATAACATATTACATAAAATCATAACCTCAATAGAAGTAAACATGTAGAGTTGCAAAACTTATTTGATGATCATGATAATAACACTGATGACTGATGTAGCTAAATTGTTTCAAACATATTCTGCTATTAGACGAACATATGATATTCTGAGTGCTAATATATCAGACTTTATCTATACAACTAGAGATACGAAATTAAAAGCAGTTTAAAAAACTGTAGCAGTTTATTATTCTTGTATATGTTTTATTTTCAGGAAAATATTTTGTCCTTTTGGAATATTTCTTCTATTTATCTGTGTGTGAGGGTGTATGTGTTTGTGGGTGTGTGCATGTGCCTGAATTCTTCCCAAGTTTTCTTAATATATTTTTAATATTTTTAAATTAATGGGTATAGTTAGCATCCTTTGGATGAGAATCAGTTGGGAGGTAATTTAGTTGAGCAATGCAAGTTACCACTGTCTATGCCATGAGGAATGTTATTTCTCCTGGAGCAACCATTAACTGTCTATTGTTCCTCTGGGATAAGGTGGTGCATCATGCTTCATAAATAATTTATCAATAACTCTATAAATTATATCATTTAGAAATGTCATTTATTGAAGCTAATCTAAAAAAAACAGTTAAAGATTTCAGAAACAAACATAAAAATATACAGCCAGTAAGAAACTTATCACATATCTAGTGGTATGATTACAACTCTGAAATCCCACACAGACCATGAATTGCTGGCTAGCTAGCCTAGTCAAGTCAGTGAGTATGGGGTCAAATGAGCAACCATTCCTCAAAACAAAAAACAATAAACAAACTGAACAATTCTTAGTAAACCAATATTAGACAACACACAAAGTCGTTGTCTGGACTCCATGTGCATGCATATATATAGATGTATACACTAATACAAACATACATAGGAAGGCACAAGCACACATGTCCCCATGAGCATGCATAATATAGCATGTATGCATGAGCGTTGACACACAATTTGGTCATGAAAATTGAAATGCCAAAAGAACAGTTGATTCCATTATCTTTTTATTGAAATTTGTGCACAGAGAAACCATTTTAAAACAGGAATGATGGTTCATTCTTGTAATGCTTACACTTGGAAGTCTGACACAAGGCTGACTTACAGGAAGATGGTGATCCATTTAAAGTCATCTTGGGCTAAAGAGTGATTCTACAAACAGAGACTCTTTTTCAGATAACAGGCAAAGGCAAAGGATTGAAATAGTAACATTTTCAACATGACACTAAACTTTTTTGCAAGGATCAGGGAAAGAAGAAAAAAATAAAATAGCTAGTAATTATGGAGATTTTTCTGCCTTGAAATTCTTCTTATACAAAACATAGTTGCAAATAGTGTAGTATTCACGGTTGTGATATGAACTGTATTTGTTGTTTTAGAATTATTTTCTATTACATCTAAACTAATCGTTAAATAATTAATTTCCAAATGTTCAATCACAAGTAATTATAGTCATCTTATTCATGTGATAATGTATTCTATGTCAAAAAGATGGTTATTTCATATTTGATTCTAGAACATATATGAAAGAGTAGGATGTACCTCATACAATGTTGTATATATTTTAAATACGTTAAAACTGAGGTTAGTCATGAGCTAAATATTTGTGCCAAAGCATTATAAAATAAGCCGTTTATTCTTCATGTCTGAATCATAAATGTTCTGGAGAATGTCTTGTCTTCCTAGTGTAAGAAAATTTGGAAAGGAGTAAACAGATTCTGTGATGCTGCATGAACATTCCTAGCAGGTAAGTACTAGAGCTACATTCTTAGAGTTTTAACAACTTACCAAAAAAAGTGAATTGAATTTCTGAAGACTGAGGAAAGATAAGAGAATTGAAAGAGAAGATAGTGTGCTAATTACCCTAGAGAGTTTGAAAAGTGTTATGGTCATGTCTTTTGAGAGAATCTCCTAAAAGGAGATAATGGGCATGGCTGACGCTGTACAGAAAGGATCCTGCTATCTATTGCCTCAGAGCACGGCAATCAAGTGGCAGGCAGCCATCCAGAACCAGCCTGACGTTCTCATTCAGTTCCTCCTCAGAGAGGCGGCGTCTGCACTACCAGAAATGAATCAGGGGTTGCACTTTCTCCTCCTTTTCTAAGACACAATGCAGGGGATTATATTTTGGTATTTACTTACGTTTAATTCACACATCACAGTTCTGTAGCCTGTTCAGATGTCCACTTTAAGTCATTATATTTTATTTCTTCTATATTTTAGCCCTGCATGGAGGTATACACGGTATGTACAATTTTTTTAAATCTCTTATTAGACATGTGACATTTTAGAGTTTTGAGTTAATTAGTTCTAAGGGCCTCTTAAAATTTACTGTTCAACTATACTACTTACTTGTTTATTCTCATCCATTTGTGTTTCTCCATGCATATTTACTCTTACATCTTGATTCAGCTCAACTACATGCTATTAAAAGTGAAGCAACAAGTTTTATATTTTCTGAGTAAGATTGAAATCCTCTGAGTGAACTAGGTTTGTTTCTTTGCTTCTATTTTTTCCATGTGTTTATTCCTCAGAAAGAATTAAAAGTTTAATGGGATTCCTCTATGAATAGCTAATATTTATGTTAAGGTATATATATAAAGACAGGGCTGAAGGCTTTAAATTCCCAACTGCTTTTCCTACTGTATTTTATAAAATGTGATTTAAAGTTTTGGGAGAGGGCACTGTTTAGGTTCTAGGGGAAAAAAAGTCTTCATTATCTTCTTGGGATTCTACATGTGCCTCATCAAGAGTCTTTTGTGAGGCTGTTTTGCTTCTCCTGTTCGATACTTCTACATTATGCCATTTGGAGTCCTCAGTTCAAAAAGGAGCAATGAGATGAGGACGTTGTGAACCAACATCAAAGCAGATCAAGTAGAGTGCACAGTGGTATCAGAACACACCCTATGTGAGAACATCACAAAGTCACACTTCAGGAGACCGAATAGTGGGAACACAATGTGAGAGTACTGAGAGACCACATGGGAGCTCCCAGAGGAAGCGCTGCTGGAGAGCACTGTATGCAAGTTTTGTGTGAGAGCACCACATTGTGAGAATGCCTTGGGAGAGCAATGTGTGAGGGGACCATGTAATAACACCTTGTATATGCATGGCTTGACAACTTCATGTGATAACACCCTGTAAGGGCTTCATATGAGGACATCCCATGAAAACACCTTTTAAGAATTCCTGATGAAGTCTCTACATAAAAGGTGTATCTGGTTCCAAGCAGAAACTGTGTTCAGAACTTGTGAAATGTTTTGTTTTACCCTATTTTTCCCATATGTGTGTACCCTTTATTTACTATTGAAAGACTTCTCTCAAACTTCTAAGTAATTGAAAACTTATGATCATCAGCCACATTGTAAAATTTTGAGAGTACGTGAGATTGTGTGATGCTGAATTTTTTCATCTGAAAATGCATGTCATATATTTGGAGGTGAAAGAATGTTAAGTATAAGTTGTGGGCAAGTCCGATCTACATAGTCAGGTTTAAGACACACACACACACACACACACACACACACACACACACACACACACACACACACACACACACACAAACTATATAGTGAAACCCAAAATCAAAGAAATAAATGCATAAGCAAATGAATAAGCATTAGTTAGTGGTAAATAGATATCTTGATATATATGCTGTGTACACTCTATGGAAAATTTAAAAGATAATGGTGGTGACATTTACATCAGACCATATGATACAGCAAAGGAAACAGTAAAATTCACTCCTAGCTATGATAATGATCAGGTTAAAATGATACACCCATTAATGTAATAGTGACGTGAATCTTAGAGGCATAACTAACCATTTTATGTTTGGATTTGAGAACTGTTCTGCAGGAAAAGGCTAATGCATCATACTTTACTTTAAACATGATCAATAGTCCATGGCTCCAGAGATCAAAGGGTGAACCTACTCTTATTATTTTTCTAGATGCAGAGATTATCAAACTACATTCTAAATATATACCTGTACTCATAGGTTATATGCACATGTCAGTGCATTTCTCAGTCATTATCAGAGAAAGGTCTTTGTGCAGACAACGGCAGTTAATACAGAGGCAACCAACTGGTCATAGTGTAGATAAAAGCATATGTATAATAATCTCTTTAAAATAGGACAAACTCCTTATGCCCAATGACCAGAGAAGAACAGTAAAAAAAAAAAATAAATAAACTTGTAAGAGTGACAACTGAAGTGAACTAGAGCATGTCAGTGTCTCCTAAATATGACAGGATCATTGAGTTCATGAACTCATGCACTCATGTCAGCTGTGTTTGACTACATAAGATGTGGGAGAAATCAAAGAAGCTGACATTACAGCATAGACAGTGATGGACGCAGGACCTGTCAACCCTTGCTAGCAGTTATTGTAGATGATGCAGAGTGAGAGTCATTTTTCTTAAGGTTTTGGTCTTGGGAAGGTTCATGCTGCTCCGTACTCTAGTAGGTGAGGAAGCAGGTGAGAAAGAGGAGGTCTAGGAGGTGTTGTGCAAGTGGAAAGCATATTATCAAAATATATTATAGAATATAAAATCTATGAATTGTTTAATGGAAATGTTGATTTCATATGATAGCAGAGTGGCTGGTTTTTATGAAGACCTGGAAAATTAAAATGTTACAAATGCTTAAGGAAAATGGATCTTATGTTTCATGAAGAAAGACAGTAATAGGTGTAGCTACATGATTTCTAAATTAGCTTTTATCAAAAGTAGAATGTTTCTTCATCTACCAAAAATGTAATGACTCTCACTGAGTATTAGTTAGATTCCTCACCAAAAATCTAAACTAAAAAGAAAACAGAATGTAAAAGTTTCTGTTTTTAGAATAAAGTGCCTGGAGGGCTAAGAGTCAGGAATATTCAGGGCAGCATCCGCATGACTGCACTGTCCCCTACATATTTTAGAGTTTCAATTTTGTATTTTATGGCAATTCTGAGTGATTAAATTGGTGGGTTTTTTATTCTTCTCTCTGCCCTTGGGACTCTTTCCCTTCTATTGGGTTACCTTTTCCAACTTCTATGTGATGGATTTTTAAAACTTATTATAATTTATTTTTCTTAAGCTTTACTGTTATCTTTTAGAAGCCTGTTCTTTTTTTAAATGAGAGACATGAAGTAACTGGCTGCAGACTGGAGAGGAAGTGGGGAGGAATTGGAAGGAGTAGAGAGTAATGACATTCTAATGAAAATATATTGTATAAGATAACATATTTTCAAAAAAGAGGGAAAAAGAAACGAAAGAAAGAAACATGCCCTCCCTGTAAAATGTTTCTATAAATCAAAACACAAATCCCCTTCTATCTGGCATGAAGACAATGTGGAATGTCCGGTTTTGGTTTGTTTTTGTTTTTTGCTTTTTTTGGGGGGGGTTTGTTTTGTTTTGTTTTTTCTAAATTCACTCATTTCTTTTAATGTTGACTTTATCATGATTGTGTATCTTTAAGTACAAATACATTCTAGGCTAATGAAAGTCAAAAGGTAGTTATTTTCATATTTTTATTTTTTTTCTGCAGCTTCTTCATAATAGAAATGTAGGTTATATATTTTCATATTTTTCAGTTAAACGCTTTTCAGTATCTTGAATTCCAGTGGTAAAGAGATTGTAAACTATTTCCAATTTTTTCTTGCCTTAATGCTCTAAGTCATATAAGGAGGCTGAAATAATGTTGCCAAATTTTGATCAAAATGGTGTTCATGAGAAATTATCTGTAAAATCAAAGATTTCAATTTTTTGGCAATAATTGCTGTGTTTTTATTAGCTCTATTTATCTTCAATACTATATTATTAAAATTAACAATGGTTACATTAAGTACAATTTTTTGTGAACTGAGGTTTTACTAGTACTCTTCATAAATGTCTCAGTCTTCTTTTACTGGATTAAAGAAAGTGCTCCACAGAATATTTATAAATGACTAACAGGTATTTTCTACTAGGCCTAGGACTCTTTGGTATGAATTAAGAAAACAAATAACTTACATCAAATAGTTTAAAACACTATATTCCATAAATCTTTTGTCAGTTTACTCTACTCATAAATTTATAGTTTATCACCTTATTTCATTGTGATTTTATTATCCATCTTTTTGCCCCCTGTAACATAATTGCTTCTATTGTCCTAATAATTAAAGTGAGATAGAAAGATGTCTCTGCCTCAGCAGATAGTGTAGACTCACCTTGATTGAGAGGGGAATGCTGGTCATGTTTTTATGTCTCCATGTTATGCACTATATGGTAAAAAAATATCTAGGACCATGAGTCTTATTACAAACACACACACTTCTATTTAGGGGAATTTCCTTAGTAACAATGGATATTACATCACAATTATATGTTATCAGAAATAACTCTGGCTTTTGGAGTAGATATTTCCAGTATACTTAGAAATCACCAAGAGTTTATTTATTCCTCCATAACCTTCATGTATCTACGCCATCATTAAATGTATCAGGAAATCAGATAGAAGATTTACCAGTCTGTCATTCTCACTCTCACTGTGCCATTGGTATCACTTTGCCATTTGGTGAAGGCACATGATCACTTTCACCTGAATCTGTTCAAATGAAAAAATCACTTTATTTCCAGGTTCAAGTTTTAACAAGTATTATGTATACTATATCCCCAGATTTGTCCTTTATTTAATGCCTGTCTTTCTGTGTTGCAATCATATACCACAGTCAATAGATGACATGCTTTACAAATTCATAGCTAGTACTGAAGGAAAACCTTAGCATGAGTAGATCAATCCTTACTCCATTGACAAGTATTCTTTCCCTAACTTTATTCTAAGGAAATCCTTTGTCTACTACAATAGATAAGATCAACTATGCTCCCTTTCTTACACTCTGCATTGTCCCGGCCAAGCTTTATGAGGATTCTGAATATTGAACTTTGACCTCTGTCCCAAAGTTGAACACAGACTAACACAATAATACCAAGACTGTCTTTTTATTAGTTTATTTTAATTGTTTTTCAGTGAAGGACATACTTACTATTATATCCCTGTCTACAAAATCTCAGCTGGCCTACAAAATTTTCTGCAGAATTTTTTTTTTTTTTAACATTTCATCATTATGTGACAAGACACTCTGGAGGGATTTTGAAATGGCTGCTTTTATATAGTTCATCTTATTCTCTATACTACTACAGTCTTTCTAAGTAAGATATGCATTATAAAGTCATGATTGGTTTTTATATGACACTGCAAGCCAAATTCATATACTGAATTTAATGTGCATATGCTTTATGCACAGTAGCATTCAGAATGCTGTTGCTGTATTGTGTAACAATTGAGTGTTTAATTTATATGAAACTAAACTAAGCAGGTTGTTTTTCAGTAACTGTCCTATTTTTCATTTCCATCAGCAATAGAAGTTTCAAATCAACCTCAGTTTGAATCATCATAAGCAGTAATTGATTATTCTTACTTTTTATTCTGATGCATAAACGCATACATATATAAACCATATTTTATTCTTTAGCTTCTACAGATAAAACTTTTACAATTATTACATGTAATTAATGAACAGGAGAAATACAATTGACATAATTCATAATAATAGCAAAAGTATTGGTAATAAAATCTGATGCAAAGTGCACCATGTAATTCATGGTCACTTGGTGAACTCAAGTATATATTTTGAAATGCTATGATATTCTGTGACTTGAAATTTGCTCCCTGATACATTTTACCATGCACTTTTCTCCTTTATTCACAGTATTATTTTCTAGTTTCAATTATTTGAAGTCAACAATAGTCCATATATATTAAATGTTTAAATGCCAGATAAGTTATTTGTAAATCTTCAATACTACATCTTCATATAAAGATATCACACATTATATCAATGAAATTTTGCCTGTGATGCAAATAATATCATTTATCAGTGTTCCTATCTTGTGTATGCTATTAATGTTACATAATTATGCCTTGGCATTCCAAGATCAATGTAGAATTTCACCAAGAGTTCAACAACAATAAAACGCTACGCCTTTTTAATAGTACCTGTATGATGGATGTCATTTCATCACATCTGCACGGATCTTATCAGGTAATAAAATCATAGAGACATGAAAAGGCATTGTAAGAGAGAACAAAGTTATGTAATTATTAGTACAGAAAGTAATTACAAATATTTAATCATGTGCGTTTCTTATACACACATATGGTGACCTCACGTTTCCAGGACAGTTCTTAATTTATTTTTTCCTGTTTTATTCAAGAGTATGCTGAACTCAGTGCATCTTGCCCTCCAAGTAGCTTCTTCCATAGTTAATTATTGGAATCAAAGTTGATGCCTATTTGCTGATAAATATGTAGAGAAATATTGGCACATATATGAAAAACTAATTTTCTCAGTAATAAAAACAAAGCCCCAAACCTATGTCATTTTATAATGGTCATATAATCAAGTGGCACAGGTTTTACACATGTGTGAAAGTTACCAGTGCTGATTTGAGAGAAGACTTCATTAAAATAAGATTGACAGCGTTTAGGAGAAGAAATCAGGCAAGAATTATTGGTGGACTTATAAGTGGATAAAAGGATAGCATTAAAATGTTTTATAGGACATTTGGGTTACTATAACTGAGAATTTGTTTTATATTTCAAAATAACTAACAGAAAGTAAAACGCTTCTACCTCATAAGGTAATGATCTTGTTTGAAGTAATGGATATGCTAATTAGAACAATTTGTTCATTTAATACTCAATACATGTATCAAAATATCATATTAAATTCCATAAATATGACAATTATGTGTCAATTAAAGTGAAAGCACTGCCTATATTGAAGTATTTAATTAAGAGTTAGCAGGAATCTTTTTGAAGATAATGCAGTAGTTAAGAAATTAATCAATGATTATAATTAAGTATATTTAGGACCAACGATCACATGAATATTTTAACTTTGTAAAAATGATAAAATGTACAGAAATATTTTAACGAACTATCGTAATCCAATCTTTTGTTAGAATTTGAGAACTGAGGAGTTAGGATGAGATGTTTGGAACTCTCACGTTTTGAAATTTAATGAGTAGTGGTGATAACTATGTAGTTTGCGAATGACATGACTACAGTGATGAAACTGCCTGAGAATTTCACATATCATGGTGAGCCCTAGGTGTATACTATGAGGCTATGCATTCTAAGGCTAGTCAGAATCCTTTGTTTTCTCCTCTGGCCCTATCTTTTTATTTTTCTTTCTTTTTAAAAATTATTTATAGCCGGGCGTGGTGGCGCACGCCTTTAATCCCAGCACTCGGGAGGCAGAGGCGGGCGGATCGCTGTGAGTTCGAGGCCAGCCTGGTCTACAAAGTGAGTTCAGGACAGCCAAGGCTACACAGAGAGACCCTGTCTCGAAAAACCAAAAAAAAAATTATTTATATATTTACTAACTTTACATAGTGATCACACCCCTCTACTTCCTCTCCTCCCAGTCCCACCTTACCACCCTCATCTTCCATTCCTTGATCCCTTTTTCCTCGAGAAGGAGGCCCAAAATTTCTCCCCACAAACTCATGTTTCATCAGGAATTAAGTATGTCCTTTTCCTCTGAGACAAGACCAGACTATCCAGGTAGGGGAAAGTGAACCAACAGCAGGCAACAGTGTCCATGTCTGAAACAGCCCCCACTCCAGTTGCGAAAGAGGCCCATGTAAAGGGCAAGCTGTAGTGTAGCAGCCTGGTTTAGTCTATTCATGCACTTTGGTTGGTGGCTCGGTCTCGCGAAGCCCCCATGGGCCTAGATCAGGTGTCTCTGTTGGTCTTCCTGTGGTGTTCTTGGCCGCTTCATGTCTAGCTATCCACTCTGCCTACAACTTTCCCACAAGATTCCCAGATCACAATCTAATGTTTGGCTGTGGGTCTCAATATCTGAGAGGCTGAGGGAGAAAGCCTCTCGGAAGGAGGCTGTTAACCCTTTGCTTTCTCCTTTGGCCCTACATTTTTATTTTTCTGTGACCCTATTTGTCTCCCCTTTAATATGTAATGCTAGTTTTGTGACACTGAATCTTGGAAGCATGTAAATTTGTTCAATTATCCAGAGGATCATACCTACAAGGGTATTTGATTTTTATATGATGTTTGGAAATTAGGAAAATGAGCATGGCGAACACTGTGTAGACTTCAGAGAACCAGGAGAATAGGCGAAATGCATTGCACACTGTGATATGTTTTTGAGTCCTTAGCAGTCAGTGTTTGAATATTATGGTTTAAATATGAAATGTCACTTTCAGTTTCCTGTGTGGAAGACTTTAGCTTCATGTCATTGTCCTATTTATGAACGTTCTAGTGAAATCATTTATTTGTATTGTGGCACCATTAAAGGTTCACTTTTATCTCTGTTTTTTTTTCATTTTTCTTTTGCTTTAAAAGACATGAGACAGAAACCCTGTTTCATCAACCCAAAAATTCACAGTGATAGTATCTTGCGTGAAAAGCTAAAAGATCTGAAACCACTAAATAAATCTCTCTTACTTTAAGATGTTATCTAGAGTAGTGAAAAATACTAACAAATATATAAGGGATGAAAGAGCTTATTGTTTTCTTTCATGAAACTCATGAGTTTGGAATTTTTACCATCAATATTTTTCAGTGTAATATTTAATCAAGTGTGTTTATTGAAAATTTTATTCCTTTTAAGAATAAATGAGGGCTGCATAATCATGCTAGAACATTCTTACGCTTCTGAGATGGAGAAACCAGTTTTATTGGCTTCCCAGATTGCTGAAGGTCACTGACATAGAAATGAGCTTCTAACCTTATGATTCAATCTAATGAATCTCTTATTACTAATGGATAATATTGATTTTACAATTCTTGATTTTGCAACTAATGGCGTATATGTATGTATGTTATACAAGTATTTCACATCCATTCTTACAGTAAGTAATACCATACAGTAACAATCTATATTTACATTGAAATATGACATATTTAATGAAAATTTTCATTAAGTTTTACATGCAATTTCATTGATGAAAACATTAATTTTAGGAAAAAATATATTTCATAGCAGCACCATATCTAATAAATAAAATAAAAATAGATATAACTACATGCTAGTACATATGTCACTTATTCTGTCAAGGTGTTTTTAGAATTGAAACCAGTTTTATTATCACAAAAGATGACAAAAAGCGAGGCACTGTTTTGTAGAAACCAATTTAATGAACAAATTTGGAAAGACTATGAAACTGACACACATGTAAAATCAGAAATTAAGATGACTTTTTATTCATGTAAATTAATTTATTCAGTAATATTTTAATATAATGTCCATTTTTATTGCTTAATCATATTTTTAACATCTATGAAAATAAATATTAGCTTTTCTGTCTTCTTGTCTTCAGGTACTAATAACATAAAATTATATGAATTTAATAGAAATAGTAAAGGAACAAGTATACTAATAAAATATAATTAAAAAGACTGATATTTCTATTAGATGTGACATTTGAAGGTGTGATAAAAAGAAGAGACTTGATACCCTATGAGCTTATAAAGGGGGAGGAAGTCCCCCTCAGGCACAGTCATAGGGGAGGGGAGGAGGGGGAAAATGGGAGGGAGGGAAGAATGGGAGGATACAAGGGATGGGATAACCATTGAGATGTAACCAGAATAAATTAATAAAAAATAAATATAAAAAAGGTTATATACTCAACTAATAGGACTTATTTATATTAAAGTCTGTAAGTACCCAAACTATAAAATATTTAAGATTTATAAGAAATGTCAGATTATTCTAGAAATGAAAATCTTTTATTCTACTGCCTTCTCTGCTAAGTTAAAATTTAATAATAAAATAAAGTTCTCTTGGATCTGAAATCCACTGTTATAGAGAAACTGTAAATAATAGTATTTATGAATAAGTAAATACAAAATACATTAAGCATTTAGGTAATTTGTTGTGAACAATGTAAAAAATTAAAATTTTAATTGTATTTTCCAAGGCAGTAAAAGAAAATACATTTAGATACCTCACCAAAAACCAACCTATATGGTCTAAGACACAGTAAATATTCCAATATCAAACAATAACTAACAGAAAAATATTTAAATTGAGCAAATGCTGATTTATGTGACTATATATTATATTTTCAACTATACGTGTTGCATCAAATACTAATTTACAATGTGAAAGTTGATTCATTTACTATTCTAATTTGCAAACTGATTATAAGCCAACAAGAAAATATTTGTATTGCAAAAGGAAAATAATGTTAAATGAGATCTCATGAATTCTTCACAAGATCAAATTTAATGAACTTATTTTAAGAATTACTATTTAACAAATATGTACTCTTAGGTAGGAATTTCAAAAAGTGTATATATCACAACACAACAAGTCTGACATGTGTACTTTTGATCAAATAATTTTGTATTGGTACAGGGTATATAACCAAACCTTAAGTTCCATCTAATTAATAACTTAAATCTATGTGGCATAAATACTCTAAACTACTCAAACCTTAATCAAAGGTAGAACTCAGGAACAATAGAATTATAAGGAGTAGAAAATATATGCATATTAATATGATAAAATAGTACTTTGAGAGATGTATTACATTAATTGGATATGAGTGTTCAAGTAGATCCAGTATGTGCCTTAAGAAAAATGAAATATTAACATCCCAGGAAATTTTCATTGTTCCCTACATGTAAGAATTTTCATGACAATTTCCCTAAATGCAGGCTACCAAGAAGAGACTTGAGACCCTATGAGCGTATACAGGGGGAGGAAGTCTCCCTCAGTCACAGTCATAGCGGAGGGGAGTAAGGGGAAAATGGGAGGGAGGGAGCAATGGGAGGATACAAGGGAGGGGATAACCATTGAGATGTAATATGAATAAGTTAATAAAAAAACAAAAAAGATATATGTATCAATGTATGTATCTATATACACATATATTTAATTTTTATTTAAAATTTTTATTTTTACTATATGTTCCTACATATACATGTGTGTAGTGCCTGTGTATGCCAGAAAAAGGTGTTGAATCACCTAGAACTGGATTTAAAGACAGATGAGAACAACAATGTGGGTGCTAGGAATTCACTCTTGGTCCGCTGGAAGAGCAGCCAGTTATTTAAACAGTTGATCCATCACTTCCTCAAGTCTTATATATACATACAAACATCAAAGTTCCACATATGAATGAAATCATGCAGTATCTATTATTCTGAGTGGTATATTACTAAAAACATTTCCAAGGCTTGTATTAATCTAAATTGAAACTGTTGCTTATTTCACTTATCAGTCACAAGAGTTTTTCTACTTTCCATCTGATTTTGAGCCTCATCCTTGATTTCTTGTGTTTTATTTTTGATGTTTAATTCCTAATACTTCTGGTGATGTTGTCTTTCCACCTGCTAGCTTCTTTTCTTTGAAACTGGCTTAGATTTTTGACTGCAAGAATCACTTCTTAGGACATGTTTCTGCCTCATCACTAATTAAAAATGAAATTCTTGTTCTATAATATGTGAGAATGTAAAAAAGTGAATGTAATTTTCCAGTTATTGACATTTAATGAAATTATGCTGCCCTGTTCCCTGAAGTTAACACAAACATAAACCTTCACTCACAGTAACCTCATACTAACAAAATGCTTCTACCTGAGTGTTGTACCGCATTCGCAAGGCTTTTGTACATTTTATTTTTTACATAGTTTTTATAAGTAAAATAATATTAAAACAGCACATACTAATAGATATTGATTTAAAATACCAGTAAGTTAATGACTTTTGATTAAAAATGCAAATAAAAGTTATCAAGCAGCTTCTTATATGAAAATACAACAATGCTATAAAGGAATGACCTGGCTTAAATTCTTAGGTGTAATCAATCTTCTTGTCTGTAACTTTTCCCACATTTAACATTGATTTCTATAACCTTTTTGGTAGACAATGAATTTTAAATGTGTGCCAATAATATTTGGCACAGGATTATGTGAAATGGATGTGTGCTTTTCACAGGTTTCACTTGAACTTTAATCCTTCTTTCATAAAACAATATTGTTCTCTTGGTTAGAAAACCAAGTAATGACAGTCTCTACAGTTCCATCTTTCTTTTTCTTCTCCCTCAAGGATATTCAGGTATAGTGTTCTTTGACCTTGAAATATTGTGGATGTTATGCTCAAATAACCATCTTAAAATACGTTAGAACTAGTTCCGCTTCTCTCAGGAAACCCAGACCAAAGATAAAAATTTGAATTAAAAACTGCTAAAGTACAAAAATATCAAGGATAACTTTTGCTACAAAGAATAAAGATTCTCTCTCTCTCTCTCTCTCTCTCTCTCTCTCTCTCTCTCTCTCTCTCTCACTCTCTCTCTCTCTCTCTCTCTCTCTCTGCAGTAACAGTATTTTTCCCAAAGAACAATGCATGTTATTAACTAAGAAAAGCAATAACATTGACTCCTGAAGAAGATATAATCTTCCTTAGATAATTGGATATAATCTTCTGTATGTCAAAGCAGAAATTGTGGGAAAATACATCACCTCACCTGATTAATGGTTGCTATGAAATGGTGTATTTACAGGAGACAAGTGGGTTCAATAAATATATTCTATTACTTCCTTCTACTCCTGTGAACCCCTAATCTACCCTACAGGCTCTTTTCAAAGCTTCTCATGTTAATTGATCTTGTTTAGCTTTGTGATCTGTTGAGTTTAACTACTTCCTTTTGAGTGACCTTAGATACGTACCAACCATTGGAACATGCTTGGTTCATTCATTCATGTCTATACATTTAAAAATAATGACTCCTCTTCTACAAAAATCCATCATACCCATTAGTTCACTGTGAAAAGATATCCAATAGTTAAATATATAAGGATGTTAACAAGTCCAGTCTTGTTGAGGCCTAGAGATGATTATACTTGAGGTGAGCTCATAATTGCAGTGACTATGGAAGATAAAATTTTGAAGCCCTGGACAGTATTATCCAGCTTTTGCATTCTGTTTAGAGGAATATTGATCCAGCAACATGGCTGCTCTGGCAAAAGATTACATTCAAAGACTTTCTAGATCTGTATCATCTGGCTTAAATGTTACATCTTTAATCCCTCTGGCTAAAATACAGACACACCTTTGTATATACCTTTAATCTCAAACAATGAAGTCCAAATTAGTTTATGGAAAGAATCACTCATGTTTGAAAGTGACATCTAATTGAGGGACAGAGTAATAAATCAGATTTTTTTTTTCACAGAATCAGTCAGAGATAGGGTATGCCTGGCTCTCAGGAGATCAGACAGGAAAAAGAAGCTACTTAAGAGCAGTACAGTAGAGAACGGAGTATAGTCAAGTACAGAAGAGAGATCAGTAGAGAAGACAGTACAGTATAGGCAGTTGTGTGCAGTTCAGTTGAATGCAGCTGAGTTCAGCTGAGTTTGTGAAGTTTGGTGAACTTTAGTTCCTGAAGTTCAGAAGCAGAGCAATTCAGAAGCCAAGAGAAGGCACTTTGAATCAGTCAGCTTGGAGAGGAGTTTTCAGTCAGACCAGCTGAGTTTAAACAGCCAACCAGAATTCAGAAAGAGATAGAAATGGTAAGCTTAATCAGCAGTAAGCCTCTGATATGACAATTACATGAGGTGAATAAAAGTTACTTTCACATTTCTGTCTGTCATTTGAGATTTCAGATGAAAGTTACAGCAGATGGTATATATGTCTTATTCACATCTGAGAACCCAATCATTCCTTACTGTCAGAACCTTGAGCATTCAACATCATTGCACTGACTACTGCTCTTTATACAAAAGAAAGTCTCTAATAAAGGTGGACAAAAGTATTTTTCTAAGGATATGCAAATAAATGTTTAGAAAGTAATTTATTGCTATGACAACTAAGGTAAGCAGCAATATTAGATTTTAGCATAGGGATCATAAGATTTCCAGGTAAGAGGTTTTGATCAGGTGCACTTTGGTGACAATCTGGAGTGTTGTTGCTTGACTCCACCAATGTTATGTGTCACCACCGCTAATGTGAGCAGATCTTGTCTCACAGGTTAGTATTCATTTTCAGGGTCCCAGTTAAAGAAGAACATTCATGCATTTGGTTCTTCCATAACATTGTCAGTAGATTCTAGCATTCATTGATACCCAGCTGAATGAAGAAAGCTTCCATAGCCATTGGAGCTCAGTGTCTCTGTATTTTGCAGAAAGGTGTGTGGTGTCCTCAATGATGTATATTTTTTAACTTTCTTCTTTTTTATTATATTATTTTTACCTTTACATATACATTTATATTATTACACATATATGCAGATAACTGATCTCTCTCTCTCTCTCTCTCTCTCTCTCTCTCTCTCTCCCTCTCTCTCTCTTTCTCTCTCTCTCTCTCTCTCCCTCTCTCTCTCTTTCTCTCTCTCTCTCTCTCTCTCTCTCTCTCTCTGTGTGTGTGTGTGTGTGTGTGTGTGTCTGTGTGTGTGTGTATGTGACTAATGTTTGCTGAGCCCTCTCCCTTAATACTTCCCAAATGAATCCTTTCTACTCTTACCATTTATGCATCTATGCAAAGTGAAACATGTAGATAAAGGATTTAAAATAATATCTACATTTACATAGAACAACTACCATTTATTTTTCTGTGTCTAATTAGGTATTATATAAATGTTATATTCTTAGTGTATTTCCTATTTGTATTTGGCCCCCTTGGAGAAAAAAATCTTTCCTATCTTAGTGAGTCTACAATTCTGAATGTAAATCAACAGCTCTATCGATATAAAAACATCTATGTAGACCTAAAAGTATCTTAACCCTTAAACAACTAAGCTTAATTGTAAAATTAAACCACCTGGTCTTCAACCCCATCAGAGACTTGTGAAGGAATAAAATTAATAACCTCAGTATACATATTGTGCAGGTTAGCAGCTTTCCAAATGAGACAGTGGCATGGACAGTTCACTGTCTAGACAGTCACCCAAAGCTCTCTATTACATTGGGGCATCATCTTCAGCATTCTGTTTCATTATGTCTAGCAGACATATTTGTGAAGCAGGAACTATTGAGGACTTGCTTATCCTGTCCTGGCAGAGTTTAAATGTAATCAATGATATATATCTTCTTCTAGCATTCATCATTTGTGTGCTTTTAGGACATGCTTGACCAGAAACAAAAAGATACTGAGATCCTAGCATTACCTAGCAAGGCAGATGGTTTTCCTTTAAATTTCTCCTTTGTTAACTTAATTTTGGGTTGATTTGGAAGTGGTAGACTTATGTTTATTTTTATATGCCTCTATTTCATTAACCCATACATTTTTCAATTCTTCACCCCAATTTCTTCACACCCAATCCTTTCTGCTCATCATTTACACATCTATGTTAGGTTAAACATGTAGATAAAAGATTTAAAATAATATATACATATTCATAGAACAAGCACCATTTATTTTTCTGTGTCTAAGTTAACTAAGTAATTCTACATTCACCTGTAAATTTTATAATTAAACTGTTCTTTACAGTACAATAAAATCCATGATATATATACATACATATCACAATTTATTATTCATTCAATGAACTCTAAGCTGATTTCTTTTTCTAGTTATTGTGAAAAGGGAGCAGTGAGCATGGATATAGAAATATTTCTCTGGTAGGTATAAAATTTGTTGTGTATTTTCCCAGGAGTGAAATAGATGGGTCATAGAGCAGAGCCACTTTTAGTTTTTTATTCACTTCCATTCTGAAATCCACAGTGGTTTCAACAGTTAACATTACAACTAATAGTTAACAAGAATATCTCTTTCCCTATTGTCTTGTCTGTATTTGCAGTTGTTTCATTTCTAGGTACTTAATTGTACTTAAAACTTAACTGGGACAACCTTATGACATTTCACAATTCAAAAAAAATCCTCTGTGGCTACTCTTTTAAATCACAGTATCTGTGAAAAACAGTTACACAAGCTGTTAGCTTTTGCCATGTTAGTGATGATCAGTGCTAAAAGATACTAAGTGATTTGCCAAATCCAAAACAACTAACTGATAATGAAGAAAAAATTCATCTTCCCTTCTAATTATCTTTAGTATACAAATGGTATCCTCCAAATAAAATGATGGAAATTTCATGCTTTCACATGACCATTCATAAAATACAATTTCGAAGCATCTTTAAAATAGTTACTACCCTTGTTTTTAATAAGGGAGTAGTTTCCATTGTTTAAATGTAGCACAGTTTTTTTATATCCATTCTTCTGTTGAGGGACATCTATGTTGTTTCCAGATTCTGGCTATTAAGAATAAAACTGCTATGAGCATAGTTGAGCAAATGGCCTTGCTGGATGGTGGAGCATCATTCAGGTATATGCCCAAGAGTGGTATAACTGCGTCTTGAGGTAGCACTATTCCCAATTTTCTGACAGTGCCTGATAGATTTCTAAAGTGGTTGTAGAAGTTTGCATTCCCATCAGCAATGCAGGCATGTTCTCCTTTATCCATATCCTCATCATCATGTCTTGTCCCTTGAGTTTTTTTATCTTAGCCATTCTGGTAGGTGTAAGATGGAATCTCAGAGTCATTTTGATTTGCATTTTCCCTGATGATTAAGGAGGTTGAGTATTTCTTTAAGTGTTTTTCAGCCATTCGATATTCCTTTGTTGAGAATCTTCTGTTTATCACTGTACTCCATTTTTTAATTGGATTATTTCATTTGGTGGTATATAATTTCTTGAGTTCTTTATGCACTTTGTGTATTAGCCCTGTGTTGGATGTAAGGTTGGTAAAGATCTTTTCCCAGTCTATAAGGCTGTACTTTTGTTCTGTTGACCGTATCCTTTGCCTTCAGAATCTTTTCAATTTCACCTTGAAATTTGCAGGCAAATGGTCGGAACTAGAAATGATCATCCTGAATGAGGTAACCCAAACCCAGAAAGATATGCATGGTATACACTCACTTACAAGTACATGTTAGCCCAACATAGATGTCCTCTGAGAGACTTCACCCAGGAGGCAATTGGGTGATGCCAGGACTTCCTGCTGAACCACCTGTGGAGCTCTGAGATTAGTATAGAAGAGTGAGGGGATGGAAGGACCCAAAGTATCCAAGAACCACACAGGCAGACCATCAAGGTTGGTGGATCTGGACCCAGGAGAGCCTACACAAACTGAACCACTAACCAAGGGCAATGCATGCAAAAATACTAGACCCTCCTGCTCAAATATAGCATTTGCACAGCTATTTCTCCATAAGGGAGAATGGGAGAGAGGAGAAACTGCCTCTGACATAAACTCTGGTGCATGTAATTTGATCTCTTCCCCTTGGCAGGGAGGACCTATGGGGGCAGGTTCTCAGAATGAGACATGGTAGACTGTGGTAACCTGATGGGGGGGAGTCCCCCCTCCTGTCAGAGGTCTAGGGGAGGAGAATAGGGAGACATAGGAAGGGAGGGCAGAAACAGGAAGATAAGAGCTAGGGAATAGAAGAACAGGGATATAATGAATAAAATTTAAGAATTGTATATAAATAGCATCTTCACAGAGCAGAATGTTTAAGATTCAACTTTCTTTTCCGTCGCCTCCTTTCTCTTCCTTCCTGTCTCTCTGTCTCTCACTTTTTTTCGTCCCTATCTCTTTTTGTGTCTGTCTCTGTTTTTGAACATCTGTGAGTGTGTCTTGTGTAATATGCTTGTTCCTATAGAAACAAGCTTCTGTCTTTATCTCTTTTGTCTCTCTCTGCCGTGTGTGTGTGTGTGTGTGTGTGTGTGTGTGTGTGTGTGTGTGTTGTGTGTGTGTGTGTGTGTCTCTCTCTCTCTCTGAGTGAGTGTGTGGTGTGTGTGTGTGTGTGTGTGTGGTGTGTGTGTGTGGTGTGTCTGTGTGGTGTGTGTGTGTGTGTAGTGTGTGTGTGTGTCTCTGTCTCTCTCTGCATGTGGTGTGTGTCTGTGTGTGGTGTGTGTGTGTCTCTCTCTCTGTCTCTCTCTGCGCGCGCGTGTGTGGGTGTGTAGTGTGTGTGTGTGTGTGTGTGTGTGTGTGTGTGTGCGTGTGTGTATGCAGATGTGTGCAGGTGTGCTGGTTCCCATACTTAAGAGGGTGTTGGATACCCTGGATATGGTGTGGCAAACAGCAGTGAGTTCTCCATTGTTGGTGCTGAAAACAAGCCTGCTCCTCTGAATGCACACTGGGAATTCTTAACCACTGAGCCGCCACTCTAGTCTATAAACAGTGATTTTTCTTTTAGGAAAATGAATTTGAAGACCAAAAATATAATATCTTAAAGTGGTATTTGTTTCAAGTGTGATGATGTACTTCATATTACTGACCTTGTACAGGCATGTGTGCCCAGTGACTTTTATAATCCATGTCTCTAAAAAATTATTCTTCTATTTAAAAGTTCAAAATAAGTTTTTGCATACATTTTTCAGCTATTCTAATTATTTCTAACACTATTCTCGTATCCCACAAAAGGCTTTTTAAATTAGTCATTTAACTTAATGAAAATGTTTTGGGAAATTTCATGTTGATTTTAATTTAATCATTCAGTTTGTTGACCTCTGTAAAATTCATCATTCACAGGCAGAGTGCTATGCTTGACATGTACTTAAGATCTATTTATATTTTCATCCCTTGAATTCCGGTGCCAGCCACAATATATCAGGCCTAGAGTTCTAACCTTGCCTCCTCGGTGACTATTCATGATATAAGGTGACTGAGAGTTATTTGTTGCAAGAGAAACTTAGTTTTTCCTTTTCTTGCCTTGCATTTCCCAACATTTTCTAAACTGAACTTTCAATAAAACCAAACTTTGTAACACAGATTTCCAATTATTACAAAATGGGATCATGTTCTGTATTCTACATTTATCTAATGCCAATTTTCCACTGAATTCAATAACACTGCCCTCATTCATACTCCTCATCAAAATTTATCTTTGCATTTCCTTTCAATGGAATGCGATTCCTCAGTTGTTTATGTTGGCTGTGAACACCCAGTTTTTCAAGTATATGTTTAAATGTCAGCTTCCTGGAAAGATTTCACTAAGAATTTAATTTTAGATAATACTTTATAGCAATCTATCCCAAGTTTCTATTTTCTTTGCAGTATATCACAATCCTAGATGATTTTATTTATCTTATGAACTTATATATTTATGTCTTTCTTCTTCCCAATGCACTAAATGTTTGCTGCATATGATATTGCCTGTCTTTCTTGTAGTATCTCCTGGGCCTAAATCTCTGCCTTTCCTAAGAAAAACAATAAATATTGAAATGGCATTTCATATATGTAGTATAGTTTTCCTATCTCCCAAAGCATAATTCTAATGTCCAGCAAGATAGCAAACAAGCACCTAGTCAGTCAAGTATAATTTCTGCTGCCGGAATAAAGAGTAGCAACTTTGTGTGTTTAATAATATAGCATGTAGATGCCACTATTAATTTAACTTCAGTATTAGTCAAGGAATTCTTATAAACTACGTTAATTGTTTCATTTTTTCTCAAGTTGGCATTATATATATAGATGTGTGTGTATAATTTTATTAATTGTTACTTTTGTACTTGGTTTGGTCTGTTTTGTAGATCTCCAGGCTCTTCCCAGAACCACACCCAATTCCTACCCAGTTTCCTCTCTGTCTCTGTCTCTGTCTATATCTCTGTCTCTGTCTGTCTGTCTGTCTGTCTGTCTGTCTGTCTGTCTGTCTGTCTCTGTGTGTAAGAGTGTGTGTGTGTGTGTGTGTGTGTGTGTGTGTGTGTAATACAAAAAGATCAATTTGTGCTGCCTACCCTCCTGACAACTGATAGTAGCCTTACTGTCTTAAGCTTTCCTGGATAGTTGAGGTTTATTAAGATCTTCTTATGGAGAATAAATTATCAAATGGAAATCCAATTTTACATTTTTTCTCTATTGCTCTTCTTTCTTTAGTTGCTTTCAATCAGTTTTAGTAAGATGCCATTAGGTTCTCCAAAGTCATCTCAGCAGTGTGAGCGTTAAATCGCTTATGTGTGATAGTCAAGGTAAATACTTCTGTAACGGCATTGCAATAACACAAAACATATACTTAAAGAATTATTAAGAATTTAAAAATCTGTATTTAAAATTAGACTACAAAAACTAAGTGATAAATGAATTAATAAACTTTGAAGTTATTTCAGGATAAATAATCATCTTACCTTTTCAAAAGAAGCAAATACAATTCAAGAAGAATGACAAAATCTTTGCAACAAATATATAAATATATAAAAGTATTGGTTTGTTTAACAGTCAGAGATACCTTAATATGAAAAAGAAGTTTACAAAGACATATGCCATTCCACTAATTAGATATACCACAAAGCAATTCAATAATGTGTTAGTCAAGCACATTCCTGGAACGTCAAGGATTAAGATTCACAAACAGTGAGGTGTCAAGTGGGAGAAACTAGGAAAAGAAATAAAGATGAGAAAAAAGACAAAAGAAATAAGTGAGGCAAAAGGTTTTACTTATGCTGATGACTTACTTTAATCATGCTTAAAAGAGGTTCTAAATAATACATACTATTTGCAAGTGGAAAAATGGCCAGGGTCAGTAAAGACATAAGTTAAATGTTGTTGGCAAAGAGAACACAGGAAACCTTAGACAGAACTGCCTAAGGACTGATAACGACCCAGTCGAGGATATTTCTATCCCCAGAATCCATAATCTTGACTCCTAGGAACTGCCTCCAGCCCTAGACCTGCCTTGCCAAATCTACTCCTGGACAAGATCACAGAACTATAGTTTCCTATGTTCTTTTTATCGGAGCCTATGAGAAAATCTTGGGTCAGTCTGGCTGGACACACCAGAAATAAAAACAACCTAAAGGGAAGAAGAGCTTGTTTTGTTTTATAGTTCAGAAAATGCAGTTAATCATGGACAATAAGGCATCACTGTGAGAATATCTTAGTCCAAGGAAATGGTTAGAAAGCAAAGAAAAAAAAACAGAAGTGCTCAATCTCCATTTTCATTGTTTCCTCTTTATTAAGTCTAGGAGGTGGAGACTGTAATGACCACAATGAGGCTAGTCTTTTGTACTCAAGTAAATCTTTCTCTCACAGGAAGATGAGTATCCAAGGTGTTTGTAAATTCAATCATATTACCAGTAAAGTTTGCGCACTCCTAACCATGGAACTAAAGGCAACTAACAATCTTGGATGAAGGAAGAGATATCCTCTCCTGGGAATGACCATTTAGGATCTTCTAATGCAGAGTGGTCAGTGTAGAAAATATATATACATCACCACCCAAACTAGACTCATCATATATATGGCTATACACACAGAGGCTCTCCCTCTCTCTCTCTCTCTCTCTCTCTCTCTCTCTCTCTCTCTCTCTCTCTCTCTCTCTCTCTTTCTCACACACACACACACACACACACACACACACACACACTCACACATACACACACATAACGACCAATGGAAGGAGTTACCAGACAGGCAAATGAGAGACTGCCTGAGAGAAGGAAACCTCTATTACGCCATGGCATTACTGTTGCAGTGTCAGTCAGCTATTCCACAGACACTTAAATCTAAATTAGTTAATGGTCCTTGTCAGCAGCCTGCTGCCTCACAGAGACTGCAAAAGACTTCTTTCATTCATTCATAGACAGCCGTGGCTGCAGCAAAACGTACTGAGGAAGTAGGACATGTGTCATCAATGAAATATACCAGATCTCTAATTATTTCTCCAGAAAGCCATTATTAATCGCAGACTTCTCAGCCTGAAATTCTACTAGATGCCAAAATGAAACAGTGGTAATGAGCATTAGCATGATGGAGACATAAATGTATTTCAAGTATGGATAATTGATCTCTAACAATAAAATAAAAACAAAATTGTTTTACCTATGTATATACCTTTTTTAAAGTTGAAGTAATTTTTAAGAGGTCAGAGATTTTATAACAATAACACACTATTGCTATGAGCATTAGATTTTAGGTATGCAAACCTATGTATTAAAAATAAAGTATGAGGCAGGGCATGGTGGGGCACACCTTTATTCCTAGCACTCGGGAGGCAGAGGCATGTAGATCGCTGAGTTCAAGGCCAGCCTGGTCTACAAAGCTAGTCCAAGACAGCCAAGGCTACACAGAGAAACTCTTGAAAAACCAAAAAACAAAAAGAGCAACAAAACTCAAAGTAAATAAATAAATAAATAAATAAATAAATATAAAAATAAAGTATTCTCCAGCTTATGTAAAATATCAGGTGAAAGGAAGTATTTATAAACTTGACACATGGTACAATTCAACATTTCTGGTCTCAGACTCCTCTTCGTTAAAAAAAGCATAATAATGGTTTGTCGGAAGAGTGATTATGGGGAAACATTTTGAATGTTATTAAAGCTTGTAGGGCACTGTGCGACATGTAGTGAGAAAGATCTAAGTGCATTGTAAAATGAGTTAAACAGAATTAATAGAAATAATCACAGAAAGTGCAGTGCAAATACCTATTTAAGAAGATAGGATAAGTAAATTACCCTCTGTCATTCATAAGCTCAAGGTTCATGGACAAATTGCTTAACCTTGCTACACTTAATCTGTGAAATGGAAATATTATTTGTCTTATAATGAAAATGTGGGAATTAGATAACCAAGTCCATTTTTGTAGCAGAAAGCAAATAACAGAAGTTCATTACAGAAAGGTGATTTTTTTGTAGCTTTTCTGGCCACAGCTCTGGCTAATTTTCCACTTATTGTGTGATTTTTCAAGATTCAGATTCAAACTTACAGCTATTGTGAGCTTGGCATGGTGGCACACATCTGTAACCCCAGCACTCAGGGAGGCAGAGGCAGGCAGATCTTTGTGAGTTAAAGGCAGGCCTGGTCTACAAAGTTAATCCAGGACTACCAAGACTACACAGAGAAACTTTTTCTCAAAAAAAAACAAACAACAAACAACCACAATATGATTTTTATGATAGTTCATATAAAATGTACATTGTATAAATTTATTATATTTCAAGGGATTGTTTATATATGTATATTCATAGAATAAATAAGTATCGTACACATGGTGTTTAGAATGAAAATAAATTAAAACTATCTTTGTCTTCCATAATAGGGAGGGACCAGATTACTTTCTCTATAAATCTTTACTACAAAGTTGAATTATACATTAGTAGGCAGCTGTTCTTCTAACAAAGGAGAAAAACAAATTTGAAATCTAAAAGAAGATTTGCAAAGACCTAAGAAGAAGAATTCTCTTCATATATCTTAAATACTGAAGGAAATCAGGGTGATTATGAAGAAACACTAAAGTGAGTTATTATATAGCTGGAGATAAAAAGCAAAAGTGAAATATAACACAGGTTTGCATTATTGTGAAATTTATATTTCATCCAAAAGGTGAAGAACACAGTGAAAGTTTTTTGCAGGCCAAGGTCTATTATTTCCTTTAGTTTCTGAAACAATTATTCTTACACCCTCCTTGAGAAATAAAGCTTTAAAAAAGAGGATAAATAAGATCATTGCACTGCCTGACAGGACAAGTTGTCAGTGCTTACAATAAAATTACAGTAATGAGGACAGTACGCTATTGGAGAATGATTAATGGAAAGAAATAAAGCACCCTAACATAGAGCAAAATAGCACTCAATTGAGCTTTAATCAAAGGAGAATAGCTGATGCAATGTCAGAACATTTATATGCAAAACTCTATGCTAGTCCATGACCTGGTATCATTCAAATTCTATCTTACAATAGATCATACATGTAAATATAAAATACAAAGCTAACTCTTATAAAATGCCTTGAGAGGAAATCTAAATGGCTATTTATTACACTTACACACATACACACACACACACACACACACACACACACACACACACCATATCACAGCATATCAAAATAAAACACATTTAATGGAATAAGTAAATGACAAAGTGAATTTCATTAAAATTAAAATCTACTGTAGAAATGGTACCTGTAAGAATAATGAGAAAGCCAGAAACTGACAATACAGTCCAGTTCTTAAGGGAGTACCCAAGGGTCATATATACAGACAATAGCTTGTAAAGGGTTTAGGTACTCAGTTTAGGTACTCTTGAACCCCTTCTTCCAGGCCTGCAACTTGAAGGGAGATTTTCCATCCTTGGTTTGAGTGGTATTTTTAAGTGCCTGATACACCTTTCAGTTATTTATAGATGTATAGGTGTATCTATAACGCATTTTAACTTAAAGTAACATTTCTCAAAGGCTTTTCAGTTATCAGTGTTCATTACCCCTCATATCTCCTCTCTGCACATTGTCCTACATCCTCCCTCCCTTGATCAGTTGTCCCTTTGTTAATGGCTATTCATTAGACAAGCAAACAAGTGAACCCCTTCCCTGATGAGGTCTGAGAGCTGCACTAATCTGTAGGTAGATGGATGTGAACTTAGAATTCGATGTGATATTCTGCCCATTTAGCAGATTACTAATACTAGGTTCTCTTCTGGGGCCTGTGAGATCAACCACCAGCCATGTAGCGTCAGCCATATTTATAGGACTAGACTTGTGTTTCCCACCTAGAAGCAGGACATAAATTCCATCAGAAAACAGAAGAGTGATCCTATAATATTCATACCACTATGGCACTCATGGATAATTTTTGCAATATTGGTCATTACTGGAGTTCACAAACTCACAACAGGTTAAGACTCCAGCATATCTCTTCATAAAAGCCTACATAGCCCTTTCATCACGAACAAGCCAACAAGGAGGGTGCTTCCCAGTCAGTACTTAATTGATTTATCAATTTCTTATAATAAATCTGACACTGGGGAGATAGTGAACAGAGAGGGTACATTAAAGTACTCATAGTACAGATACAACGTGAGCGAAAAGTTACCACTGAACTTCAAGTCTCTAAGATTTTAAAGTTATGAAGATCACATGCCTAGTCATGAGTATGCTTCTCATTTGCAGAATTTCTCCTAATCACACAAGAAGCCTCAAGGTTCTTCAGACAAAACAAAAGACATAGCCCAGAGCAAGCATATAAAATTCAATGTCATTGATAATAAATGTTTTACAGTTTTAGCTGTAAGTATGTGTTACACGGGATGATTTCTGATTTTCACCTGAAAACTTTCTAACTCCTTCCTTTCTGAGTTTTTATTACCCCAGAATCAAATGGTTATATTTATTGATATTTATTAGGTGAAATCATTTTCTTTCCAAATTAAAGATATATAATAACTGTTTAGTAGGTAATTAGGAAAGTTAAGATGCGATTTAAACATTTGAAAGAGTAGCTTATTGAAATCTACTGATTTTCCTAAAATCTAATTTTGGGCTTCTAGAGAGGGTCCTAAATATGTTTTGTGCTGATCAAGATGTCATGTGTTTAGCATTAAAATATTGTTTGAGGTAGGCTGTTAGTCACAGAAAGAGATTCTCAAACAACTTGGAAGTCAATAAAACTGTATTCTCCATGTATGTGTAGATAAATATAATATATAGGCAAACAGGGTTATTCAATGTTTTCCTAAAAGTATGATCTTTTATTGATAATAACAATTTTAATATGTGCATTCCAAAGAAGTATTTAAAGATGATGTGTACTACTGTTAGTATCAAAATTCTTTTGATTTTGTAAATCCAAGCTGAAGTTTCTTTTCTGTGTCATTTCCACTCCTTGCCACTCAGACAACACTGGAAGCAATTGAACTACTATAGAGAAAAAAAAATAAACCTTTAAACCAATTTCATCTGACATATCTTGAAAAATCAAATTACAAGTATGAATCAGATTAATGTGTCTTAAATATCCTCCAATTTCTTACAAGATTATATCAGCACTATGAGATCATTCAATTCTAAAAGATTAAAGTACACAGACCTATAAATTGAAAAGATAAGACAATTTTTCATTGTTAGATTTATCAGATTAAAGTACAACAAACTGTGTATCAAA
The DNA here is from genome assembly GCF_964271855.1 of Acomys minous. Lineage (NCBI taxonomy): Eukaryota > Metazoa > Chordata > Mammalia > Rodentia > Muridae > Acomys > Acomys minous. Next base: position 27,869,510 of record NC_140492.1, on the reverse strand, counting down.
TACTATTTAAAGTAAGAAAATGCTTACAATTTTCCTCTCAAAAATATACTTAAATACACCATTTATTAATTCACATGAGAGAATTTCTGTGTACATAAATGTGAGCTCGAAAATTTCAAAACTAAATGTTATTTTTACATCATTGCTTTATATAAGCAGTATTACATTTTGCTATAATATTCCTATACTGCCTACTAATAGTTTAATACACCTAATTTATATATTAATCTAATATGTAAAACTATTCCATGATGAATTGCCTTTCATTAATTAAGACAGAATCTTTTGAACTATTTTGTTCTCTTTTTTTCCTTCTACATCCCATCATTTTTCTTACAAGAAGAACACTGGATTCTCTACTCTATGAAGTCTCCTTGTATTAATCTCTTATGAGATGACTTTGTATACCTGGACTGATTGTGTACCTTCACTTTTCTATTTTTCATATACATTTATTAAACTCCTATGCATGCCTGCCCCTCTTTTCCTTTACTTCTCACATTCTTACCTATATACTTATCACCCACTTCTTGTCTAGTCACTTAATTGTCATTGCTAACACCACAGTGATCTGTTTTCTTCTTTCCTTTACTTTCCCCATACTCAGTAACTAATACACAAGCAGTAATCCTGGTGTCACTATACTCCCAAGACAATTCATGTTCAAGGACTGGCTTATGTATACTCAACTAGCACTCTATTTTCCCTCCTGGTTTACCTCTGCACAGAGAGTATGGTTGCAAGTTGTACTCAATTTGCAGTAAAGGTCTGAAAACCAAAATGCTTCCCCTTAACAATTGTTAAAATCTATTTCTGTCATGAACATGGCAAACATTTCCAGGAAAAATATAACATTACTTAAATTCAACAACAGTAATATAACAGCAGGTGATGGACGGCTTGGACCTAGCAAGGATATCTATATCAACCTCATATACACATATCACTGAAGGCGCATGTCATGTGTGAGCCTGGAAGGTGGGGAGATCGCTGTACCACAAACAGGAGTCTCTGCACCTGATACAGTTGTTGGATCCAGTAATCACTGAAGATGTTTATCTAAACAAGTTCTGGTTGAAGACTGGTCACGTCAATATTTCATCATAGAAAAAGAGGGGTAGCGGGGCAAGGTTTTCTTCAGTTGTATGTTTATTGATAAAGTGTCCTGTTCTAGTAAATAATTACCACCCACCTTCCGGAAAAATTAGTGTGTTAAATGGGATACCCACTTCAAGGGGTATGGCAGGAAGACATAAACTTCTTAGAAAGAACAGTTTCAGTGAAGATGGAGAGAAAGGACACAGGACTAAAGGGATGGTAATAATCACTTACATTCCTTATATACATGTATGTATGAAATAGTTCAATAAGTTTCTTTCTCCTTTCTAGTCCTCCAAAATATAGTGTATTTTGAGCCAAAAATCTACAGAAAGGACCAGGGACCACATAGGCTTGTAATTGAAAGTGAATACTGAATGTATTGAAAGTATCTAAACATCCTATCAATCCACGTACTATGAATTAGCATAAATGGATATAGTGACTAGAACATGTTAATTCCAAAGGTAATGGGGGAATTATTTGAATTATCGTATAAATGGTTGCCACACCAGAAAAGCAGGGTTTTTTTTTGTTTGTTTGTTTGTTTTGTTTTTTCCAGACAGGGTTTCTTTGTGTAGCCTTGGCTGTCCTAGGCTCACTTTGTAGTCCAGGCTGGCCTCGAACTCACAGTTATCCGCCTTCCTCTGCCTCCCAAGTGCTGGGATTAAAGGCGTGCGCCACCATCGCTCGGCTCACAAAATCAGCTCTAAGTGTGTGTACAACAAGCCTTTTATACCCTCTGAACTAGGCTGACCTTTTTTGAAATGCCCCCAAAAGGATCTCAACCTCTAGCAAAGCCACACGATCTAAAACAAGGCACAGACAATGTAATGGAGAAGGTTGATGGTGTGGCAAGGGGAGAAGCACCTGTCTAGTATAAGGTAGGCTTTTAGTGTCAGGGTTAGCTTCAAATAATTTGGCTTGAAGTGCCTAAAGGGTCAAGGGCAGTACATAACACAGAAGGGGGCTCTCTATCAACTTAGGTCAAGCTCAGCAGGTGTGTGGAGGGCCTCAAATTTGATACACTTCATCTTATTTTGCAAAATATCAGTTGCCATCTCCAGTAAAGGTACAGGGATGACTTTTGAGCACTTAGGTTTCTTTCTCATTCCTTGAGATTATCTGTAGTATCCTGATCTCTCTCCCTGTCTCTTTGTCTCTCTGTCTCTCTGTCTCTCTCCCTCCCTCCCTCAATCCCTCTCTCTCTCTCTCTCTCTCTCTCTCTCTCTCTCTCTCTCTCTCTCTCTCTCTCTCTCTCTCTCTCTCTCTCTCTCAAATGGGACTTTGAATAGTTTACTTCAGCAGCTTTCTGCTGTTCTCACTTATTCTGTTCTCGCATTTGTAGACAATAGGACTCTGACGGGCTACCTGGTTCCTATCCTAGTCTATGCCTTCTTTTATAAGCTAAGCACCACCTTTCCAGACTTATGGTATACTTCACTGCAAAGTGCATCGCTTGCTTGCTTGCTTTCTCTCTCTTTCTTTGTGTCTTCTTTCCCTCCATTTTCTTCTTTGTTTCATTTTTTTCTTTTTTCCTTGAGCTTTATTTCTTCATCTCTTGAGAGTTATTTTTCTAAAACATTTTACTTTCCTCACCTTTGTTAGCAGATCTTTTCACTAGATGTAGGTAGATTTTGCTCAGTAGAGGCCTCTATTGCTGAGCCTGTCCCACTACTTTTCAGCTAGATCATGCCAAAGAAGGTCACCCAGGTGTAATTCAGCCTGTTTTTAATAAGGCCATTTTCCCTACACTTCTGGGTGTGAGATTCTGTTCTCATTTTCTATGATTGCCACCTATGCTCTCCTGGATCAATTCTGAGTTTTGCATGCAGCTGCTTTCCAGCCTTGGATGGCAGCCTCATTTTTTTTTTTTGAAAGAAAAAATTTATTTAGTTTATGTCTCCATATAATATCTCTTCATAGAAGGAAGTCAGGACAGGTAATAAAACAGGACAGCAACTTCAAGGCAGGAGCTGATACAAAAGTAGGCTGCTTACTAACTTGCTCAGCCTGCTTTCTTATTGAACTCAGGATCATCAGCCCAGGGGTGGCACTAACTACCCATAGTGCCAATAACTAATTAAGAAATGCCCTGTAAACTTGATGGATGCCCAATTTTATGGAGGCATTTTCTTAATTGTGGATCCCTCTCTCATATGACTTTAATTTGTGTCAAGTTGACACAAAACTCTCCAGCAGAACAGTAAATAGTTAAATGTCTAAGCTTTTCTTTTTTTTAATGTATTCAGATTACAACTCAATTGCTTTCCCATCACTTCTATCCTCCCATTCCTCCCTCCCTCCCACTTTCACCCTCCACTCCCCTAGGTCTAAGACTGAGGAGAACCTCCTCCTTCACTATATGGTCATAGACTATCAAGTCTCATCTTGGTATCCTGCTTATTCTTTCTTTGAGTGCCACCAGGTTTCCCCACCAAGGAGATCTGGTCAAATATGGGCCACCAGAGTTCATGTCAGAGTCAGTCCCTGCTTTCCACAGAACTGTGAAGAATGTGCTGTCCATTGGGTAGATCAGAGTAGGGGTTCGATGTTTCCTACTTGTATTGTTCTTGGTTAGTGCAATGATTTGAGCAGACTTCCTGGGCCCTGATCCACCCATCAAGATGTTCTTTTTGTAGGTTTCTAGGATGCTCTGGGTCCTTCTGTTTCCCCATCTCCTATATTTCTCTTACCTATAGTAACAGTAGGATGCCCTCACATCAATCCCAATCTCTTGATAAGTGACAACTTTTGCAGGACATGCCTTTTGGGCTAGTGCCCAATTATAAGTGAGTATATACCATATGAGTCTTTCGGCTTCTGGGTTTACTCACTCAGTATGATCATTTTAATTATTATTGCTCTATAGTACAGCTTGAGATCAGGCATGGAGATTCCTCCTGAGGATCTTTTATTATATAGGATTCTTTTAGCTATTCTGGGTTTTTTGTTTTTCATAGGAAGTTGAGAATTGATTTTTCAATGTCTTTAAAAATTGTGTAGGTATTTTGATAGGGATTGCATTGAATCTGTAAATTGTTTTCGGTAAAATGGCCATTTTTACTATGTTTATTCTCCTCATCCATGAACAAGGGAGATCCCTTCATCTTCTGATATAATAATCAATCTCTTTCTTCAGAAATTTACAGGCTTTTTTTTCAAACAAGTCCTCATTTGCTTGGTTAGAGTTACTCCTAGATATTTTATATTGCTTGTGGTTACTGGGAATGGTGTAGTTTTCCTAATTTCTTCCTCTACATGTTTGTCATTTGTATATAGGAAGGCTACTGACTTTTTTGAGTTAAATTTGTATCCAGCCAATTTGCTGCAGGTGTTTATCAACTGTAGGAGTTCTATGGTGGAATTTTGGTGGTCACCACATACATTATCATATCATTTGCAAATAGGGATAATTTGACTTCCTCCTTTCCCATTTGGATCCCCTTGATCTCCTTTTGATAGCTTATTGCTCTGTCTAGAACTTCAAGAACTATATTGAAGAGATATGGAGAAAGTGGGCAGCCTTGTGTGGTCCCTGATTTTAGAGGAATTTCCTTGAGTATCACTCCATTTAATTTGATGTTGGCTTTTGGCTTGCTGTATATAGCCTTTATTAATTTTAGGTAGGTGCCTTGTATTCCTGATTTCTCCAAAATGTTACACATGAATGGGTGCTGGATTTTGTCGAATGCTTTTTCTGCATCTAAGGAGATGATCATATGGGTTTTTTCCTTTCAGTTTGTTTACATGGTGGATTACATTGATGGATTTCCATACATTAAACCATCCCTTCATGCCTGGAATGAAGCCTAAAAAAGTACGGAACGCTTCATGAATTTGCGTATCATCCTTGTGCAGGGGCCATGCTGTATCGGTCCAATATTAGTACACGTTTGGCCAAAGTGAGCACTGTATTTTTAAAATTCTACAACCTTAATCTTATGTCTTTCTATTTTGATACAAACTTTTAGAAATTATTTACATGTTTTTATTTGATGTGTGTATGTGTGTAATGTAATAAGTATGTAATGCACATACACACTTATAAGAGGATATGTCACAACGAGCACATGGAGATTAGAAGACAATTTTTGGAAGTTAGACCTCTTTCTTATGTTTGTGGATGTGAGCCTAGCCTTTAATGGCTGAGCCATCTCTCCAGTCCTAGGTCTCTTTCTGCCCTATACAGTCCATCAGCTCAACCAAGGTTTTCAGTCTTGTCAACAATGTCCTGTCCTATAATAAAGCTAGAGGAAAATTTTCAAAAAGAAGTTCATAAAAAAGTTGACATTTTCAACTTAATTGAATCATGAAACATTAACACTTAACAAATTAATACATTTCCATATTATTTGTCACGTTTAATTTACGTAGCTATTAAATATAAACTATTTCAGGAAGAAGTGTAATATTAAATGAATGCTTTATAATATAAAGTAATATTTTATTTTAGGAAGAGTGAGTAACATGCACTTTTTGTGAAATTGCATGATTTTGCAGTAAAGGAAAGTTTATATGCTTTTCATCTCAGTGAAATCAAGGCTTTGATCATTTGCATAAGTAAAATTTTAACAAATGAACAAAGCCTAATGGAGAATATACAAATATATCTTAAATTCATTTTGTTTAATAAAGAACATATTGTACCTCTCATGATATTGTTCAAAGTTCAAGAGTGTGAATCCTGTTAAAATAATAAAAAATCGGAAAAAAGATATGTTTTATATCAGTGCATAACTATTGATCACATATTATTGTCTTTAAAATAACACATCTACAAACATATTTGTAAGTACATGTAATTTGTGACACTAAATTCAACTCAATAATATTAAAGAAAAACTTTGTTACCTTAATCACCATTTTATTCATAATTAAGACTGACATTACATTAAAACTTTGTTTTTTAATAAATTTAATGTCTATTTGTTTATAAGCTATTTTTACTAGTGTTTCCAAGTCTGGCATTTACGAAACGTCTTACTGGTTCCAATTACAAACAACACAAAAATGCTTAAGTTCTTTCTATTTTTGTTTCTATTCATTTTTGTGTTGGGCATGTGCATGGTGTATGGCTACATGTGTGCAGATGTGCATACCTATGCACCGAGTGACAGAGACAAGAGAAGTCCTTCTGGTTTTCTGTTCAGTCGCTCTCCAGCATATACATCTTAGACAAGGTCTCTCACTGAACCTGGAATAAGCAGAACCCAACCACTGCTGCTGACTCTCTTATAACTTACCCTTGCGCACAGCCCCGGTTCACAGAGGCACATTAATATAACCTGGATTTATACATGAGTTTTGTGGAACTGAACTCAGGTCCTCACATTTAGAAGCAAGCATCCTTTCCCCCCGTGTTACTTCTTTTGTTCCATTAATTAATCAATCTCCTTATTTACATCCTGATCAGAGCTTCCCATCCCCCTCTCCTTCCAGTCCTTCACTGCATCTAAAGCCCTCATCTCCACGACCTAATGTTACTTGTAATCAATGAAGAAAACTCATTTGAAATAAATTGTAAAATTAGTCTGGAGAGACAGATCCGGGGTAAAGAACACTGGCTGCTCTTCCAAAGGTCCTGAGTTCAATTCCCAGCAACCACATGATGCCTCACAGCCATCTATAATGAGACCGGGTGTCTGCTTCTGGCATGCAGGTGTACATGCAGGTAGAACACTGTATATATAATAAACCAAAAAATCCTTAAATAATTGTAAAATTATACATTTCCTGACAGCAGCAGCATTTTATAGTTGCCTAATTATTAAAGTATGTTTGTTCATTATTTCTTTTAGTATTACTTTTTCATGTGCATATGTAAGTATTTTATAATATGTTAGTATAAATTTTATAACCTTCAATATTCAAATTCACATACTGATAGAAAGAAAGCAGGTGAAACAAATCAATGGGTTTTTTTGGATTAAATAGTAAATATTTAGAAAATCTATTCATTCCATATTAATTTTCCATGTATAACTGCAATTTAATTATATAGTCTTCAATTACAGTTAAAAACTTATTACCATCATCCACTGTATTTGTGGGTTCTGCATCAAGTGACTGAATCAATCACCAATTGAGAAGACATTAATCATACTTAATAATATGTTTCATCATATTCATGTATGAATATAAGATCACATTGACAATATTTGACCCCGATTACTTTCTCTTATCTTCTTCCCATTTCCACTGAACACATTAATTCATTTTCCAATGAATTGCTGTCATACTTTTATGTCTTTGTTTGTGTGTTTGTGAGTGAATGTGTGAGTTAGTGTGTATGAGTGAGTGTGTATGAGTGTGTGTGTGTGTGTGTGTGTGTGTGTGTGTGTGTGTGTGTTTGTGTGTGTTTGGAAGCACGAGAGCAGAGCTAATCACAATATGAAGTACACCTTAGTGGTACCTGCATGACTGAAAAAGCTCTCTTAACTATTTACTCTTGTCTGCTTAGAGATCTTCATGGTGGAGTGATGTCTTGTGGAAATACACATATTTTAGTCATAGTTGTTTTGAACATTTCCAGATATTTTTGTTATGGTTTCAAAAACAAAAAAAAATGTACAAATCACTACAAATAGGCTAAAAATGCCTACAAACCTCAGGCTATTATTATACATAAGAAATATGTCATGTAAGGATTGTGGTATTTGTGGGAGTTCAATGAAATGCTCCTATAGAAACAGAAAAGATGAGTGAATGAAAAATACTTAACATGTCTTTTCACACCCATTATTTCAAAGCACCATCACCTGGACATTAGTAAACAACAAACGCCCCTCTTCCTGTATCCTTAGGGGGAAAATGTTTAAGTAACAGGATTTCTAGACAATTACTCTCTTATTTGTGCTCATATTTTTTCAGTCCTTACACTACAAGAGTGATTCCAGCAACTTGATTTATATTTAAGATTTTCAAAATTTATAATTGTGTACATGTGGCTTTGTCTCTACGTGCATATGTGCATGTGAGTGTATGTGCTTTGTAGGCCAGAAAATGGCATATGCCACCCAGAGGTTCACATTACATGTAGTTATAAGCTGCCAGATATGGATGCTGGGGATTAAGCCATCCTCCTCCTCAAAAGAAGGACAAGCTTTGAATCATGGAGACATCTCTTCAGACCCTGCGATGTGACAGAGACTTAATTATTCAAATTCATAATCTGTATAGACACAATTTTAATATGCATATATAATATTACAATAGTCCTATCTAGCAATTGCATCAATATAACTACAAAATGCATTAATTAGTTTAAACTGTGTAATGTTAAGAAGACTAAGCACTATTTTTCATAATAGCCAATAAACCCTAATTTAACCTTATCAATGCTATTTCTCAAGTGTTAAGTATAGATGTGACACTTATACACATAGCATTGTCCCTAGGTCATAGTGCATAGTGAACTCATAAGAAAGACTTTGTCTTTAATACTTGGAGATCATTGCACTTACTCTAATTAGAGAAAGTGATCATTCAGGTGAATAGATTGACATTGGATGAGTTAAAGAATATTGGGGATGGATTCAATATACAGTTTTCTAAGAGGTGAAATGCTGCTTTTATTATTAAAATTTGCCCAGAGTGTTCATAAACAATATTAAAATGGAATATTTTACATTTTTCTTTAACCATATGTTAGGAGTTGAGTGGACTCCGTGTAGGGAACACTAAAATTTCACATCAAACTTTTCATGTGGATAGCTTATTATCTTTAAACTTTAGTAAGGGAATTGTTTTTAATTCCTTTTGGATATGTACACGTATTTACTGTTTTGATAGAACATATTAGAAACCAATGTAGAATTTATAAATACAAGAATACCATTTTGTAAGAACTATGGAAGAAAGATATGGGAAATTTCAACTGAACAATGTATTAACTTCACCCTAATTAAACAGTTTCTAAGTGATAAATTACATCTGATACTATATAAAGCTATTAACCTTGTTCTTTTTGATAGCGCAGTAGATTTTTGAAGTTTTGGCTCATTTGTGCCAGCTTCTGAATTACTCTGTGACCTTATCTATGCCTCATGACCCTTTGTTTTATGAAGTATGTCCAGGGATTACTCGCATGGTACTAAGTGGAACATTTAAATCATTAGCAGACATGTTTGACTCTTCAGCACCCTGAAGGCAATCAATCATTCTTACTTTTGTTATTTTAGCTAACTTATTTTTAGTTCACCACTGCATATACATTTATTTGAATTTTTCACTTAGTAGCATTATTTCTTACCTCGCTGGGCACACCTGTACCCATTATATTTGATTTAATGTGACAATTGAAAACAAATGGTATTGACAGGTTCTTCTTGAATGCAATTACTCAACAGGGCCATCCTGAATCAATTAATCATAGTGTAACTAAAATTTAATGTTAGGATGCTATAGCAAAGAACTAGTCAAAATAGCTGGACAATTTTATACAGCTAACAATATATCTGATTACACTTTTATATGAAATAATATCTTGAAAAAATATTTTCACATGTGTATGAAAAACACTTTTATTTTAGTATTTCTTCTATCTCTTTCCTTTCTATGTCACTCTATACTCTGTAACTAGCATGAAGAACTACGTAAACTATCTTAGTACAAAGTAATTTCAAATAGCTACCATGATGTAGTAAAATGTTTATTGTAAGTACAACTTTAATTTTGCATAAATACATTCATTTTACTTCCCAGTGTCAACTTTTCCTTGACTCATTATTTCTTTCAATGGTCTAATGGAGCATTATATAATGTGGTATTGAAAAGTTCCATTTTCTTCAGCTGCTCACCTGAGCCCCAATTAACTGATTTGTTACTGTGTTATGATAAACCTGTCTTTTTGATGAGGCATGAACTATAAACTCATTTTTCTGTAATTGATAAAGTTGGGTTAATGGTTTTAAAACACCTAAATTAATTTCACAGGATTTCTATGTGCATCTTTAGTTCTGTTTTTCTCTCCACACCTTGCAAATTCAGCATAAAAGTCATTAAATAAGATAGCAGCAGGATTAGATGCTATAAAAGTTCCCATAAAATAGCAGCATTTGCAAAGAAAATATTACATATAATTCTGGAGTTTTTAGTCTTCCATACCAGAAAAGAGAGAAGTGACCACAGGCATGTAAATTCTAGCATATATATATATATACATAATTAATACTTTAAAACTCTTTTTTTCTGAGTAATTACACACAACATTAATATGAAAACAAATTAAATAGAAACAAACTAAAATGTGGTTCTCCTTATGCATTTGTTAAATTAGAATTAAATTGTTTTCCATAATGCATTTGAAATGATATTTAGCAGCTTTGATTTCAAAAGAATTTTACAATGATGACAGTGAAAAAGCGTTCTTATAAAACCACTTAATTTGTATTCTTATCCTAAGGTAAAAATGATTATAATACATTTTATAATGGACAGTAGACATTAATTTGACCATAAGGATTATTAAAATTTACTGTGTACCTCAGGATCTTCTAGAAGAGCATGACTTATACAATATATATATGTATATATATGCAGACAATTATATAGTATATACATATATGTATATATGCATATATACAATACATATTTTTACACATACATAATATGCATAATGTTTCTTTGAGTGTCTCTCTGTGTGCAGTGTGCCCTGCTGAGCAACGTAGTGTTTCTTGAATGTATATATTGCAGATGACACCTTGAGGATTGAATAACCTATAAAAAGTGTCTTTCTTGGGGAAGATTGGTCCTCGTTCTTTCAAGAGCTTTAATTGACCATGACTCATGCTCTTGGGACAGGACCTTGTGAAATTTTTTTTCCTATCCATTCTGGCATTCCATCTGCTTTTCCTACTACATAGTTTCTCTCTCTCTCTCTCTCTCTCTCTCTCTCTCTCTCTCTCTCTTGAAATTCGTGGAAAATTACATAAAATATTGTCTAATAATGAATAAAATTGATTAAAATATATGGTGTTTTAAGCTTGGAAAATTTTGATCTAATTGCTGTACATCCAAATCAATGAATATTTCCTAATTTTACTTTCTGATTATCTAGATTTCTCCATTAATTAATTAATTAATTAATTAATATTTCATAATATACCAAACCATCTCCAATGATATTAATTTTCTAATGCGTTGATGACATTTTTCATATTACAGAAGTATAATTTAATTTGTCTATCTCTTTACCAAATGTTAACAATAACACTTTCTCTTTAGGCACACACACAAACACACACACACACACACACACACACACACACACATACCACATACACACGTAGGCATGCACACAGAAGCATGTGCACACTTGCTTTAGATTTTATATTTACATATCATCAGTACATATTGTTAGCACTTTTATAAACTTATTCACTCCTCTGAACTGTTCTTTCTGCTATAGAAAGATGTAACTACTAACAGAGCCACAAGACCAATGATATTTAATTGTATATACTGTGATATTATGACAATCTAAAGCGCTATTGACCCCAAGCGCTAAATGAATGTTCAAATTCAGTTGAATTTGTTTTCTCATTATTATGGTCATTTCTACTCATAGCCTCCATGTATAAATACTGTGATTTTACACACACACACACACACACACACACACACACACACACAAACACACAAACACACATTTTTCCCTTTTGTTTATTTCTTTGTTTCATGGTAGATGATTGTTGTTGGAATTTAAAGAATTTACATTACAATGTGATCCCGTGAGATCCATGATCCCAATCAACACCCCAGGCCAATTGATTATCAATACATTCACTGCCAAGTTCCAAGAAAACTGTATTCTCCTCATTAGTTAAAACGTGAATACAAAGGTAAAATGAGAAAATAAATAGAGTACTTTAGCAGGAGGTGATGAGAAAGGCATATTTAAGTGAAGGCTGAACATCTAGAAATCAATTCAGTTTTTACATCTCTGCTGTTTCTGATTAATTAGACCCCTTTGCCCAGTATTCACATGAATCTTTTTTCTCTCTTACCTTTTTCTTGAACCAATTCAAACATGAGGAGTTTTCTGCCATATGTGCACTTGGAGTACACATCTCATTGGGTTTAGATGCAGACTATTCCAATTCATGATTACAATACTACATCATATACTTAATTTCCCTCAAAGTTCTCCCTTTCATATTAACAGAATTCCTTTGAGAATAATTAACTAGTTCTTTGAAACTCATACTACTTCAAGATATGCATTAGCTATGTGTTAATTTTACAGTATTATAAGGATCGGTGATAGCACGACAATGTCTTAATATATACAATATATTAGTGGTATTTTCTAAGCATGTTAATCATTATTATGCCCGTATTTAATGTGATAATATAGAGCCTGCTTACTTTGGCTGTACTGGCTCTACAGTCCCATCAGACAAAAGTTACCAATTCGAAAAGATAGGCTTATTTTCATTTCCTCTGCTCTGATAACAAACTGAATTACTAGATAGCTTCATATCCTTCCCAGTTTATGAGTGCATCCTTCTGTACATTTTATGTTCCTGGGCTCCCTTTTCTGTTTGTCTTTTATTGGGTTTTTTTTTCTTTTTGTTTGGCTTATGAACAGAGTTGCAATCTGTATTCCAAGCTGTCTGAGAAGGCACATCATAGCCAACACTGCTCTCACATTTTCAATTTTCTTTTCTCAGATGCCTAAGTTCAGGGCTTATAGGCCTGAACCAATGTGTGCAGCCCATTTTCCTGCTTATATTGACGTATTTGAATCATTGATTTATAACCACTAATTTATATATTATTGTATCTATATCGAGAAAATTCATCTTTATAAACTCCATTTTTCTTTCACCTTTTTCAAGACATGATGATAAAACATCATTGTTTTGTTTGTCTCAGACTAGTGATTAAACATCTCATTTAAGAAATTCATCATCATATTCTAGTCACAACGACAGTATTTAACATTTTTGTTAATTGACTTTATAGTTTTCCTTTTCATTAAGTTTTCAAACCATCTGGAGTCCACCTTTTTCATGTGATTCTAGGTAGAGAGCAAAGTTTATTTTTCTCTAAATAATAAGCCCACTTCCCCAACAGTATCTAATAAACAATCTGTTCTTTCCATTGGTACTTATAATTCCATCTTCATAGTGCATTGTACTCTCACATATTCAAGAGTTTTCTCTGAGACACATTCATAACTGGAATGTTCAAAGTTTCTTTGTCCAATAAGAAAAGGGTTAAAGATAGACACTTCTGCCTGAGGTGGCAGGTTCCAGATTGTGCCAATGTTGTCCTTGGCTTTAGGGCTTTGTCCTATAAGCCTACTGTCATCATTTGTGTCATAGTTAGCCAATAAGAGATCAGGATCTTAAAGAATTCCTTGAACGCAATCTCTCTGCTTCTTCGAATAAAGTTCCAATAAAAATACAAGAGTATATTTATTCCTTCCATGTATTTCTTATTTGCAATGTAATTCCATTATTCTTCACCAGGATTCCTGTGAACTGTTCCACACTGTCTCATAGGAAACTAAACTTTGTCTTGGTTTGATAGGAACAAAATTTCACATAAAGTCTGTCTGTATGCCCCAATTTCTCTCCAAATCTCCCTAGCATTTTTTCCTTCTCTCCTTCACTCTGTTCCAATGGCTTCTTTTCTTAATTTATAGAAAAATAAAAGTTATATTTTGCATCTTCCCTTATTCGTTGGAGGTTTGATTGTTTATATATTTTGATCAGTATCCCACAGTATACAAACAGGTGATGTGGTCTCAGCATTTCTCACTGAGTACGTTTTATTTATTCTATATTATTTTTAATTCTCAACATATATGAATGTACTGCCTAAAATTTTTTCCTGTTCACTAACAAAAGTACCTAGATCCCCCTTATCACATATTATTTTACTGAGCAACCAATTATTATGCCCTGAGGATAGAAAAACTAATTTCATTATTAGCTGAGATACAACACAACTAGAAAGTTTAGTCTACTACAGAAAATCACTTCATATAAATACTTTCAAAATTAACTGCACTTTTGGATTATTCATGGACTGCTTCTTCTCCAATGGAATGGATAAGTGAAAGCTGATGAAACTGCAAAATTGAGTTCTTCTGAACAGCAAACTGGAAACTTTCCAGGAAGTTAACACTTCTCCTGATTGAAGATGAAATCATTTATTTTAAGGAATAGTCTATTCACAGTATCACCCCAGAGCATTTGAACTGGGTGTTTCAGAATCAGTTGGGAGTTTCTCATCTCACTAACTCTCACATTGAAGGCAGGGTGAAATATGTTTAGGTTATGTAACAATATATTCCAACTAGACACAGAAAATAATAATAAAAATGGTGAGCAGCAAATCAAGCAAAGACAATTCAACTCTTCCTACTTATAGCATTTACACTTCACGATGAGTGATGTTTTCTAAATTGTGTTTAATTACATAATTTTTATTTTTAAAAACTTTGTCTCTTTTCAGGTTATTTAATTATTTTACTTAAATTAAGATAATATTTAAGCATATTAATTGATTATAATAGAAATATATGTTTGTTCCAATAGAAAAATGGATGAATCATTTTAAGAATGTTATACACAATCATACTATATTGGTGTATTGGGTACTTCAGTATGTCACATTAAATCCTATTATACCATATGTTCTTTCTCCTCTATTTTATTTTATTTTTTATTTAATTAATTTATTCAGATTACAACTCAATTGTTATCCCATCACTTGTATCCTCCCATTCCTCCCTCTCTCCTACTTTCACCCTATTCTCTTCCTATAGGTCTAAGACTGAGGAGGACCTCCTCCCCCACTATATGGTCATAGGATATCAAGTCTCATCTTGATATCCTGCTTATTCTTTCTTTGAGTGCCATAAGGCTTCGCCACCAAGGGGAGTGGGTCAAATAGGGGCACCAGAATTCATGTCAGAGTCAATCCCTGCTTTCCACATAACTGTGGAGAATGTGCTGTCATTTCGGTAGATCAGAGTAGGAGTTCAGTGTTTCCTACTTGTATTGTCCTTGGTTAGTGCAATAGTTTGAGCAGACTCCCTGTGCCCCAATCCACCCATCAAGATGATCTCGTAGGTTTCTAGGACACTCTGGGTGCTTCTATTTCCCAATCTCCTATATTTCTCTTACCGAGAGTATCAGTAGGATGTCCTCACATCAATCCCAATCTCTTGGTAAGTGACAAATTTTGTGGGACATGCCTTTGGGCTAGTCCCCAATTACAAGTGAGTGTATACCATGTGAGTCTTTCTTCTTCTGGGTTAGCTCACTCAGTACGATCATTTCCATTTCCATCCATTTCTCCACATATTTAGGGATTTCCTTGTTTTTAATAGCTGAGTAGTCTTCCATAGTGTAAATGAACCAGTTTCTTTATCCATTCTTCAACTGAGGGGCACTAATGCTGTTTCCAGGTTCTGGCTATTATGAATAAGGAGGCTATGAACATCTTAGTTTTTTAAATATTTCCAAACAAATAGTGGAATAAATGGTATATGAATTTTATAAATTTATTGTGATTGTCTCTAAGACTGTGATATGAGACAGAACCTCTTCATGACACTGCTAAAAGTGCCAAGATTCTAAGACAAGACAGGTCATCGAGTTACAGGAGAATATATTATAATTATTTATTATTATTATTATTATTATTATTATTATTATTATTATTATTGAACATAACAATGAAACTTATCTGAATGACATATTGCTATGGTCATAGATTAAAGTGTCATCCAACCCTCCACAAAGAAGGTTTTTCTACAAGGAGGTAGAAATGAACATGGAGATTTACAGTGACACAACTGTGCAGGTTTGGGAGCGCCCAATCTTAAATGGGATGTCTTTGTATAACCCCTTCCTTCCGGCTTAAGTCAGCTACTAGAGAGAGGGTGGATAAAAACCATGGAAGCAGATGCCTTTAGGCTCAAAGAACTGTCACTAAAACCATTAACGGACAGCCATGAATTTGTTTTCTATAGTTCTAGGGAATTTTCTATGTTTCCATTTGTTCTTTGGCATTGCATCTCATTTAAAACATATTTCAGCATTAAACTGATCAAAAGTTATATTTAATAAGTTTAGCACTAACTTCAGTTTTAAGTTTGTTGCTTCCTCGTGGCCAGGTATTGATTTATTCCTGATTGAATGTGAATTATATTGCCATTTTTTGTTGGGCTGCTCTAAAAACAATGTATTCTTAAAATTAATACATAGTTAAACTTGTACTATCATGGAAAATTATTTTAAAAGTGGTGGGATTAAAAATGGTGAAAATCTGATTTGGTGGCTTATACCTTTACTACCAGAATATCATTGAGGACAGCCTTATGTACATAGTGAGGTACAGGTCATCAAGGGACACATAGCGAGACTATCTTTAAAAAAGAGAGAGAAACAAGGATGTGTTGCTCCACCCTCAATTAATAAATATATATATGTGATTAAAAGACAAGAGAATCCATGATTGAAAACTAGTGACTTTTTCAGAAGGTGGACACTTCACATGATGCATCAAAATAATTAAAATCAGTATGAAGCACCCTAAGGACATGTCACAAAAGAAAATTATAAATTTTGTTTTGCCCCTTGTTTTAAGCGTCATAAACATGGTAAGATTTTTTATTCTAATTTCACTTTAAGAGAAGTTTGTATACTTAAAAAATTAAGAATCAATTGTTGACTTTCTTGATTTAATCTAATTAAATACTTTATCTTTAGTCATTGTTTACTATTTAAAAGAACTATAGTGAACAAGTTAATGGTCGTTTACAGCTACAAAGCTTTGGATGGTGTCCAGTAACTTTGTGCATATAATTATAACAGATGGTTATATAAAGAAAATGATAAATTTCTAGTTGCTGAAGCCTAATCTTTGATTAACTTAAGATATATTAATTTATTTTTAATTTCCATTGAATGCTGTTATAGAAAAAATTTGATCATTTAAAAATCATACAGAGAAGAATAAATGTGTAATTCCAGGGTAAACTATGCCATACTCTACGTGAGCCTGACAACAATGCCTTTGTGTCCACATCATCTTTAACTGTCATTACTAGAAAATGTGAAGAATAAAGGAGATCACATAAGAAGCTACTTTTATTTAGACAGTATTCACTCAGTAGAGACATACTGGATCATTTCTTTTCTTTATTCTCACATTTCATAATATATTGTTTCTGTTATCTATCATGTACAGTAAGATAAAACTTTCTTGTAACATAATATGTTTTTCAATGTTTTAGTCACTAAAAGGATAGTAATTTTCATCTGCATAATCTTATAAAATATAAATGTACCCAATCAAAAGAGTACAGCTGATACTACAGTCAATGAGTTATTTTATTCTATCATTGACAGAAATAATTTGCAAAATGAGATAATAATATAGTAACAAGAGACAGCATTTTGTGACAGAGGAGATGTTGAAGAAGCAACAAGCAGAATTGCTCTACTTAGTTTCACTACACAGTAGAACAATCTCCTTGAGTGGATGACTCTGAGGAATTTTATGTAACAACTCAGACGGAAAACAAGGAAATGTGCAAAATCTAAAAAGATAAACCATTTAATAACTCTCCAAAAAGTATTTATCTTCACTCAAGCAATATGGTACAGTTACTTGTTTTCCCACTATTTTCAAAGTTGGATTCTTTTTAGGGACACTACTTTTAGAAATTGTCAGTAAAGGATGACCTTTCAATCTCTTTGAGCTTATAGGGATTAATAATTTCTAATAGAAATTTAGTCAGAGATACTAATTACACGCTCCTATTCTAGTCTATTACGGTACTTACATGAACAGCTTTCTTACCACTTTGTAAAGGCTGGCAAGCTGTATGAAACTTTCTAGCATAACCCAAATTTACAGGTACTTAAGGTATAAGACATTAGTTGAGCATATCGGAAAAAAATATGTGAAGTCATAGAAATAACATTGATAATAAAATTTCCCTACTGTGTAGAATGATTGTGTGTGACTTAGTTCCATACTGGAAACATTTAATTTTAAACACAATGATCTTTGTGATATCTGAGGCATCCCTTACATAGATTTTGCATAACATACCCTGTTTATAGTCAATATGCTAAATAATAATTTTAATTTAACATGTGATTCATCAGGAACAACATTTCATAAGTATATTGTGATTTATATGCTTATATGCTTTTCTAAAAAGTCTTGTAAGAAGAACACAGTGAATATAAAATGATTTGTTCCTTAATGATAATGCTTTGCTAATTACCTCAATTCCTCTGTATCATCTCTATAATTATGTATAATTAATATTGCAGTCATCTACTAAGATATGAATGTGTCATTATTGTAATCATTTTGTTTAGAAATATTTGAATTTTAATATTACTTGAGTTATATTTCACACATTAAAATCTTCACTGTTTAATAGCTTGTCCCCTTTTGGGAGTCAATATTTTCCCTTAGAGTTAAGGAAATAAAACTTAAATTCCAAAATATATCTAATAAAAAATGTCATAGGGATTATTAGCATTTCAATCTACATGGTGAAACTATTGATTCTCAAGTGTCTGTGAAATGATCTTTTCTGAAAATAGTCCAGAGAGAACTATTGCAATTTCTTCCAATGATGTGTTTGCAACTATTCACTTTCCTAGCTCAGATGTTCAAAACATGAGAGGATAAACGACAAAAGGGAAAAAAACTGGTTTGTTCTTAATTATTCATGATACAACAGAATCTGGTACAACAGAATGGATGGAGTATCTGATGCTATTTTCTTAGTGGAAGGAGCCCAGGATTGTTTTGTTTTGTTTCGTTTTGTTTTATGGGTCTGCTTCTTATATCCAACAGTGCTGAAATTGACACATTGGTACCTTGAGCTTTCCCTAGAGATAGAGAGTTCTTTCACTCAATTTTGTGTGTAGAAATTACTCACCTTTGATAGTTCAATGAGCATTTCCATTCTCTAGTAGCTATGAGAATGAACCCACATCACAAAATTATCTGACACATTTCCACTGCATAACACTTTCAGAATTCTAATCTATTTCATCAACAAGATTGCATTCCTTTTTTAAGATAACCAATGAATGTTTCAGGCCTATATAGTATAAGCGATGCATTGGCTATTTTTATGTCAATTTGAAAGGAATGATCATCAATTGAGAAAAAGCCTCCCATAATTCCATTATGGGAGGCTTTTATTTAATTAGTGATTGATGCTTGTATTGGTTTTATTTTTTATTTTTTAGCATGATGAGAAAGAACTGTGGAAAGACTATGGAACTTTGGACTAGAAAAGCAGCGAGTGCTGAGAGGTCAATTAGGATTTTTGTGGGACCTGAAAAGATAAGAATGCTGAAAGCAGTAAAAATGATGGCTTGTGAAGTCTCAGAGAGAAGCAAAGATTCTACTGGGCCTTCTGTGTGAAGACCCTATTGTCCGACCAATTGAAACTGATGAAATGGTTCTTACTAACAAGAGACCAGAGCCATTGAAGTACAACCCTTGTTTTGCCTGGACAGTGGTTGCTGGTCCCCTATGGCCAAATAATCTGATATTATTAGAAGACACCAGTATCACTGAGGTGAAATCTTCTGGCAAGCATTTCCTCAGGGACAGCCCATATCACACTGGCAGCCAAACTTGGTAATGTAAGAGCTACCCAAGTGGTACTGGTTATGAAAGTATGAAAGGGTCATGGAGAACATCTGAGGTTTTGCACTGTGTGGCATAGCTAGGGTACTGAAGAGAGACCAGAAAGAGCTATTGGTGAAAGTATAGTCCAGCTGGAGCAAGGGACACCAGCATTTTTTTTTTTTGGAGATGCCAGTGCCATGAGGTGATCAAAAAAACCGAACAATTGGTGGAGTGGAGCCAGCTGGAGACTAGAAGGCAAGCTGTATGTGCTGCAGAGAGCAGAAGCAGGGAATTGACCCAAGACCATAAGCAGATCATGAATAAATCCCAGATAAATGGACATTGTATCATTCTCACTTTTAGAGTTTGGTTTTGTTTTGTTCAGCTTTGGATCTCCCATCTAGGAGTAAGAATTAATGTAGTTTTGATTCAACAAGAGCCTGTAGTAGAGAGACTGTGAGTTTTCAAAGATATTTATTTGTTTGTTTTTGGTGGTTTTGAGACACGGTTTCTCTGTTTAGCCTTGGTTATCCTAGACTCGCTTTGTATACCCGACTGGCCTTGAATTCAATGTGATCCATCTGTCACTGCCTCCCTGAGTGCTGGGATTAAAGGAATACACCACCATGCCTGGATAGATTTTAGATTTAAAAGAGATTGGCTATTTTAATGAAATTGATTTGTTAACACTTAAATTTTAGGGACCGTGGGACTTTTAAAAATTGGAGTGCTTCCACATGCTGGCAAGGATGTGGAGAAAGAAGAACACTCCTTCATTGCTGGTGGGAATGCAAATTAGTGCAGCCACTTTGGAAATCTATCTGGTGCTATCTCAGAAAACTGGGAAAAGGGCTTCCTCAAGACCCAGCTACTTCACTCCTTGGAATATACCTGGGAGATGCACCAGCACACAACAAGGACGTATGCTCAAACATGTTCATAGCAGCCAAATTTGTAATAGCCTGAACCTGGAAACAGCCTAAATGTCCTTCAGTTGAAGAATTGATAAAGAAACTGTGGTACATTTACACTATGGAATACTACTTAGCTATGAAAAGCAAGGAATTTCTGAAATTTGTGGACAAATGGATTAAACTAGAAATGATCATAATGAATGAGTTCACCCAGAAGCAGAAAGAGTCAAATGGTATATACTCACTTATAACTAGACACTAGCTCAAGAGACATGTCCCATGAAAGTCTTCACCTACCAGGAAAGTGGGATAGATGAGAGGACATCCTTTTGGGACTCTAGGTGAGAGACGTATGGGAGAATGGGGAAACAGAAGGATCCTGAGGGTCCTAGAAACCTACAAGTAGAACAGTATGACGGGCAGATCTGGGCCCAGGGATTCTGCTTAAACTACAGCACCAACCAAGGATAATACGTGCAGTAAACATTGAACCCCTACCCAGATCTACCCAATGGACAGGAAGCTCTCCACAGATGAGTAAAGAGTGAGGACTGACTTTCACGTGAACTCTGGTGCCCCATATTTGACCATGTCCCCTAGATGAGGAGGCCTGGTGGCACTCAGGGGAAGGATAGCAGGCTACCAAGAAGAGACCTTATACCCTATGGTCATATACAGGGGCAGGAGGTCCCTCTCAGTCACAGTCATAGGGGAGGCAAATAGGGTGAAAGTGGCAGGGAGGGAGGAATGGGAGGATAGAGGAGATAGGATAACAATTGAGATGTAATATGAATGAATTAATAAATAAATAAAATTTAAAAATTGGAGTGCTCATATTATTTTGGTGATATTAATAAATGATCTTGTAGAGGAACAAGAAAGGAAAGGTTGTGGCTTAACAAGAATGTTTGTGTGTCAACAATGTGTCAGTTGTATTGGCTAGTTTAGTCAGTTTAACAGAAATTTTATTAATATGAAAGGAAGAAGTTTCAATTGATAAAATGCCTCTATAACATCTGGATGTGAAACTATTCCTTTATGAGTGACTGGTGAGCCTGGGCGAGTAGGGCTAGGATGTTCAGCCTATTATGGGTGGTGTCATTACTGGGCTAGTGGTCATAGGCTCTATTTAAAAATAAGCAGGTTTAGAAAAACATTTTTATCCTGTTTGTGTTCCTGTCCTGACTTTCTTTGATGACAAACAGTGATTTGGAAATATAAACCAAAAAATATTTTTCCTCTCCAAATTGGTTTTTTCATGATGTTTCATTAAAGCAACAGTAACTTTATTAAGACAACCTTTTTTTTTTAATTGACTCAGAATCCATATACTTGGGATTTTCATTACAATAGAACAATTACTTTACTTCCTTATATTA
Organism: Acomys minous; assembly: GCF_964271855.1. Lineage (NCBI taxonomy): Eukaryota > Metazoa > Chordata > Mammalia > Rodentia > Muridae > Acomys > Acomys minous. Next base: position 27,847,483 of record NC_140492.1, on the reverse strand, counting down.
GTTTTTACTTTTATATATTTGTATGTTTTTATTTTATATATCTTACTTTCTTATATATTTTTGTTTGCCTTTGAAGAGAGGCAAGCAAAAAGAGACAGTATATACACCAAAACACTGACATTCCTGAATATTTCCAAAACTTCTGCTAACAGTATCTTTCTGTCACAACTAAGATGTATCTAAGATAATTAAAATGGAAAGCTGATTCAACTTTTACATCAGCTCTATTTCTGAAGCCTAAGTAGAGAATTTGTTTTGATGATATATTAATTGGGCCTGAGAAACTCATGGTCAGTTTTTACTTGTTCTCTGCATTTTAAGTATTTCTGATTATCCATACAAAATGTTCTCCATCTGCTGGAAGGAGAAACTTATTTGATGAGGGATGATATGAGGATAAATATTTAGAATGCAACTGGAAATTATACTAATTTATGGAAGTGGCCATAAGAGGTTTTCCTCAAAGGTGCTTTGTCTGACTAGTCACTAGTAGTAAGCAAGGGTTGGATAACAGATATAATTTTACTCCTATTAAGTCATGAATCCACTTAAACAGCTGTTGATTTTCTCTTAGATATAAGGGTCATTATTGCAACTTTAAGACTATTTTGACATTCTGGCCATTGTTGTGGTTTGTCAACACTACAGTTCTGGAAGGTTCCTGACTGCTTTCCTTCCTTTTAGCTCCCATAGAAACTTTGGGTACCATGTACTCATAGTACTACTTGGAAAGGGAGCTCCAAGGTCAGAATAAACTGTATTTCTCCAAGTCATCATTCTAAAATCTGTGGTGTCTTCAGTAATATGGTCTTACCATCAATTTCTGGGAGGTAACTAAGGGCCTGAAATCAAATGTCACTTGAGATTGAAAATCTTAGATGCATAAACACATCGTCTCACCATGTTTGTTACCCAAATGTTGCTTCCTCAGTAAACTTTGAAGAGTTTTAATTCATGAAATTTTATTTATATGCAAATATAAAAATAAAGTTTAAAAAACCACTACAGGATACTCCCTAGACATGATCAGATATGTCAAAGCCATGGAAGTCCTGTTATATTTACCTAATTACTTTAAGTTTGCATATGGAATGAAATAATAATATATAATATTCTAATGCATCTTAATTTCAAAACATTTAGATCTCAACATAAAACTTAACAAAGGGGACAAACTTCTAAGAAAGAGGCTGGCAAAGTAAAAATATTTTAAAAATCTGCCTCAGTCACTATTTTTCTAATGTTCTGAGTGCTATCAAATATTACAGCTTTAATTATTTGAAAATAAAAGTACTTGAAAATTAAAAGACATTTTAAATTTCAGAAGTCGATGAGCTGATTTTTGTACTTCAAAATAAATGTATTGGAATCTATAAACCCCATAAAATATGTCTATATTTTGACAAAGATCTTCTGAATATTAATTAATTTAAACAGAAGACTTAGAGAAGACCACATTAAATCTGTCTACTATCATGAGGAGAGGGGATCTTGAAAAAAGGACACATGTTATTGGAGGAAAGAGCATGTGAGGACATAGGAGAAGTCAGTCATCTGAAGCCAGAGAAACAGGTGTCAGAGCAAATCGATATGTCCAACAATTTTATGGTGGATTTCTAGGCTTCTGAACTGTGGGAAAATAGCGTTCTATTCTCTCAAACACCTGCTATATTGTATTTTGCTATTGCAGTCATTGAAAACATATGCAAACATCCAGAAATAGAACAAAGCAGACTGCTGCGATGATGTGTTATTGTCTTTATCTGCTTTCACAGTCTGATCATAAGCTGTAGTTGTGATGGGAATCATTTGGCAGTGATGCCTGAAATATATAACTTTCTGGCTTGTTACAGGAAGTTCTTGGCAAATTCTTGTGCAAGATTTGGGAAATATGTACATTACAGAGGTTATTTTAGAAGACTAATTTCAAATAGACATAAAAATATTTAAATATCAGCTATAAAAGGCATGCTTTACTCTATCTTTTCCTATACTGTTGAAGATATGTGTGCAAATAAATTAGGATTTCAGGATAATAATCAAATGACTTTAATATCTTTATTAACTAAAATGAACATTACTGATAATAGAGGGAAACTAAATACTATCTTCATAATTAAGCCCTAAACTATAGAATGTTAAAGAGAAGTACCAGAAGATAGTTTTAATGTTGACGTAGCTATATTCTTTGAGCAATGTGCCATGCTGATATTTTTGACACAGAAAGTCTCTTTAATCCAAGAGAAATATTTTTGTAGAATGCTAAGAAAAAAGAAGTTATATAAGCAAAACCAAGTTATGCTAATTACTGTAGACTAAATAACAGAAGCAGCCACAGTACCAAGTGGCACTTATTTTCATGGGTATTAGAAGTGTGAAGACTAATGTGAGAAAAATGTCAATCCAACTTTTATGTTTAAATTGTTGGAAAAAATATATCTCACTGGGCCAGAATAGGTGTAAGGAATTGAAAATGTTGGATCTTCCAAGAAAAGGTCTTTATGTCCCAAAGGGAGGAGGTGCATGAAAAAAGGGAGCCATCTTGCCAAAACGTGTTGGATTTGATTTCTGCAGCTTTATTCAGAACAAAAACAAATTGTAGGCAGTAGCCTAGGTCTCTCAGCAACACACACACAAGGATGCAAAGGTTGCATTCCATGAATTTACAAAAATTAAATGCTCCAAATACTTGTGTTCTTATTGAATGTGCATGCTACAAAGAGAAACAATGAGCTGGTACAATCACATTATTGTCTTGTATTCTGTAAGTGAATGACTGACCCAACTATGTGCCAAGTGCTGTCTCTGGACCTGCGCTTGTCTCATGAATGCAGTATGATCTTTTTCTCATGGGTAATGGGCTAGCAGAAGTGAGTGAGAGAACTGTCCGTAATCTATGAAGTATACTTATTTTAAAAACTCAATAAAATTGAATTTGATAATATATTTAATTGATAAATTATTTAGTACTTTCCTTCAAGAATTGTAAAAAAAGGCTAAAAACCTTTAGTTATTTCACATAGAGAAATCTGCAGTATTTTGTTACTATCAAAAACAAAGGAGCAAAAAAGGCACAAAGATGGTTGAATGCAAAAATAAACTTTGAAACCAATGACTTGATGTCTATGTAACTCTGCCAGAAATTTTGACAAAAGGAAAATGGGCCCAAGTTAATTTAAATGCCTAGTCACAAGTTGTTGGCTGCCTATCTTGCACTTTCATTGTGAGGGTCCTGCTATACTGACATTTGTTTTTACATATAGGTACTATAATTGATTCTTCCTGGATAAAAATTAGGACCTCTATGCAGAACACCATGAGCTATCTTTTGAAAAATGTTTTTTTCTAGTTTTATAAATTATTTCATTTTATCATTTTTTTTTCATTTTATCCCTTTATTGAGGAGTCAGAGAGGACAGGAGCTCCACTGGAGGACCTACAGAGCCAACAAACCAGAACCGAGAGTGCCCTGTGAATACTGGGGCTCCAGCCATGGACCATGCATGAACTGGACTAGGAACTCCGGCACAGATGTAGTTTATGGGAAGCTAGGTCATCTTGTGGGTACCATAAGGAGAGAAGTGGGGCCTGGTTCTGACATGGACTCTATGCCCTGAATTTTTGTCTCTTAGTGAGGAATGTCTCACTGGGTCACATGGAAAGTTGAAGCCCTCAGTCCTGATGCAATTTGATATGCTGGGAAGGGAAGGTGGGGCTGCCCTTCTCTGGGGAATGGGAATGGGGGATGGGAGAAAGGGTCTGACCTAGGTGAGAGGAGGGACAGGGATAAGACCAGAATGTAAAGTGAATACTTAATAGATTCTCTTCTCACACAACATAGCCTGATTCTAGTTTCCTATCCTTCTATGACTCTCAGTTAATCCCTATCTCCCCTACCATCAAGATCCACTCTCTTTCTGTTCTCATTAGAAGAGAGCATGTTTCTAAGAAATAACAACAACCAAAAAATAAAAACCAATACAAAAGCCATTACGTTAATGCTGGAGAAAGCAACTCAACAAAAGAAAAGTGGCCCAAGGACAGTGATAAGAATCAGAGACCAATTCATTATTTGGAATCCAGGAGTTCCATATAAACACTAAGCTGAGAGCTACAATACACATGCAGAGGACCTAGGTCAGATCCATGGAGGTCCTGTGCTTTGTTCTCCATCCTCTATGAGTAAGAGCCAGAGGGTACGGAGGATACCAGGAAAACAAGCCCTCATATGTTATTACTCTATATGCCTTGTATTTTGTCCACATGTATGTCTGTATACCTCATATCTGCCATACCAGTGGTGCCTAAAAGAGGACAACAAATTTTATATGGAACAAGAGCATAAAGCATGCTAAGAATGGAGCGTGAACCAGGACCCACTGGAGAAGTAGCCAGCACTCTTAACCACTAAGCCATTGCAATGGTGGTTTTTGTTTTTGTTTTTGTTTTTTGTTTTTTTTTCTTTTTTTTTGGTATGATAGATTGAATTCAGTTACTTAAAGTCTAGATAAAAATAGTCTTTATGTTTTAAGTACATCGAACATAGGCATTGAAATCCCTAAAATGCTGTAGATTTCATGTATTAAAAAGAAAGCAGCATGACAGGAAAATTAAAATGAGGAAGTTTTATGATTATACATTAGTTTGTGAAAGGATTATAATTAGGAGTTCAAGATATACAATTGTGATACATAGATCAACACATGAATATATACAAATACGCCCACACATTCGTAACTGTTAGATATTTGCAAATAAAAACAAATAGACACAACTAACATTAAAAATATTAACTAATGTTTTCAGCAATAACTATATCATCCTTAACATTTCTGGATCACAGCCAGAGAATACATATGCTTATATTCATACCAAATTTTCTCATAAAAACATATATCTGGTTCTAACAGATAGATAATTCTATTCATACAAAATTATGAGATTAGGATTTCATAATTGGAAATGGCAATTTTATTAAAAATGTTTTAAAATCTAAACAAATGAGACCAGGTATCCCCAAAAGAGCTTGAAAATACAAATAAACAGAAGTCATAAAACCGCAATGTGTAAGGAAAAAATTATATTGCTTATTTTCCTGGTTTTTTTAAAGAGCTGATTCTGTGGTTAATTTACCAGTGTGTTCTATTATTATGTCTATAATTATTATTATGGCAGTATTTTCTAACCCACTCTCAATCAGTTAAGACACAGACATCAGTTATATTTTAAAATAGCCTTAGTTAAACTGGGGCATAGCAGATATTAATCCCCTAAACTACTTCCCATAGTATCCCATACCTGCCTCAATCCCATGCCATCTGCTTCTAATAATTTCTATCAAGCTACCTCCCATCCATAATCCTAAATACTTGCTAATTATCATCATCTGGGCCAAGTCTCTATCCATGCTGGCGATGTGCTTCTCCTCCACCTTATCTATGGAACAGCCTTCTTTTTTCCTCTCAGCTCTCTCCTCCCAAGATTTTCTGTCTCTCCAATCCCTGGAATCTTAGCCACACCTACCCCATTTGCCCTGCCCATGTGTGATGGCCGTTTATTGGTCAGATAGGTTAGGCTCTTAGGCAAGGTACAGGTGGAGCACAGAGATAACAAGTAGCAATTAGCATCAGAACACATCAGATCAACCTCCAACAATTCCCCTTTTCTGTCTAAATAAAAAGGTCATTTTTAATACACTGTAAGAGCACTTATGAAACATAATTTAAAAAATAGATAAGACTTACATACATAATTTCTAATCAAAAGGTATTTGGCTACCTTGAAGAAATATTATTTATTCTATCTTGGTGAGTCTAAAGTTGAACCTAAATAAACCTCTATCATATCTCATATCTATCAACCTAAAAACATCTCTCTAGACCAAAAAGCATATTCTTAACTCCTAAACAACTAAGCTTAACTTTCAAACTAACTATCTGGGCTTTCAACTCCATCAGAGACTTGAAAGGGAATAAATTAATTACCTGAGGAAACAGGAAGTGCAGGTTAGCAGCTTCCAAAATTAAAAAAAAAAAAAAAAAAAAGACAGACACTTTGCTTCCTGAACAGTCACCCAAAACTCTCTATAAACTTGGAACATCATCTTCAGCCTTCTGGCTCAATATACCTGACAGACATACTTGTGAAGCAGTGAATATTGAGGACTTGCTTACTTTGTCTTGGCTGTCAATTCCACCTGCTGCAGATTGTAGATTCTTTTCCAATAAACATAATTTAACTAGCACTAAGAAATTTACCTAATTTCCTAGTACCATGCATAGTCTTCACCTTTTTGAGTGGGCTTTAACTACAACTAAAGAAATATTTACTACCAAAGTATGTGTGCCACTACTGCAACACTAGGGTTATTGGTCCTTACTGGTCATTGGTGTGGTTCATAAGCCTCATATCAGGGTAGAGCTGTTGATTTATTCATGGCTTCCCTTCTTTCTAAACTGGCATAGCAATTTTTTGTGCCGTGAAAACTAGTCCTCAGAGAGGAAGAACTCACGTCAATTCTATTTCAGGGGCCTTTTGGCCCTGTTTCTGATTTGTATTGTGTCCTCAGCAATAGGGGCTTACTTTTTATATCTGCAGGAGAAAACCAAGGGCAACAATAGCATCCATATTTTGAGAAATTCTCATCCTTAACCCAGACCAACAACTCAAATGAATGCTTCTCAAGTCTGGTATTGGTTTTTGTTTTTGTTATGTGGTATTTGTAACTTAGAAAGAACAGCAGCAGCTTAGATGAGAAAAGTTAATTAAAGTTATATATTCAAGTAAGTACATGTAGCAGTTTTTAAGACAGTAGTATGATTTTCTTGATATTTTTCAAACATCCATATTGTTATTTTGCACACCTCCCTCTTCTTTCCCTAAGTAGACACCCTTACTTTTCCCATTTTTCCTATCAGATCATTTGTGCACAGACAAATGTAGTCCCCACTTCGGATTAAGGAAATATCCACTTGTAACATATAGAGACTATTACAAAAGGCCATCACCAATCAAAATCCAAAATGATGGAAAGCAATCCCAATGGATTTATCTACAAATCACCCACATACCTCAGGAGAGCTGGAAAGATTCTAAGAGCCAGAGGGTCAGGGTGATTGCTGTAAGATATTATCTCCTAGTTAACATCATAAGCTATGACTGTAAACTTTCACCGACGGGTTGGCCAAATGTGAGCTTAAAAAGCATTACACATAAACTTGAATTCTATACAAATACATCAAAGTTAAAATTATTTTGCATCAATATACAAAATTCTATACTAAATAATTAAACATAACTTTGTGAGTAACATTGTGTAGATTCAATAATCTACTTTTTGTCCTATCACCCCTATATATTTTTGTATCCCCCCCCCTTCTTTCTTTTTAAGCTCAATTATAATACAAGGTTTACTTCCAATACTTTGAAAGTGCTATTGGAGGGTGCTTAGGATAACTAAGTAATATAAATTAATTGTTAGTTGATCAAACATGGTCATTCCAGTTACTAGTCTATTTTTATCACAAAAATATACATCCTAGGTTCAACATGGATATAATTCTATAGATAGATAAGGTAAAATATTTAGATATGATCTTCAAAAATTTTAGAGACCTAAAGAATATGGCATTTAAAGATATTTTTATTATTTTAAAGATTCTTTGACAATAAGACAGTTAACTCCTGAAAACAGCCAGGCTGCCTGAGAGTAGATGATGAGCATCAAAGAATCTCCTTATGGAGATGGATTAAAATGTGGTAAACCAGCCACATGGAAAAAATTGCCTCAATTATTGCTGCAGCCAGAATTCTGCTTAAAAATGGGCAAACATACAGGTAATCTAGTTGTTTCATAGCATAGATTGTGTGATAACTCTTAACCTGAGATAATAACTCTTTTAACATCTTTTGGAATTTGTCATACAACAACTCCCAAAAATAAAGACAATGGGTATATTCGCTTTATTTTAGAATTTTTGTTTTAAGATTAAAATATATACTGATGTGTAATACATTTTCTCCCTGTCTCCAGAGGATTCAAAGAGTTTCACATATTGATTTCCTGGTACAAGGCACAAGAAGACTCTGGTTTCTTAATTGGCACATAATTTATAGACTTTTATGATATATATTAATGGAGTAAGACAACATATAATTAGAGTTAAAACACATAAAAGATCCTTCCTCTCCCTACTTTACATCAGTGTGAAATCCAGTACATTAACATGGCATAAAAGTCTCATGCTGGTCTGTAAGAGATTAATCTCCCCTGTCATTTCGACTTTCACTACCACTTCATACTTGTGTGCCACTAACACAAAGTTTTAAAAAGATTTATTTCCACTGTTCCAAACACTTTTTCAAATTCCTTTCCATGGTTAAATCTTTACTCTCAGTTTGAAACATTGCTGGCTCTAAGTACAGACACTCATGAGTTCCTACACTTAGGACATAGATGTATCTCATTGTTACTTTTACTATAATATTTTATTATGTTTTACTTGAAATTTTATGTAACTATGATATCGAAGGCCTAACTGTGGCTGCCTTTCCATTTACATAACCATTTTTCATAACTTTTCTCTCACACTACTCAAGATTTCCCTATGAGTGGGTGTGTACACCATGTCCTCTGGATATAATCCTTCCTACAATATTCCCAGCTTTCAACCTTGATATCATTTTGCTTCATCATCTTAGAAGCAAATCTCAATAAATTACATCCCATATGAAATCTAGGACTATTGAGAAGACTGTGTTGGGCCAAAGCAACTATACACAATGCCAATGTCCTAAGTTTTACCATAGATTCCCATTGTTGAAGGGGACAGGCTCGTGAAAGTAGTTATCTGACCTCCAGAGAAAAGCTACTGGACATACACAGAAAGAAAGGGAGAAAGTAAATAAAAATTTGCATTATTTTTGTTTTTGATAGTTTTTGTTGTCAGAGGAAAGACTCATGATACCAGTGAGTAAATTTTTGTCAATTTCCAGAATTATTTGCACTTTATTATGATTCCACTTACCAGTGCATTTTAGGACAGTTCTGTTGCTTGAACCCAGGCTCAGGAACCTTGATAGTGTGGGTGAACTGGCACAGAGTCACAGATGCCATCAGTCAGGCATGCTAAATAAAAGCAGGCTCTTTTATTCCAGGAAGAGGATGCTTCTCTATCCCCATGCCCAGCATTCCATTAGCTCCCAGCTGTGACGTCATCAGTCTCTGGGCATGCCTGGGAATGTATGCAACAGGGTTTGTTCCTGCTCAAAGGCTGGCCTTGTTCCTCCTACAGCAGTCTTTCATGATTCTGATACTACTGCCTAGTCTTTTCCCCTAAATTTGCTATTCATCATTTATTTGTTTGTCTGTGCTGGGGAAAACCACCATTTCCTGCAGAATATTGGATTAAAGACTCATGTCCCATTTAGTTTTGCAAAGAGGATATGGCTATGTAGATTCACTAGGGGTTACACGATGTTTAGAAAGTCACATCTTTTTCCCCACATTCTACCCTCTCTCCTTCCATCCCTCCTCCCGCCCCCAGTGTGTGCTCCCCTTTCTCTTCCCCTTCCAATGCCGTTTCCAATCAACCCACATTTATATTATAGCTTTGTCACCAATTAGTTCATTATGTTTATTTAATCAATTATCTGGTGCCCATGACTGGGGGGAAGTTGAGCCCCATTCAGCCCTGCAAGTTGGACTCCTGGGTCCACTCGCTATATCACATTGTATAAGGACAAAATTAAAGCCATATTCTATATGTAATGTATATTCTGCAGCCAATGCCATGGACTATGAATGTTCTGCGAGAATTTGTCCTCCAGGTGACTTTATTTTTTCCTGAATTTCAGGAATGACCATGGACTGCAATAAACTAGACCTGCCAGCAGTCTCCAGAAACTTGACTGGAGCGATTAGATACAATTAACTCCCAATGATCCTCTGACATAAAGCAACTTCCCTGAAGAGCAGCCCCCTGGACCCAACCTGCCTGAAGGTCAACATTACTGTGACCCACAACTTTCCCTTGAGATCCAGCCTCTACCCAACCTTCCTGAAGGTTGACATTTCTGTGACCCACAATCCCCGCTTATGATTTTTTTCCTTATTTCCCTGTGATCTCAACCTCCAATTACAGTTTTTCCCCTTGTAAACCCAGTACCCTTGAAGATCTGGTATCAGTCTCCTATCCTGTTGTACCAGGAAGGATTGTGACCCAAGCTCTGAGCCCATAATACAGGACCCTGTGTATGTTGCATTGGTATTGATTGATGGTGGTCATTTCAGGGCTCTCACAATCTAGGCGATCTGGGTATAAGGGTGATCTTAGTATTGCATTTGGGGGCTTGTTCGGGATTCCCCAGACTCCCAGGACCCTTAACTGAAGGCCCTACACTGGCCCTTAAGTGTGTGTCTGTGTAAGTCTGTCTACATCACAGCTGCATTTTCAGGTGTTCAGTATTTCTGTATCCATGGTAGCCAAGAGTGACTTTTCCATTCTCCTGTCTTCCTCTGTTCAGAGAATGTGGAGGTTCCCCAAGGGTACCAACCCACCCTGGCACATTAAGTCCTTGTAGGACTAGGCACATCCTCATCCTCTCCTACTGAGGCTATACAAGGCTACCCAGTTAGGGGATAAGATGGAAAGGGAGGCATTAGAGTCAGAGAATGCCCCTGCTCCAGTTGTTGGGTGACCCACATGAAGATCAAGCTGCTCCATATCTGCTGCATCTGTAGTGGGCCCAGGACACTTTTTTCTCATTTTACATCCCAATCATAGCCACTCTCTTGTCTCCTCCTACTCCCACTCTCTCTCCCTCTTCCCACCTCCCCACTTGCCTAGCCCACAGAAAGAAGTGGCCCTCTTCCCATACCATCTGACTCTAACCTCTCAAGTCTCATCTGGACTGCCTGCATCCTCTCCCTCCATGGCAAGGCAAAGACACCCTGCTAGAAGACGTGATCAGTGAGTTGGCAACAAAGTCCATGACAGAGACAGCCTCTAACCCCCTGTGTTAGGAGACCCACATAGAGCCCGAACTGCCTATCAATTATATCTGAGCTGGGGCTCTAGTTCCTCTCTACACATGGCCCTTGGTTGGTGCATCAGTTTCTACAGACCTCCCTGGGCCCAGATTTGTTGGCTCTGTTGGACTCCTTGTGAAGCTCCTGTCCCCTCTGTGTTGGTCTTTTCCCCCAACTCTTCATAAGATTCTTTCTGCTCTGCCCACTGTTTGGCAGTGAGCCTCAGCTTTTGCTTTGATCCCATGTTGGGTGGAGTCTTTCTGGGAAAATCTATGGTAGGTTCCCATCCTGTTCCCTCTTTTCAAATGCTTTTGGTCAGGCTTTAAACCATATACACACTACTAGCAACAATAAAGTCAGCAGGTTTTATTTACATATATTTCTGATATTCTTTGTCATTTTTTTCTTTCTTACAAAGACTAATTTTAATTTAATTAATAGTGTAAGTGGTTTGCTCTCTCCCATGTGGTGTCCCCGATGTTGGGACAGTCATTGGAGTCATTGGTTTGTCATTCCCTCAACCTCCTTTTCATCTTTACCCCTATACTTCTTGTGGGCAAGACAAACTATGTCGTATGTTTTATGGGTAGGTTTCTGTTCCCTCTGTACAATGAAAGTTCCACCTGGCTACAGGAGGTGACAACTTCAGGCTCCTGAATCGTCATGCTAGGAGTCTCAGCTAGGGCCACCCCAATAGACCCCCAGGAGCCTCAAGAGATGCCTCCTACACAGATTTCTGTTCTTTCTTTCTTGGTTCTTCCCCTACTCCAATTCTATGCTCTTTCCACACTTGATTCTCAGTCCCCTTAGCCTCTCCACCCCCTCTCCTACACAGTTCCTTCCATCTTTCTTCTTCAGATATATATTATATTTCTTATTATAAGTAAGAGTCTAACATCTTCCCTGGGTTCTCCTTGAGTTTTTGTAGTCTGTGAATGGTAGCATGGTTATCCTGTACTTTATGGCTAATAGCCACTTATAAGTGAGTATATACCATGCGTGTCTTTCTGGGTCTCGCTTACTTCACTCAGGATTATATTTTCTAGTTCCATCCATTTGCATGTAAATTGCATGACGTCTTTGTTTTTAATAGGTAAGTAGTATTCCATTGTGTAAGCGTACTACATTTTCTTAATCTATTCTTTAGTTGAGGGACATTAGGTTTTTCCATTTGGGGGGGTTATTACAAATAACGAGGTTATGAACATAGTTGAATAAGTGATGTACTTTGTCTTAATTAGGGTTTTTATTGATGTGGCAAAATACCATGAACAAACAGCAATTAGGAGAGGAAAGGGTTTATTGGTTTACAGTTCCACATTGCTGTTCATCATTGAAAAGAACTCAGGACAGGCACTCAGACAGGGCAGACTCCTTGAGACATGAGCTGATCCAGAGGAAATGGAGGGGTGTTGGTTTACTGTCTTGCTTCACACGAATTGCTCAGTCGGCCTTCTTATAGGACCCAGCACCACCAGCTCATGGATGAAACCACCCATAGTGGACTGGGCCACTGATTACTAATTTTAAAAATGCCTTACAACTGGATCTCATGGAGCTCTTTCTCTAATTGAGGCTCTCTTCTCTCTGATTACTCTAACTTTTGTCAAGTAGACTCAAATTGATCCAGAAAACGTATCTATGCAAACATATATGTATATATATGTATATTATATATATACAAATATATACATACATATAGGTATAAAAATATACATATACATATACATATATTAAAAAGGGTTATTAACCTACAGAGATTAACATGGAGGGTGATTAACAGAGTACAGATGGGGAGGTTGGAGATAGATAAGGGGACACATTTCTATAACTCCATTTTAATTTTAAAAAACTCCATTTAATTAAAAAAATTAAATATTTTTTAAAAAATCCACAAATGAGATATGACATTTAAAATGTTCACCTCTTGTACAGGTAATATAAATTAAAACTAAAGCTAATAGGTAATAGCTAAGAGCAAAATCAATAAAAATCCCTTCTATAAGTCAATTTATACTGGAAAAAGTGAAGTATTTTTAGTTGAAATTTTGACTGTTTAAACAAATAATCTCATATGCTATTTAATTTCATTTACTTTTTGGAAATTAATGTGTTTTACTACTATATTATTATATTTAGTTATTAAATTTAGTTTATATCTTATCTTTTAAAACTAAGGCTGAGAATTATATCTATAAACATATACATATATATTTCTAATATTATTTTATACATATATATTTCTAATATTATTTTAACCATAAGTGGAATAGATCAGAGTTCATTTTGACTGCTGGTTAAATTAATTGTTACCTCAAAAAATTTAAAAATCAAATAAGGATTTTATAGTAACATGATAAGCTAGTGACTCAAAATAAAAATATTTCCCATTTAAATATTAATAAATGTTCAAATCTATCTGGGTCAAATGATGCAGACATACAACTTTTATTTGACCTAAGTTTACACTCAAATAAACACATATCATCTGTTATAAAATTTATTGGCAGTAGAAATAACTTGAATGACAGCCAGGATTGTTTAATATTTCTTAAAAATTCCAAAAAAAGCTTGTTGATAACTTTAAACCTGAAGGGTATAGGAAGTTTAAATTAAATAATAAATATTCATTAAAACAAATCATTTCCAAATAAGATAAGCTACTGAAGCATTAATTGCTTCATATGAGTTAAAATTTATCTATTTGGGGCTTTTCATTTCATAGGAGCTAAAATATTTGAGTTTGGTAGTAAACATGTCCTATTTCTCATCATAAAATGCACCATTAGGGAGCATCTCTTAAAGATAATGAAATGGTCCATTTCTTATTTCACTGAAGTTTAATAACAGCAAGTTTGAAGATTTGTAGTGAATATACGTTACTGAAGTTTTTAGAAATAATAATGCTGAAAAGATACAATTGTAAAAATTAAATATAGGTTCATATATATATATACACAAACCCATATTTAATTTATCTATTGTATTTATCTAGAAGAAAATGTCTGTAATATATGGCTTACATTATTATATTGTATATTTGATCTCTGGGTGATATTGACAAATTTGCTAAGTGTTTTACAAATTAGTCCAGTTTATCTCAAATGAAATATAATAATAATAGTAGTAGTAGTAGTAGTAGTAGTAGTAGTAGTAGTAGTAGTAGTAATTGCTTTACAATGTTTTAAAGATCACAGGGTTTCCAACATTTTTACTAAAGAAAAACACTGTGGGAGATATCAAAGCAGATATGAGATAGAGGGAAGACAGATAGTAGTATGGATCCACTCCTTTTTAAACAAATGTAGACTGGGAAGGAAAAGAAGGTGGCTTAAGAAACCTAGAAGACTAGATGTAGGCAATAGTTGTAATGCCTCCACACGACTCAACATCTTTGAAGCTTCAATTGTTGTTTTTCTATTATAACAGAAAATAAAACACTGGGATAAAGACTTCTGCAATAAACATACCCCCCCCTCACCAAGGATCTTTTAAGCTGGGTGGTAACTGAGCAGGACAGTGTGGCTCCATGTCATAAACAGTAAAGCAGGTAATTAAAATATGTACTTCTGGGGAGACACAATTACTAATCCTATAAGATAAATAGTGGGAAACAACAGGAACAAAAGAAAGTTCTTGAAAATATATCTGGCAGAACCGACTGAGTTGATTGTTATCATGCCATTAGTTAATCTGCTCCAGTTTCCAAAAATTTATTTGCTTTGATTATTTTTTTTCTTAAATAAACTTTATTTAAGTCAGGTGTATCTCTCACCTAAATTGGGATGATACAATACAGTTTAGCAAAACTAGAGAAGAATATACCTTCAAATTTATTTTGCTAACATACAATGAACACAGTACTTTTAAATGATATCATTTTATTTTACATTAAATAATATAACCTTCTACAAATCTGTAAGCATATGAGATATGGAACCTATCAAATATATGGGATGTGCATATTATGTGAAGTTTATAGTAATTTTTGACCTGAAGAAGAATGGTTGGTTGTTCATTCATAAAAAAAATAATTAATAGATAAGTCATGGATATAAAAAATTGTACAAGATTTATGGAAATGGCATTTTGTTAAAGGAATTTTAAGTAGAAAAAGTGCTAATAACTGAGAATAAATCATGTATAAAATCTAACCTCTTTAAGGAACTGAAGTAATATTATAATTTACAATTCTCCAAGTTTGAAATAAGTAATATTATTGGATATTGGACTATTATATGAATGTATCTTGAAGCATTGTTTGACTTGAGTGTTTATTAATCTAGAAAATACAACTATTGTATCTTTTGTTATTTGTAAAAGGCCTTTTGATTTCTATACTTTGGAACATTTTGTATTGACCTTTAATATTGTCTGTCACTGATTGTATTGACAACTATTATTTCAAATTAAACTACTAAAAATTTAGAAAAATATATTAGAGATATAAGCAATCATCACATTATATAGACTTTTCAACAAAACATAGTTTTGTTATTCTACTCTCTTTATTATTTACTCTTAGTTTGGTTTTGTTTAACAACTTAATAGTTTTAAAATATGTAAACACATCATTTATAGCAAGAGCTTTTATAAGAGTACAACATTTTGATCAATTTACTACTGTGATTTCCAAATAACTTTCTTTTACCAATGCCAAAAATTATATTTTACTGTGTTGTTTAATATCTCTGTTTAGAATACAGTTTTGAAAATAGTGGTACATGTTGGGATAATGTCTTTGTACACTCTGTAAAGAGTGTGTCTGTATTATTCACATGCTTATTTCTATTCTGGCAGAGATCTGATTACAGGCCGGACCTTGGTAATTTTAAAGATAACTTGTGTCACAGTTTTGTAAAGACTCCATCTCTCAGCTTATGATTAGTTTTCATTAAAAGATGATGGCCTATAGCAAAGACAGGGAAGCAGAGAACAGAGGGAGGAACTCTGCAGGAGGGGAGAGGCGTGGGAAGTTACCAATGGGACATGAAGCAAGAAGCAGGCTGGGCCTGAGAAGAGGTAATAAGAACCACTTGGTACAACTTAGATTAATATAAATGGTATGATTTAGCTATGACCTAGTTTGGAACAAGCTTAGCTATAAGGCCTAGGTATTCATGAATAAATATACATATCTGTGTGATTCTTTGGGACCCATTACCCCAAAGAAAGCCCCATTTTTACAGGTATATGTGCTTTGCTTTATTTTGATGTCTGTTTTGTCGTGATTACAGCACATACAATAAATTATCAAAGTAACATGAACTTATTAGCTTGTAGTGGTGGAGGAGGATGTTGTTTTGATACTCCAATGTGTTCAAAGGGAAAAAGTGCAGAAGAGGAAAATATGGGATGGATTGGGGAAAGAGTGTGATAAGAAGCAGGATACATTGAACGTGTTAGTGAGAGTGAGAGTGAGAGAGAGAGAGAGAGAGAGAGAGAGAGAGAGAGAGAGAGAGAGAGAGAGAGGTCAGCAAATATATATCATTTTTAATGAAAATACATGTATTTGAATAAAATGTGAAGAAAAGAATACAATTTTACCGGAAACCATTTTGCTTATTTGTAATTAGGTTAACTTTATACAAATAACCATTTTCTGTGTTTACTTTTTATCAATGATCCCTTTGTGAATCCTCCTATCTACAATCCACTTTTACAACTATCTTACTTTTATAGTGTATCATAATAGACTATAAATTATTCAAATTACATATAATTTCAATAATATTATTTTATGTATTTGAATCTATGGTGTGATTGTTGTCTTTTAAGCAATATTGGTCTCTTTTCTTAATTATTTTAGCTACACATTAGTCAGCTTTAACATTTTGGAACTCCAAAAGCATTTAATTGGCTGATTTCTTGGTTTTGTTTGATATTTTACTGACTTCTGTTCTAATGTTTACTGGTTTCATTTTTTGTTTCATTTGTGGTTCATATGATCTTTCTCAAGCTTCAGAATCTATATAAAAGATTGGGCCTTTCTCATTAAAACTCATCAACATCAAAGAAGTGTTTGTGTTTACTAATACTAACAGAGACATAGCTCTTGAATTTATTATTATTTATATATTCTCAATTAAATACTTTAAACTTCCATTGGACTCTTTATGAATGAATAACTTGAACTTAATGATTAATTTTCAGTGTGTGTGAGTTTGCCACTTACTTTTCACTACAGATTCATCTTCAATTCTGTTTTAATAGTGTACAATTGTAAGAGATTTTAGAATCCTTTCTATTTAATTTATTGGAAATTTTTTCATAGTACATAACAATATTCATCCTTACTTGTGGTGTATACTGTACTCCATTCATCTATGTTTGGAAAAGCAAATACTATATTATAATTTTCAGGATTATAGTAAGAAGATCAGTGTGATTTGCTGTGAACTTTTGTTTTCTTGGCTATTCTTTTTATTAACTACCGTTCTGGTTGATTTTTCTTTTAACTGATGATTTATAATTTCATGTTAGAAGGGAAGTATAATACAGCAAGTCACATGGCCTTGGAGACTCATGTCTGTGGTGCTGGTTGAGTTATGTTATAAGCAAAATTTTATATATAATCATTATTCCTATTTGTCTAAGTCATTATGCTATAGCTGGCTCCAGAGAATGCCGATGTAGTCACAACCAAATATTTACTTTTTGTTAAGTCTTTTTCTTTTCATATAACCATTAACTAAACTCTCAGGAGGAAAATGTGAACAATTGTAACTTTTATTCTTTGATATAGTCAATCTATTTTGCATATGATACAATTTTAACTTCTCATTAAAACCAGAACATTAAATATACATAAATTGCAGTTATGTAGAAAATCCTTAACCTTCAAAATTATTCAATTGTTTTACGTAATTGTTATTGATAATCACAGAATTCAGTTCAATTTTGGGATATTGTTATATTGAATGTAAAAAAATAAAAGTATACAACTGCATATTTTAAATTATTACAGTTTGTCATATACTTATGTGGTTACAGATTTTTTTATTAAAAGTAAAAATGGCTTCAGTGAAAGAGTAATTGCAGAAATCAGAAGCTGAAGCCAATAAAGAGTACTTTACTGATACACTTGTCCATATATTGTAAGAACACAGGACTTATAATTCACTTTGAGGAGTCTTCATTCCAATTCATGTATAAAAGCAATTTTACAAAAATACTTTTTTTAGATATTGAGTCACAATGGAACTTGTATTTAAATGAAAACATCTTTTCAATTAATTAAATAACCAGAATTCAAAGTAAACTCACACCATTTTCTCTGCCATCAAATAATGATTATTGAAAAAAATTGGCTTAGCATACTTCACAGGCAAATCAATGGGTTAATTTAATACGATATAATATTCAATAACAATGGCATTTGCTATTACTTATAGGAACATAATTAAACTTGGATGTGAGAGCTACAAATAGTTGAAATTAATTATATTTTAAAGTTGAAATATTATGATTAAAATAAATGCTCTTAAAATCTTTAAAATTAATTTTTCAATATGACTCATGATAAACTTCATACTTTTCTTTGAATTCAAAATTCTGATTTAGAACCATTTCAGTGTATAATTTCACTAGATTATTTGGGATTTTTGTCCATTAATAATGAATGTACATTAATAATTTTTCACATGTGAACACAAGTAGATTAAGAGAAGCAAGAGCATTGTCCTTAACAATCTCCCTGTTTAGAGTTGATCATTTTTTATTGGCCAGGTATTATGTTGATCTAAATTATACACTTAATTATCTGTAGTGTTAGAGCACAAAACTTTATTTTATTACTATATTGTTGAATTACATGAAATTAGTTTTTTTTCTCATTTTGTAATTCAGTTCCGTACACACTGTCTCCAAGAAATTAAGTCATTCTTCGTACTATCATCTTCCCCATATCTGTGTCTTTTTACAGTATCCACTACAATACATTTTCTACTTGGAGTAGTAACAAATGGCTGTCTTCCAACACTTCCTGCCAATGCAAATTAAAATGTGGAATAAGAAGTAGCCCCAGTGTCCTGAGATTATGGTCTCTTGGTGGTTATTTGCAGAAAAAAAAAAAAAAACTGAATCAAGTGGATTGTCCTAGCTTCCACACAACAAACATGCAAACACTTTGCCTTTAATGGTGTTTCTGGTGATATATTCTGAATCACTCTAAGTTATTCTAGATTTTGCTTTATAAAGAAGAATTTGAAAAAGTCATTCAATATATATGTATATATATATATATTCAATATGTTATATATTCAATATGCTTATATATATGTATATATATGTATATGGAGAGAGAGAATACAAATAATCTAGGATAACCCCCTTCTCTTTATCTATCTCCATATAAAGGGTCATAGTAACATGGTTATTTTCATAGAAGACTACATATACATAGTAAAGCCCCTGTAGTACAGCATAGGAACCTAGATAAAAGTCTGACTAATGTACATTGAGATATTATTTGAAAGTTATGAATTTTCTTCAAATAGAAGAAATTCTTTCAGAAAATGTTAAAACTAAAATAAAAATTTTAATCCAGGCTTAAAATGTCCAAAAGATGTGAGGAACTGTACCAAATCTGTGGATGGCAGGAGTAGAACAAGGAAAAGAAACCCAGTTTAAAGGCACAGAAAATATTTTCAACAAAAGTCTAAAATAAAATTTCCCCAACCAAAGTTACAAAAAGCAGATAGGACACTGAATAAGCCGTAACAAAAGGGTAAGTCCCCATTTCATGTAATAATCAAAACTGATTCTACAAACCAAGAATATTAAAAGCTACAAATGACACATAGAAGCAGACCTACAGGAACTACAACTGACTTTTTAGTGGTGACTCTCAAAGCCTGTTAGACAGATATTTTTCCAAACTCTAAGACACCACAGATGCGAACCAAGGCCATGATAGCTAACAAAACTTTCAATCACAATAGATAAAGAAAGTCAGCCAATGATAAAAAAAAATTTATGCAGTATCTATCTACAAATCCATCCTACAGAAGGCAGTAGAAAGATCAATTCAACCTAAAGAGGCTAACCACAATGAAATAAGCACAAGAAAGCACAAGGACTCTCAACATCAATGGTCTCAGTGCCCCAATAAAGACACACAGCCTAACAAAATCAATTTTGAAACAAGATTCATTCTTAACATCAGTGATAGCTGGCATCTCAGAACAAAATGGAGGAAAAAATTGCACAAGCAAACAGACAGAGGAAGGAAACTAGTGCAAGCATTTTAATAGCTGACAACATAGACTTCAAACCAAAACTACTCAGAAGAGATTGGAAAGAACAATACATATACAAGAAAAGTGAATTCCTCCAACAGAACATTACAATTCTTAACATCTATGCACCAAAAAAGAGCACCCAAAATCATAAGAGAACACTAATACAACATAAGTTACAAATTGATCCTGAAACACTGATTGTAGGTAACATTAAAACCTCACTCTTGGAGAAAATATTTTTCCAAGTCTCTAGGCTGTTTTATTTTGTTGACGGTGTCCTTTGCTTTACAGAAGCTTTTCCGTTTCATGATGTCCTCTTTATTAAATGTTGATCTTAGAACCTAGGCTGTTGATGTTCTGCTCAGGAAGTTGTCTCCTGTGCCAATGAGCTCAAGGCTCTTCCCTACTTTTTATCCTAACAGATTTAGTGTGTCTGGTTTTATGTTGAGATCTTTTTTTTTTTATAAGTTACTTTTTTTTCTTTTTTTTCTCCTTTATTAATTTATTCTTGTTACATCTCAATGGTTATCCCATCCCTTGTATCCTCCCATTCTTCCCTCCCTCCCATTTCCCCTTATTCTCCTCCCCTATGACTGTTCCTGAGGGGGATTACCTCCCCCTGTATATGTTCATAGAGTATCAAGTCTCTTCTTGGTAACCTGCTGTCCTTCCTCTGAGTGCCACCAGGTCTCCCCCTCCAGGGGACATGGTCAAAGGTGAGGCACCAGAATATGTGAGAAAGTAATATCCCACTCTCCACTCTACTGTGGAGAGTGTTCTGTCCATTGGCTAGATCTGGGTAGGGGTTTAAGGTTTACCACCTGTATTGTCCTTGGCTGGTGCCTTAGTTTGAGCGGGACCCCTGTGCCCAAATCTGCCTATCATAATGTTCTACTTGTAGGCTTCTAGGACCCTCTGGATCCTTCTAGTTTGCCATTCTCCCATGATTCTCTCATCTAGAGTCCCACTAGAATGTCCTCCCCTCTGTCTCAGTTTCCTGGTAAGTGAAGGCTTTTGTGGGACATGCCCCTTGGGCTAATATGCAGATATAAGTGAGTATATACCATTTGAGTCTTTCTGCTTCTGGGTTAACTCACTCATTAAGATCATTTCTTGTTCAATCCATTTATCCACAGATTTTGGGAATTCCTTGTTTTTAATAGCTGAATAGTATTCCATAGTGTATATGTACCACAGTTTCTTTATCCATTCTTCTACTGAGGGACACTTAGGCTGTTTCCATGTTCTGGCTATTATGAAAAAGGCTGCTATGAACATGGTTGAGCAAATTTTCTTGCTGTGTGCTGGAGCATCTTCTGGGTATATTCCAAGGAGTGGAATAGCTGGGTCTTGAGGAAGCCTTATTCCCATTTTTCTGAGATAGCACCAGATAGATTTCCAAAGTGGCTGTACTAGTTTGCATTCCCACCAGCAATGAAGGAGTGTTCCTCTCTCCCCACATCCTCACCAGCGTGTGGTGTCGCTTGAATTTTTGATCTTAGCCATTCTGATGGGTGTATGAAGGAATCTCAGAGTTGTTTTGACTTGCATTTTCCTGATGATTAAGTAGGTTAGCATTTCTTTAAGTGTTTCTCAGCCATTTGATATTCCTCTGTTGAGAATTCTCTGTTTAGTTCCATGCCCCATTTCTCAGCTGGGTTATTTGGTTTGGTGGTGTTTAATTTCTTGAGTTCTTTATATATTTTGGATATTTGACCTTTGTCAGATGTAGGGTTGGTGAAGCTCTTTTCCCAGTCTGTAGGCTGTCGCTTTGTTCTCATGACAGTGTCTCCTGCCTTACAGAAGCTTCTCAGCCTCATGAGGTCCCATTTATTAATTGTTGACATTAATGCCTGGGCTGTTGGTGTTCTGTTCAGGAAGTTGTCTCCTGTGCCAATATGTTCCAGGCTCTTTCCCATTTTTTCTTCTAAGTGACTTAGTGTCTCTGGTTTTATGTTGAGGTCTTTAATCCACTTGGGTTTGAGTTTTGTACAAGGTGACAAATATGGGTCCAGTTGGAAAGGAGGAAGTCAAATTATCCCTATTTACAGAAGATATGATAGTCTACATAAGTGACCCTCAAAATTCCACCAGAGAACTCCTACAGCTGATAAACACCTTCAGCAAATTGGCTGGATACAAAATTAACACAAAAAAGTCTGTAGCCTTCTTATACACAAATGACAAGCTTGCAGAGGAAGAAATTAGGAAAACTACACCCTTCACATTAGCCACAAGCAATATAAAGTACTTAAGAGTTACTCTAACTAAGCAAGTGAAGGACTTGTTTGAAAAAAATTTCAAAACTCTAAAGAAAGAGATTGAAGATGACATGAGAAGATGGAAGGATCTTCCTTGCTCATGGATCGGGAGAATTAACATAATAAAAATGGCCATCCGACCAAAAGCAATCTACAGATTCAATGCAATCCCTATCAAAATACCTACAGAATTTTTTAAAGACATTGAAAGTTCAATTCTGAACTTCATATGGAAAAACAAAAAACCCAGAATAGCTAAAACAATCTTGTACAATAAAAGGTGCTCCTGAGGAGTCTCCATACCTGATCTCAAACTGTACTATAAAGCAATAGTAATTAAAACAGCATGGTACTGGCACAGCAACAGGCTGGTTGATCAGTGGAATCGAATCGAAGACCCAGATATGAATCCACACACATATGGTCATTTGATTTTCGACAAAGAAGCCAAATCCATTCGATGGAAAAGGGATAGCATCTTCAACAAATGGTGCTGGCCTAACTGGATATCTATGTGTAAAAAAAAAATGTTGAGATCTTTATTCCACTTGGATCTTAGTTTTCTGCAGGGTGATAAAGATGCGTCTATTTGCATTTTTCTACATGTAGATATCCATTTACAACATAATAATTTGTTGAAGATGCTGTCTTTTTTCCAGTGTATGGATTTGGCTTCTTTGTCAAAAATCAAGTACTCAAAGTTACATGTATGTGCATGAGTGCGTGTATGTGTTTGTGTGTGTATCTGTGTCTTTGTGTGTGTCTGTGTTTGTGTGTGTGTCTTTGTGTGTGTGTGTCTGTGTGTGTTTATTTCACAGTCTTTGATTCAGTCCCATTGATCCACCAGTCTGTTTCTATGCCAGTACCATGAAATTTTTATTACTATTGCTCTATAGTATAGCTTGAGATCAGGAATGCAGATACCTCCAGAAGATCTTTTAGAAACAAGATTGTTGTAGCTATTCCTGGTTTTTTTGATTTTCCGTAATAAGTTGGAAAATATTCTTTCAAGATATGTAAAGAATTTTGTTGGTGTTTTGATAGGAATTACATTCAATCTACAGATAGCTTTTGGTAATATGTACATTTTTACTATGTTAATCCTACCAATTCATGAGCAAGGGACATCTTTGCATCTTCTGATATCTTCTTCAATTTCTTTCTTCAGAGACTTGAAGTTTTTCCATTCAAATCTTTCAATTGGTTGGTTAGAGTTACACCAAGATACTTCATGTTTTCCTGTGGCTATTGTGGAAGGTATTGTTTCCCTAATTTCTTTGTCAGCCTGTTTGCTTTGAGTATACATGAAAGTTCCTGATACATTTTACCTTGTTCTATGCCTCTAACAGTAGCTGGAGTTTTCCTTCCACTGCCTGCAGCCCATAGAATAATTAAGTACTTCCCCCTTCTTATGATAAGTCTGTGCTGCTGCATGTAAATTAAGTATCCCTGACACTCCTAGCCCCAGTGAATCTAAAACATTCATCCCTGATCCCCTCTGAATGCCAAAGTTTCTAAGTCCCTGTTTTATATTAGATAAAGAGAGACCACCATCTTCTACTTCACCAAAGTTTGTCTGAGATTCATCATTTATTCTGGGGGAACTAAAGGCTGCCCCTCTCCATGAAGAATGCACTTCTGGATCACCAGGCCTGACTGCAAGTCAAGCAGCCACATGCTGCTGGCCTCTGCTATATTCCACCATCAGTGTCAGCACTTATCATTTCCTAGCGGCTCAGCCCAATGCAGAGCCAGCCCACTCATGAAGGCAAACAGCCCAATATTCTCAAAGAAGTCATTCTATTGAACCAAAGCAGGCTCCTGCCTCTGCCCCTTGGTTTCAGAGCTCCATGCCTCTGTTACTGACTGTTCTTGAAGCAGCCACCTACTGTCCCTCATTGCCACCTAGACTGGGTTTCAGAGACCTGGGCTACCTGATGCAAACTGGCCTGGTGCTAGTAGACCAGCTAAAAGAGCAGTAACAACAAACAAACAAACAAAACCAGCAGGCTACAAAATCTGGAAAAGATTTTTACTAACTATATATCCAATGGAGGGCCAAAATCCTGAGTATATAACGAACTCAGAAAAATAAACATCAAGGAGACGAATAACCCAATGTAAACGAAATGGGATGCAGATATAATCAGAGACTTCTCAAAGGAGGGTACTCAAATGGCTGAGGAAAAAATTAAAGAAATGTTCAACAGCTTTAGTTATCAATAAAATAAAAATCAAAACCACTATGAGACTTCATCTTACATATGCAATAATGGCTGAAATAAATAAGTTAAACTACACTTCAAGTCAGTAAGTATGCAGAACAAAGGAACACTCTTCCATTGTTGGTGGAAGGAAATTTGTACAGCCACCTATCAAATTACCTCAAGATCCAAATATTACCCATTTGTTATGTACCTAAGAAGATGCTTCATCTGACAAAAGAGACCCTTTGTTAACCATGTTTATCGATGGTCTATTTATAATAAACCAAAATTAAAACCATGTCCACTAAGAAAAAATAAAATGTGGTTCATTTATACAATGAAATAATATTATTCAACCATTTAAAAAAGTAAAAAAAAAAAATGAAATTTGCAAATGAATAGACAAAACTAGAAAGAAATCATCTTGAGTGACCTAAAGACAAATATTGTGTGCATTTGCTTATATGTAGGTTTTTAAATGTTAAGTCATGCATAAGCAATCCACAACCTGCATAACCTCAGAGACTTGGCATAGAATTACGGACTCATCTCTCCACGCGAGGAAAGAGTAAGTAGCTATGGATAGAAGAGGACGGGGAAAAGTCTGAAAGGATTAGTGAGGGTGAGAGAAATGGGAGGAAAGGGAGGAAGTAAAGGAAGGGACACCTAAAACTAAGGATGATTTAAGGGGCTATTTGTAAACCTAATATAGTATGTTTCATAAAATAAACACTTAACATATAGACATATATAAGGTGATCTAAGTGAAATTTCAAAAATTGGGAAAGAAAGAGCCCCCACTGGACACCTCTTGTCACTAAATAAAGTTTCCATTACTTGGATTTTTTTTCATCTAGAGTAGTTCTTGGCCAGAGGAGTTCCATTGTGAACCACCCAGGCAACTCAGACTTTAGCCAAGGCCATCTGCGGCTCTCCACAACTTATGGTAAAGACTTCTTGTGCTTTTTCTTGGCTCATATTCTTGTTTGTTTGTTTGGATTTTGTCATATTCGTGTTTTATTTTATGTGTCTGTTTGTATTATCCCTGCTTATTTTCTAAACAGAAACAGGAAGGGCGTGGATCCAGCTGGGACAGGAGGTGGCTGGGAACTAGGAGGACTGGGGGCAAGGGAAACGATAATCAGAATATATTGTATGAGAAAAAGAACTAATTATAATTTAAAACTTAAGTAGAGTAGGCAGTCATACTTCATTTTTTAAAAGATAAGTGAGCTGAGGATTGGAGTCCAGGCAGATTTGCATGCTGGTTTAAAAATAGCAACCCAAAAGCCTTCGCAAGATACATTTAAGAACAAAAAGGGAAAGGATACTTTACATTAGGAACACACTAGTCTACAGGAATGTTATGAAAAGTGACACATTTACAATAAAGAAGGGGATTTTATATCTAAACTCCTAATTCATTACATTAAATAAAATTTGTCAAAATTAAATTATCTCATTGAGGAAGACAAAGTAAATAGACTGAGCAGAGCGATGCCAGCTACAGAAGGAGCTTAGTAGAATACGGCATCATTTATAGGTCTTCAAACTCACACACACACACACACACACACACACACACACACACACACACACGGAGTGGGCTGTTTCAGAAGGTAAAATTTCCTTTCACATCAAGCACTAATGCCAACTGTAGGTTTTGCAAAACCAAAAGATTTTTGAATGCAGATAACACATTGTGAGCACGTAAGCAACTCTGTTGATGGCACCATTCATGGCAAACGGAAAATTCAGTAGCCAACCTATACAGCCAAATTGTTTCCTATTGGCAATGAGTAACAGAAATGTAGAATGAGCACTCATTAGGAAGAAGTGGTTTGACAGTGAGGGGAGAGGCTGAGGCTGAGCATATGTCCTACACTGCCTGAATTGCCAAGATCTTGAGACAGGATAGCCCAGAGACCTATTTTAGAAACAAACAGGACTGGCCAAACAAAACAAAAAACAAAATCAAGACAATTAACAAAATGATTTCTCGTGGTATTCAGTTATACTAATAGATAGATGGCTTGTCCAGTAATCTACAGAACGGCCTTCCAGAATAGCAGATAGGAGCAGGTGTACAGATTCACCACCAGGTATTTTCAGATTGGAACATCTAAAACTGGATGTTTCCACCAGGTCCTTCCATTTTGATATTGGGGGAACC
Organism: Acomys minous; assembly: GCF_964271855.1. Taxonomy (NCBI): domain Eukaryota; kingdom Metazoa; phylum Chordata; class Mammalia; order Rodentia; family Muridae; genus Acomys; species Acomys minous. The sequence goes on along the minus strand of NC_140492.1, from coordinate 27,820,571 downwards.
AGAAGATGAAGGTGTGTGTGGGGGGACAAAGTTAGGAGTCAGATGGAATGGAGTCAATGAAAACATGGCCTGTGGAATACAGTTAACAGGGCTCATGTGAGTTCACAGAGACTGCAGGAGCACGCATGGATCCTGCTTAGGTTTTCTCAAGGGTCTCTGAATATACGTTATGGCTGTTAGCTTGGTGGTTTTGTGGGTCCCCTAACAGTGTGTTTGTGACTCTTTCCACTCTTGAGACTCCTTACCTCCTATTGAATTGCCTTGCCCAACCTTTACAAGAGGGTCCTTACGTTGTCTTGTTGTATCCTGTTTTGTTTTGTTTTGTTTTGTTTTTGTTGCAGTACCTTGGAGGCCTGTTCTTTCCTGAAGAGCCAATGGGGGAATATCTCAGCGAGAGGGAGTTCAGAGGAGCTAGAAGTGGAAGGAGGAAAACTGTGCTTCGGATGTATTGTATAATAGAAGAATTTATTTGCAATGAAAAAAATGGGTAAAGATAAAATCAAAGTGCATTATATACATGAAACTGTGAAAGAACCCGTGCAATTTAAAAATTTCTAGTATAAATAATGCAAAGAGAAGTACTATTTTTCTGGTTTTTAATTTTTAAATTAACTTTGAAGTATTTAAAAAGTTTAACTTAAAATTTAAGGTATATGAATTGTGTTTTGCTTACAGGTCTTTATTTACTTCCATAGCTCTCAATGTTCTTAAATTTTAATAGAAACTAAAGCGACTTTCACACATCAATTTTCAGAAAAAAATAAGTTAAAATAAGAAATGACATATATGTGTTATGATACATAGATTTTTTTCACTTATTTTCAAGAATGAGAAAGAAGAGAATGCTTTTACTGTGGTGTCTTGGTGACATATCCTGTAGACCTTGTTAGCAATGTATGTGCAGGCAGAAGCAGTAATAGGAATGACTGTCTAATTGGCTTTGGTTCCCAAGAAGTCATTATGTACCCAGAATAGCATGTGTCTTTTCAGTGTGACAATTAAATCACCTCACCCACTGCACACAAGTGTGGTTAGTTTAATGCATTGATGAGTACCAGCCTTTTACAATCCTCGGGAATGGTACCTGAGGTATGTTTTCAATAGGCGATTTTAATACACATTAATTTGATATATTTCCCACTTCCCCTTGGCTCATAAATTTTAAAAAAGAGTCTATGGCTGCTCCATCCTGATTAAAATTCAATAAAACTTGTTCTTCCTTAATTAAACACTCCCATCTCCACCAAACAGAGATGACTTAGACTTTCATACAGTCTTTTCCTTGTGGTCCTGCTACTATGTCCAGAAATTGAAAAATATTAGACAAATTAAACGTATGCAATATACACAGTGGTAACGTTTCAAAGTGACGTGGTTATGAAACACATTGGGGAAGTTACATTTTGTTTCCTATACGGGATGTCAAAATTCAAAATAAAAAAAGTTTCAATTACATTTTAACCCATTATTTAAAATGGAAAATTTGAAAAAACACCATTTATACAACTCTGTCATAAAGACTCCTAGGATACAGCATGGAAGTATTGCTTTGAATAATAAAATGTTTTTATTATTCAAAATGACTCGTTTTTTTCAAGTGTTTGGAAGTTCCCAGAGAAGGTTTTGGAGAGATGTCTCAGAGGGTAAAAGAATGGGCTTCAATTCAAATCCCTGTATTTGATTCCTATCACCCATTTGTTGTCTGACAGCTGTAACTAAAATGTATTTAGTGTCCTCTTCTGGCATCTATGTGCACCAGTCAGACATGTGATGCACAGACATACATTCAGACAAATTACACATAAGTATTAATATTATATGCAATGAGCAGGTTGTATTTCTATATTTAGGAATGTACTTCCATGAATACACACACATGCACTTGCATGTGCAAACACATAGGCATGCACACACACATACAATAATTAAAGAAGAGTGGAATTTGAAAGAGAAAGGTAGAACACTCATGGTAAGGTTGGGAAGAGAAAAAGAAGGGAAGATTATATAATTATATTATAATATCAAAATATTAAACTATTGAAAATGAAATAAAATTAAATTTAATTTAAAATTATCATGGAAAAGAAAACTTTAAAGAGCAAGTAACACTTTAAATTTTTAGAGATACAGTTTCTCTGTGTAACAGCCCTGGCTCCTACAATCTTTCAGCCTTCTCTTAGCTGGGCTACTTAAGAATTTGAAAGCTTTGGCAACTTTGAAGAAAAAATTTTTATATCTTTGTGAGTCTAAAATTCTAAATGTAAATCAATATCTATCATATCTCATCTCTATCAACTTAAAACATATATCTAGACCTAAAACATCTTAACTCCTAAACAACTAAGCTTAATTGTCAAGGTTGCCAAATACAAATAGCTAAAACACTATGAATGTAACATTAACATAATTCCTAATTGTTTTGTGGTTCTTCTTTTTCTATGTAGTTCATTTTATACATGAATCATAATATAAATGTATATGTAAAAATATTTTTCTCTTTTAATATATTTTACTAATTTATTCATATTACATGCCATTTGTTATCCCATCCCTTGTATCCTCCCATTCCTCCCTCCCTCCCATTTTCCCCCTACTCCCCTCCCCTATGTCACTGAGGGGGACCTCTTCTCCCTGTATATGCTCATAGGGTACCAAGTCTCTTCTTGGTATTCTGCTATCCTTCCTCTGAGTGCCACCAGGCCTCCCCATCCAGGAGAATATTAATAAAAAAGAATTTGATGGAGACATCTCATTTAGGACCAAGTCACCCAGAATATCTCTCTCTCTCTCTCTCTCTCTCTCTCTCTCTCTCTCTCTCTCTCTCTCACTCTTTCTCTCTTATATTCGGTGTAGCTTGCTGGATTTGTTCTTATATACTACAGGAGGAAGCTGAGCAATTATCACTTATTTATGAGTATAATAGAATCTTGTGAGGATTCGTTTCATGGCTGTTTCTTTGAAGGAACAGTAGTACTTTCTTTTCTCCTAGGTCTCTGGCCTCTCTGGGCTCTTGTTTTTGTTCAAAAAGTCATTATACAGGATGGGTGTCATCTCATGGAGAGGGCCTTACCTCATATCATGTTATCTGTGCCTCCATTACACTGACACATCTTGCATAAAGACCGTCATTGTAGATCAAATACTTTGTAGCTGGGTTACTGTTTGCCTTTCACCTCTGGCAGCATTCAGGGCTTATCTCCTTCCCTTTAATAATGAATCCCTTCATTTTTTTTCAAGCCTGATTTCACTTCCTTGCTGTTGTGTGCTCATATAAATCTTAGTTTTCACACATGGGAGAGAAATGTCAAGTGATATCTTTATGGATGTACCTTACTTAAGTTACTCTGTTAATCCCCAAATTCATCCAAATAAGTGAAAATATTTTTCTGGTCATGACAGCACATTTTTTTATCCAATTATATCTTGATGGACACCTAGACTCACTAAATAGCTTGTGTAGTGTGATTAGTGGAACAATAAATGTTCCTGGTTTGACCAGCCATTCTGTAGTACGCTGACATAAAACATATGGCTTTTATCAGAGTAGATTCTTTTAAACAAATTGCTCAAAGTATGGCACCAACCAAGGACAATACATGCAGTAAACATCGAACCCCTACCCAGATCTGGCCAATGGACAGGACATTCTCCACAATTGAGTGGGAGAGCAGAGACAGACTTTCACATGAGCTCTGGTGCCCCATATTTGACCACATCCCCTCATGGGGATGCCCGGTGGCACTCAGAGGAAGGATAACAGGCTATCAAGAAGAGACTTGGTACACTATGATCATATAGAGTGGGAGGAGGTCCCCCTTAGTCACAGACATATGGGAGGAGAATATGGTGAAAGTGGGAGGGAGGGAGGAATGGGAGGATACAAGGGATGGGATAACAATTGAGATGTAATATGAATAAATTACTAAAATTTTAAAAAGAATTGTAATTTTAGATATAAATTTGAAAATTTGAAGAAAATATATTTTCAAAGTTATATGTTAGTACTTTAAACTTTGGACTTTGTCTTATATTTATATTGAAAAATTAAACTATACTCTAGTAGGCAAGATTTTGAACACTTAACCAAATATAAGATAAAGCAATAGAAAAACTTAACTAACTCCTACATAAAAGATAAGAAACTTATTTAAAAAGCATGGAATAGGATTTTCTTGTTTTATCAAAATATAAAATAAAATGATAATTATATTAAATGATATTTAAGCAAAGACAAAACAGATAGCCAATTGATATGATTATAACATTTTACTCAAGTAAATGAGTTTTATTGAACCTAATAATACAATACCATTGGTGGTAAAAAAAAAAAAAAACAATTGTGAGTTTAGTTGTCGTCAATTTGAAATTGACATAACCACCTACATCAATTTCTTAAGATGATTATGTACTGATTAAAGAGTGGAAGCATCTTTTGATAAAATACTACACACATTTTCATTAAGGCTAATAGCATTTATAATGATACCAGCTGTTGAACTCCAAGAGATATACATAATTAATGACAGTTGAAGTTTACCTACAGCTTTTCCATCTGCTTCATTAGGAAACAATTTCCCAAATGAACAACAAAAATCTAATAGAACTTTCATGATAAAAACAATGCTTTTCCTAGTACCTATTTCAAAATTTGTGAGACATATGTATGCCTTGAAAACACACTACTTATTTTAATAAATAATCAGCTTTATAAAAGGAAGCTTTCCCCCTTCCAAATTGAAACAATATGATCTCACTGTGGAGCCTAATAACATTTATATGTGGACAAATATGAATAGATAGGGAATACATACATGTATATACACACATATATATATGAATACATGTATCATTTTTATAAATTTTATTGTAGAATAATTGCTATGCACAAACTACTTTCTTTATTAAATGCAAAACAAGGCAATAATGTAACTATTTATGAAAATTTGTGTCTTAATAAACTAAGCTAACTGAGTCATCAGTACAGAAATAATAGAGAGGACACAGTTCACAGATTATCAAAAGGCAAAAACATGAAAGAAAGAAGATAAAATTTTATTCATAACATTAAAATAGAACATCAATAAATATTACATGTTATATTGAATGAGGCAACAATAATTGTTTAAAATTAATTCAATTAAGTTCATAATAGCATGCCTTTTTGTAAGGTGGAAAGAAGTTGAAGTGGTTCTATATTATAACTGCTCAATGGCAGCCATTATTGTGGAGAGATACGTACTGGCTGAAAAAAAATAGGTGTTTTAGAGATAAGTAAAGCTTTGGCAATAGTTATATGCTTTTGGTTAAAGTGACATATTAGAAACTGAATGTTATTGAGTTGGAAGCTTAGGTCAGTGGAAGCTTCCAAAGCCACTCTCAATCTAATTCTTTCCTGTACCTCAAGATATATATTTTCAGACCAATATACAGAAGATACAACAACTTAGGCTTAACTACATGTTCACATTAAAAAAATAATCTTACCATAGTTAGCAGATAATGATGAGTTTTCCATAGTGCTCAATCAAGCCGATGCATTTCTTGATTATTCAAAGTCAGTTATAAAGCAAGAATATGAAGATAATTATAAGCATTTTAATAATTTAAATATTTTAGACATGCCCTTCCATTAAAACAAAAGAAAACAATGCATTGTAGAAAAATAATTTAGACTCAGAAGGCTTAGCCCAGGTGAGAAAGGATTATCATGGCACAACAGATAATTCTGATAGATACACAGGACGCTAACAGATCCCTAGAGAAAATTCAGGCCTCAAATTTCAGGATTAAAAAAAATGAACCATGAAAGGGAATCAGTGAAAAGCAGAGTGTATACTACACACAAGCAATTCAGTAAAACAAACAAAGAAAACATAATAAATAAATATAAACAGAGAAATTCATATTATGATGATATATCAAACTATGCTTTATATCAATAAATTAAAATAAAAAATATATGAGTTAACATAAAATGACAAAGAATAAAACATTTAGAAGATACAATACTTCTCAATAATGATAGTGAACATTATGTTTAAATTTTTAAATCAGTGCTTAGAGGGAAATATAAGTCAAAAATTTCTCTAATAGGTAAGTTCAATTTCCCAAGCACAGATACTATCTCAGATGACAGGGAGCTGTTTTTCATGTAACATAAGAAAACACGTTTCCTCTTCTGTTACCAAGGTTATTTTCCCCCTATAGCACGAGATATGTGCTTGATTCCAGATAGACAGAAAGTGCTTCAGGGTGTGTTATTGCTTCTGATTGCACAAAGGCACAAAATATATGGTCTAGTGAATTTCACCTTTATGAGTCCCTGACTAACATAATTTGGCACCCTATATGAGCATGAGTCTCAGGTATGGTCCTGGTAAGTATTTAATAAATTCACATATTTATTAACATTCCTTCATTATTATGGTAAATCTCTGAGTGGCCCAGAACAAATGACCAATTAATTCACAGAATGAAAGCCGTCGTCAAATAAATGTCTTAAAGCATGAAGGGATTTTTTAGGTTTAAGAATAGTAAAGTGTAAGGTCTACTTATCAAAAACTAAGCCATCTTTCAGACCAACAGGGACAAGTATTCACTGTGGAGTAACGAGTAAAATACAGTGTTTTAATAACACTGTTTGTTTCTCTTAGCTTATTTCTTAACCTAGCTATCACACACACACACACACACACACACACACACACACACACACACACACACACACACAAATTAATTCTCCTTTATAATACAAGACTTCATAACACAATCTGAGCACTTTAAGTCTGTTCTTAACTCAACTCTCTATTTTGTTACTTTTTTCACTCCCAAAAAATATCCCAGGGATACTTGTACTTTGTAGCTTTCCTTGGCTCCTGCTCCTCCTCCTGATCTTCTTTGGACCTCTACCCATGCCTGAATCCTCTACTTCCACTTCTAACTCCTCCTTCCCTGGCTCCGAGGAAGTCCAGCCCTACTCCTCAATTGGCTGTAATGTGCCTTATTGACATATCATGGAGACAGTTGGAGGGGCAGAGTTTATACCATATTTAGACAGGAAAACAGAATTTGAACTATAAAATAACCTTATGCCTACAATTCATTACATACAGTTATTTCAATAACTGAAACACAGTCAAAATGGAAAATTATTCAGAAATTAAAAATGAAAATTATGATACTAAAAATGAGAATAACACTTTCAAAGTATTGGAGTAAACACTGTATTATAATTGAGTTGTAGCGGTACAATAGCTCATATTACAGTAGAAATATATATAGTGTGTGTATGTGAAGAATAAGCTTACATTTGAATTCTATAAGACTGTATCTGAAATTAAACTTATTTTGGATCTATATACAAAATTTGATACCAGTGAATTAAAATAACCTTGTAAGTGACAATTCAAGCATTAAGTTGAGGAGTAGATCACTAATTTACTTTTTATTCTATCTTCCCTATATATTTCTATATTCCCTCTTCTTTCTTTTCAACCTCTATCTCCAAACCTAAGAATGTAAGATAAGGGAAAAGATAAAAATCGCCAAGTCTGACCTTGATTTCTTTCTAAATAAGACCAATAGTAACTAGTAACCAACTCCCATTGATAACAACCCTCTATTGCCCAAGAAAGCAACCAAAAACCTACCCAACCCCCCCTTAGAAGAAATGAGGTATCATTCTTTTAAGGTTTCTTCTGGCTGATTAGGGTGAAATACTAGCTAGTAGGGGCCCAAATAAAATTGGGGAAATTGTTGAACAAGCTAGGAATCACATTTGTGATCCAGTTTCTAAAGATGGAAAAAGTCCAGGCTTAATTAGAGTCTTGTGGGACAGTCTGAAATGCTGGACCAATTGTGATTGGAAGCTTTCTTTTAAAATGTCCTGGGAGCTATCTTGTTCTGATGAGGGATAGCATTTGAAGTACTTGGTGCTGGCACATTAAGGATATAGGATGTCAATTCCCAGCATGCTGTGAGGAATGCATCCTGTCAGGTCTGTTCCAATGTCAGTGTCCGGTTCTTTTGTTCTGAAGCATATACTTTCTCACAAGCATTATACAACCTTAAAATTATATGTGTATAATGTGTGCATGATGCACAGAACAATTAAGGCTGGTTTTCTGCTCTTTGTATGAGCCGAAAAAAACAACATACGTAAATCTTTATTCATGCCATATAAAGAATGGCAACTATTAGTAATTTATTGGGATTTTGTAGTCAGCAAGAAGCATTCTCTATGCTTAGACTTTCATGTCTCAGCCAGTCTCAGAAATAGTCCCATATGGAATTAACAATATAATTTACCTGCTTGTTCTGCAGTTCAAATTCTTCATGTCCTGATTATATCCTCCACCCTGATCCCATTCCCTCCCTACCTTAGTACTCAGAAAGGGAAGCCCTCTTCCCCTAACATCTGACCTCAGCCTATCAAATTTCATCTGTACTACCTGTAAATGTCTTTTTCTGTAGCCTGGCAAGGTCGTCTTCCAGAGGGAAGTGATCTGATTTCGCTGGCCAGACTGCATGTCTGAAATAGGACCTACTCTCCACACATGAGATCCACAAGTAGATCCACTACTATGTCTGAGGAGAGAGTCTAGGTCCACATCATATATGGTCCTTGGTTGGTGTTTCAGTCTCCATGTTGTAGTGTATTTATCCTGTGTTATGTGGCTAATGTCCGATTATGAGTGAGTATATATCATGTGTTCTCTTTCTGGGTCTGCGTTACCTCACTCAGGAGGATCTTTTCCGTTTCCATCCATTTGCCGGCACATTTCAAGAATTCCTTGCTCGTAATAGGTGAATAGTATGCCATTGTGTAAATGTACCACAGTTTCATTATCCATTCTTCGACTGGGGGACATCTAGGTGGTTTTCAGATTTTGGCTATTACAAAAAAAAGCTGCTATGAACATTGTTGAGCAAATGTCTCTGTTGTATGGTGGAGCATCTTGTAGATATATTCCCAGGAGAGGTATGAATGGGTCTTGAGGTAAAATTATTCCCAATTTCCTGAGAAAGCACTAGACTGATTTCCAAAGTGGTTATAACAGTTTGCACTCCCACCAGCAATGGGAGTGGTCCCTTTTTTTCACATTATTACCAGCATGTGCTGTCACCTGCCTTTTTTTTTTTTTATCTTAGCCATTCCTATAAGTGCAAGATGGAATCACAGAGTTGTTTTTATTTGCATTTCCTTGATGACTTGGGAAGTTGAGCATTTCTTTAAGTATTTCCCAGTCATTAGATATTCCTATGTTCAGAAATCTCTCTTTAGTTCTGTACCTCATTATTTAATTGTATTATTTGCTTTGGTGGTGTTTAATTTCTTGAGTTGTTTATATGTTTTGGATATTAGCCCTTTATCAGATGTAGGGTTGGTGAAGATCTTTTCCCAGTGTCTAGGGTGTTAATTTGTTCTATTGACAGTGTCCTTACCTTAGAGAAGCTCTTCTATTTCATGAGGTCCCATTTATTAATGGTTGATCTTAGGGCCTGAGCTGTTGGTGTTCTGTTCAGGAAGTTTTCTCCTGTGTCTGTGAGGTCAAGTCTCTTCCCCACTTTTTCATCTAACAGATGTAGTGTGTCTGCTTTTATGTTGAAATGTTTATGCTATTTGGACTTCAGTTTCGTTCAGGGTGATAGATATGGGTCTATTTTCATTTTTCTACATGTAGCCATCCAGTTAGACCAGCACCATTTCTTGAAGATGCTACCTGATTTTCATTGTATGGATTTGGTTTCTTTGTCAAAAATCAAGTGTCCATTGGTGTGTGGATTTATTTCTGGGTATTTGATTTGGTTGCATTGATCAACTAGCCTATTTCTCTGGCAATCCCATGCTGTTTTTATTACTGTTGCTCTACAGAAAGCATGAGATCCAAGATGAAGATTCCTCCAGAAGATCTTTTATTTGTATAGTTACTTTTTAAGTATTCTGGGATTTTTGTTTTTCCATTTGAAGTTGAGAATAATATTCCAATGTTAATAAAGAATTGTGTAAGTTTTTTAAAATAGAGATTGCATTGAATCTGCAGATTGCTTTGGGTTAGTTGGACATTTTCACTATGTTGATTCTCCCAATCCATGAGCAGGGAAAATCTCACTTTGTGTGTTTTACTGATTTTAAATTGTATGTTTGTTCTCTCTTCCCATCCCACCTTCTTCCTTCTCTCTCTCTCTCTCTCTCTCTCTCTCTCTCTCTCTCTTTCTCTCTCTTTCGGTCTCTCTCAAATAAGGGGTGAAATGAAGGATGCTTTTGGGACAGGTATTAAAAAATGTCATGTGGAACAGTCACAGATTGTGGAAGTTGTCCATAAACAGGACACAATATGTGTTGAGTTTCCAAGTTTACTGGGGTAAGAGCCCTGCTGAAACGATACGAATGGTCCTACCCTTACAAACTTTTGTGGGTATAGCAGAGAAAAATTACAGACATTTAAGCAACTGGTACAACATCTGGAGGACCAGCATATAGAAGATCCTACCAGCCCATTGAATTCATCTGAATTTCTTAAAAATAAGAATTTGGAGAAGTACAGAAATGATAATAAGAAATTATAGACATCTCTAATCACACCTTAAAAAATGTTTGTAAAACAAAAATGAAAAATAAAAACCCTCGAAAGATAGACCAAACCGTGCTCCTTTAATCTTTCTGAATGTTAATGAGAAAGGAACAACAGCAGCTGAGAGACACTGGATTATAGAAAAACAGTGTATAATTAAATCAACCTATATAGTATGAGGATATTTTAACATCAGAATGTAAGTCAGTAAATTTTCTGTATTGGAAATATGATTTTATTTATATTTCCACAGGGAACAAAAAGCTGTGGATACTATCATAACTAATGAAGCCCAATGACGAGCAGGGGTCATCTTCTGAAAACTTGGCCAATGACCCAATAAAGGCAAAGAAGAGAACATGACTAACCACTGCCTTCCTATGCCACCAAGAAAAGTGGGGACAGGAATACTCAACAACTAACCACCAACAGGCCTATGGGCAGAAATTTGGTCTCCCGAAATACAGAGACGTGTACATTACAGAGCAGCAACAGGCGTATGGGCAAGACTTTAGGACAGACCATGCTGAATACTGCATCTTGCATGCCCAAGTTGGGGCTGAAGCCAAACTTTCACAGACCTGGAGGGAGAGATTAAGAGACTTCAGCATGAAAATCAGGAACACGGGTTTTAAAACCTAAGACAGTCCAGGATTACAAGGTTCAAGAAGCAGTACCAAAGTTACAGGAAAGAGATATATTATTGTTAGGATTTTATCTCATTTGTGGATGTGCTCCTGAAAGATCAACAGAAAGATGATATCAGACACTTGAAAATTTTTGAAAAGACACTGGAACAAATGGAGAAGCAAAAATCACAACAGTAGCATGACTAAAAGGAGCACCCAAGGGGGCTTCAAAACTGCATATTTAGTAGCTAAAATAAATGGGAGGGAAATGTAGTGCAATTTATTTTGTGCGTCTAATCTTCTATAAGATTTCAAGCTGATTCTATGTGTTGGTTGGCTCTTGGACCTCTGGGAACAGGACAGGATATAAAAAGGCCAGCAGAGGCTGAGATAGCTAGAGCAGAATTGGTGTAAGATTGGAGTAGGGTCAGAGAAGTGTAGAGTCAGAGAGTAGGGTAAAAGAAGACAGTGCAGGAGGAAAGCAGATTGAACAGAGTAAAAATAGACAGTTCAAAGTGAATTGGACTAGCACAGGGAGAAAAGGAGGTAGCTGGTGACAGAAGAAGAACTCACAAAGACCCCACACAAAGTAGAGGGAAAGAAAAAAAAATGATACGTTACTCACAGAAAATAAATCACACTACATTTCAGAGAGAGCGGGGAGGGGGGGAAGAAAAGGACACAGAGAGAATCCAGTTGATATCTGACAACCCTTGATAAAAAAAGAACATTTTTCCTCTTTCAGTAGATACAAAATGCAAATGTTTCTTTTACAAGGTTGGGATGTCATGTCCACATCCTGTTTTTGGTGCTGTGATCCCACCATGTGAGAGCCTCTACTGGTTTTGTACATGCCAACACAGACTCTGTGACTTTATATATATGCATCATCCATTTTACCTGAAAGACCCTACAGCATGGAGGAGTCCTGCACATCTGGCTATTACAATCTGTCTGTCACTCTTGCATGGATCCCCGATCCTTGAAGTGAAGGGATTTAATCAAGTATCCTCTTTGGGAAAGAGTCCTCCAAAACCTGTCCATTTTCTGTATTTCTGTATATCATATAGTCGTGATTCTCTCTCTCTCTCTCTCTCTCTCTCTCTCTCTCTCTCTCTCTCTCTCTCTCTCCCCCTTCTAGTGCAAAAAATTGCTGTGATGAGGATGAGGGTTGAGCCATATACTAATCTTTGGAAATAGCAATATGTCATTGGGCAATATTTTCATTGAGCAAAAGAATATTTGTAAATTATCCATAGACCTGTGAACTATGTAGTTTCAGGTTCTTCTTTTTTTCATATTTTGGATGAATCATTACTTTGTTTTTCTTACAAAGAAATGGTCAAGACTCAAAGAAAATGGTTACATTCTCATTTATTTTCAAATTAATACAAAATAGAGCATCCAGTTGTATAAATTACTAGGGTTTTCTGATTTAATCTGAATTTATTTTATTAGAAAGGTTTTCTTATTTTTCCTTGTGTTGGTCACTTAGTTGAACATGTTCAAATGGCAAGTGTTTCTTTCAGAAGGACTCTCTTCATAATTATTTGCTTCAAGGAGTGAAAATCTGTACCATAAAACTGTATGCCATAAAGTTAAAGCACTCTTATTTGGGAACTTTAACTTTATTTGGGAATTTTTGTTATTTATGTTCTATGCTAGTTTTCATAGTTCTTGATTCCATGACTGACTGGTTTAATATATTCTGAAGGTATCTACAGTCTTCTTACCAAAAAATAGCATTCTGTTTGATGCTACCCTAGGGTTCTAGGCAGCTCTTCTCTAGGTGCTATTGATTTAGATTGTTATTATGCTTACCATGAATAAAGGCCTGATGACCACGTAAACTATCATTTTTCTCATGGTTTTCCATAAGTTATATCATACCACACGGTTTCCTAGCAACTAGTTTCAGGTTCTTTACAGTGTATTAGTTATAGCTCATGAAGTAGGTAGCAAATCCAATCAAATTGTGGTATATTACACTTATTACATCTGTGCCATTATTGTACCAGTATCTTTTGCAGTGAATTTCCATTGAAAGTTGCAAGGTTTGTAGCTGTGTGATAACAATTAACTTTCTTCTCCAGGAACATGCAAAGGCATTTCCTGTACCATGAGTTGTAATAATTAAGAATACAGTTTCTAGTTAGGCACTGCTTAAACTTTCTCTATATTTTTCTTTTTAATTTGGTTTAATTAAGATAATATTTTCTAAAAGTTCTCTAAACCCTTTTCTGTATGACACCTATATGTTACTGTAATTAAACTATGGGCTTCAAAATAGATGCTAGTCTAGGCATTGTATTTTACTAAAAACCACTGTAGTAATATGAAAGCAGTATATAGTATAGAATACACACTTTTATTACTTATTTGATCATTGAAAATATTGTACAGTTGATTTTTCTATGATAGATACCAAAGATAAGAAAACATATTTATTTCTTAATCCTCTGAATTTATAGATCCCTTCTATGCATAATGATATTTTACATTCCTTCTTGAATGATTTGAAAAAATTATACTTACATAAGTACATTGTTATATGTGTTTCCTTCAAAGATATTTCACCATAATGGTGAAGAATGATGCCTCAATCTTGTTGGTCTGGGATTATTTCTTTCCTATCTAGTTTCCTATGGAACTTATTAACCTCTCCAGGTCTCACTTCCTTATTCTTACATAGAAGAGATGATTATGGTGATGATGATAAGATGATGATATATCACTTCATAGTTTCTTCAAGGATTGATTTAAAGGTAATATTAATTGCAAATTATTCATAAGACTACTGTGACACAAGGTCACTCAGAGATCAGTGTGTAAATTAACATTATGTGTATCATCTTGAGTTTTATTCTCAGATCTATTGTTCTAAAAAATACAAATAGACAAAAATAAGGAGACAGTGAGATTGTTCAGTGAGTAAAGACACTTGGCAAACAAACATCAGCATCTTGGTTTGACCTATAGAGAAAAGAATGAACATCCAGAACTCTGACTTTCACATAAGCATCACAGCATATATGCTTATATGTCTTTACATACATTCATATGCATGCAGAGATTAATAAATAACTCATTTTTAGAAAGCAATACATGAAGAGAGTTACATGTTTTGTATATATTTAAATTTTCAAAGATTTAATTCAATACTATATGATTTCTAAAAGATTTATTAGAAAAAAAGAGGAAATGGTCTGTATCCAAAATATTTATTATCATTTAATATAGGAAAATATTTTAAAGAGGCAGTAAAATATCATCATTTATGTGTATAGTAGGACCTTCTTACATTTTAATGGCAAGTTAATGGAGAATCTTTATTTATACTTTTACTAGTCTAAGTTAACCAAGAAGTTCTTTTGAATTTTAGTAGACAGAGTATGCTAGAAAATGTCACACTTTATTATCATGAGAGTTGAACTGAAAGCCTTTTATGGCTAAAAATTCCCTTTGTTAAGTGAACACCAACATCCATTTTGTGAAAGCTGAAAATGCCAGCATATGTCCAAAATACAGGAAAAAAAAACTCTATGAGAAAGCCCTTAAACAATGGCTGTCCTTTATCTCACACTTAAAACAGAATTTGAGTTGAAAGTAAGGAAAAGTTTCAGATTGTTCTGTGCTGTTCTTGACATACTCTTCCTATACCAATAAGTTTTGACTGTTTACTGTTTCTGTTCTTGCTCCAGGCTTTCACAATTTTTAAATCAGCATTATATAAGACCCAGGATAAGATACAAAAACATAATAAGAATACAATATCCAAATAGTGGCTTCACATTCTTGATACAAATTGTTTGTCTTCAGGGTATATGAGAGGGATTGTTCCATGAAATAATGTAAACCAAACTTATAGGGAATATCTATTAGGTCAAAATTCATT
This sequence comes from Acomys minous, assembly GCF_964271855.1. Lineage (NCBI taxonomy): Eukaryota > Metazoa > Chordata > Mammalia > Rodentia > Muridae > Acomys > Acomys minous. Next base: position 27,805,473 of record NC_140492.1, on the reverse strand, counting down.
GTTTCACTCGCCATCCAAAAATGTTTCCATGTCATCACATCATTATCAGGGATAACCTGAATGTGAACAATATTCTTTCTGAATGAAATGACAATGGAAGTCAGAAACTCCTATTACTGGAGAGTCTTCTATCGCTCCATTGTTGCCTTGGCAAAGGGAAAATAATGGAGAAAATGCATTAAATGAAACACTAATTGAGAAAAGACACGAGAATAAATGTCATGGTTAAGGACCAAAAGTTATAAGAATTGTGTAATAGAGACCCAAGAATCTTAAACAAAGCAATGTAACAAATCATTATCAGTGTGGCGCATAGATTCTGAACGCTACCCTTGGGATGCTATTGGGATGCTTTCTCTGGGAAAACTGATTGGAAGAAATTGGTCATATTAACAAATCTAGAAGTAAACATGTTGAGGCAGACACTACAAAACAGTGACGGTGAGAATTAGAATTTGGTAAATGAGGACTTTGGTCACTTAATGTAAAACATGTTCAAACTGTCTCTGTGAAGGCATGAAGCTACAAGTTTACTTTTTTGTCACGAAGCAGAAATATTAGATAGGTTGTAGTAACAGTAATAGGCTCTAAAATCTTTTAAGTCTTAAGCAATTTTTTTCAATGGCATCCAGTGAATGTTTAGGAGGAAATAACTGATTTGTTTTTAATGCATAGACACTCAGGTGCTATGCATGAAAGGACTATGCATTTGGTATGGAAAAGAAAGGGAAACCAGAACAAATTAGAGTTCAAGGGAAATCAATCACAAATGGCTTTCAAATAACTGAGGAAAAAAGAGCACCCCGTAAGTAAGTGTCTTATAACCAATTATTTTGTCTTCTCCTCTGTTTTCAGCTAATAAACATCAGATATCATATATTTGTTCCACTTACCACCTAAATCATTTTACCAGTTATGCATTTTATATTCTCTATTAAATGGATTTTAATTTATTCAATGAATTCGTTATGTACATGTGTCTATATGTGTGTGCATGTGTGTGTGCATGTGTGTTTGCATGTGTGTGTGTGCATGTGTGTGTGTGCATGTGTGTGCATGTATGTGAACGATGTAATTGCAGTGCAAGAGGATCCTGTCGATCTAGAGCTTCAGATCTAGAGCTGTCAGCAGTTCTGAGTGACAGTGTGAATGCTGGAAAATGAGCCAGGCTTTTCTGCAATAGTAGTAAGTGAGCCTAAACTCTGAGACTTCTCTCCAGCCCTAGAAATTAGATTTTTAAAAATATAAAAATAAAAGGTGGTTAAAAGGTCTCAATTTGTTTCTTCAACACCTTATCCTCTGAATAAGCTTCATGTAAAATATACAAAGAAATAAGTGGCATGTCCACGACTGATACTTAACACCTTCATATGGTAGGGAGAGATCCTCAATACAGTACAACCTTGGTGTTACCGAGACTCTGCTATCATAGACGAGAAGTCCAAGCCTCTGACTCATATGGACGTGTTCAGAGGAGAAAATTAAAACGGTCTGAATAACAATACAAAAAGTAAACTGAGTAGATAAGTGGGTAGACACTCAGAATTTACCTGAGAGAATATTGTGTGTTTGATGTAGCATGTACATGTACCACATAACTTTTCTACAGGAAAAAGAAATCTTTCTAACCAGCTCTTAATCCATTGCTTAATGTATCATGAAATAAGTGATACAGATTTCTGAAGTACCAATAGGAGATAGATTTATAGCTAAACAATTAGTTCTGATGTTAAAATTTGTATTACAGTTATCTATTTCCTTTGTGTGCGTTTGACATATAGAGCAAAAGTTAAAAGACAATTTGAGAAAGTAAACACTCTCAGAACATGGTTCTCATGGATCAGGCTTACATCATAATGCTTGGCAGCAGGCACTTTAACTGACTGTGGCACCATGCTGACTTTCACAGTATGCTTTTAATCCTGCTAAATCCCTCTTTATTAGTCCTGTATGGCCAGTGTGCTAAACATATTGGAGGTTACTAGATTTACAGAATTAATCAAAATATTTACTAACCAAAACTTACCATCAGTTACTAATTGCAGGACTGGACTATTGAATATGTTTGGTGTCATGCAAGATATATTGATGAATGATATTGAGAAAACACTATAGACTAGGGCTATGTGTAAGTGTAAGTGGTATGTTTCTAATTATCTTAAGCAGAGAAACTTTGATACAACCTCTGTTGGTTATTATCAGAATTATTCACTAATCATTAGGCCCGTTATGACTGCTCTCCATATTTCTTGCCCCATTTCTACACAAGCTAAAACAGTATGATTATTGTTAATGGAGGCAAAGTATGCTTTCATATTTACTTATTTTCCAGCTGATGTTTTGTTCTTGGATTGAAATCATCTGTAATATACTCCACAATGAATCACAGTAAAAATAAAACTTTTTGCTCTAGATGATATCTTATTTACTTGTGGCCAATAAAGATGAAAAAGAGCATAATAAAATACATTTTATGAAATATTTAAATTAAAAAATTTTAAAGAAAAGGAAATAGCATTGAGGGGAAAAAAAACTATTGACAGATATTCACCTAAATCAAGATAATAGATTATGTGGATTTTTATTCTAACCACAAGTCACTGCCAGCCATTGTTAACTAGAATTTTCAAATATTTTACTGTATGCTTTGCTTGTCTTATACCAGAGACAGCTTTCAAACATAATTAAAATAGGAAAAATAAATTATGGGCAGATGAAACTATAGACTTTCTATGCCATATTTATTTTTTACTTTTGCTATTTCTGCTACTCCATCCCATCAATAGAATTTTTCTACTAATTCATCTGTCTAGATTTTTATCTACTGTCTACTCTGCAATTGATCTTCCTTTGGTTTCTACAGCTTTAGAAATTACAAATACATTAATAAAAATAAGGGAACCTTATTTGTAATAACAGTGTGGCATTAGAATACAATAAATGCTTTATTAAATGAATTCATCATTATTAATAGTCTAGAGAACACATAGATACAGACGTTTCCTTTTTTCCTAGTTTAACTATCAATAAGAAGAAATCATGCCAGTCTATGGAATATAGTTGGGCTTGGTTTGTTAATAAATCCCAAGAAATACTTTATTGGTAACTTATCACTGTTAATTGACCAATAAAGCTTAACATTATCTTGAACTTCCTAAATGTGGAAGTCCTCTTGAATTTCTCACTATAGACATCTTTACTTTGGTTTAGATTATATTCATTTTTGGAAATTTGAATTTCAAGGTTGTTCCTCTATTTTTCAGATTTAGAAAACCACCCCCAAAATGTATACATTAGGAGAGCTTCATAGGTAAAAGAATGTGTACATTCCTGAGTTCCTATAGGCAGGAAGGACAAAAGACTGATTAAGATAGTATGATACGATATTTCCTACCACATGGTTATCTTCAGAAGCAGTTGTGTGGCACACCTTATTTGTTTCAGTCGAGTTGAGCAAACTCTTTTACCCACTACAATAGTCCCAACAATCCTGCTTGTCATTTTATACAGCTTCTATTTGTTATTTAGCTTTAAAAGCAATCATATTTGCCTAAACAACACATTCATTTATTAGCTCATGGGAATTAACAAAATAAAGAGACAGGGTAACTAGATAATTTTAACAAGCTCTAAATAAGTAGCCTTTTTCTTTCTACTGCTAAAAATATATCAACAAGAGACTTGATACCCTATGATCAGATGGAGGGGGAAGATGGCCACCTCAGTCACAGACATAGGAGTGGGGAATAGGGTGAAAGTGGGAGGGAGGGAGGAATGGGAGGAAACAAGGGATGGGATAACAATTGAGATGTAATATGAATAAATTTAAAAAATATAGATTACTGTACATTTTGAGATAAGATACCAACAAATTCTTTCAGTAGAAAGACAGAAAGACGGCAACAGATGGGTCAGTTGCTGCTGCGTGGAAACAAACTGTACAGAAGAATTACTTCAGCCGAAACTACCAGTGACCATGGTTCTTTCCTCAAACTTCTCCACTCCCTTGTAGAACTTATTTTTTAGATCCCAACATGTAAATGGTCTGTTCAGACTCTGTGAATAATTCTCTAGATTTTACTTCACTGGAGTAATCAATGAGCCTCTCTACCTTAAAACACAGAGATGAGCCCCCAAATTAGGCCCGAGATAGAATGCTTGCTCAGTGTCCCTTAGAGTTAATGTCAAACTTTCTTTTGTATTTCATTTAAGATATGCCCATCATTGCATTAATTCCTTCCGATCCAATACTTAACTCCTGGTGTTAAGGAGACCAGAATTGAGATAATGGAAGTCTGCAATCATTTCACTATATAGAAACATGTTTCATTGACATGCTATAATAGGCATAAGTACTTATCAGGCATTTCCTTATTTTATTTCCCTGTATTTCATGCTCTGATCACAACTCACAGAAGATATATTCTTCATGATTATTCAATTTGTCCAATCATGTCTAAAATCCTTGAGGTCTAATTGTCTGTATTTTTATGCTTATGAATGACCATAATTAAGAAAATTGATTTATATGTTTTATAGTCTTTTTTTTTTTTTTTTTGGCTTTTTGGGACAAGGTTTCTCTGTGTAGCCTTGGCTGTCCTGGACTTGCTGTGTAGAGCAGGCTGGCCTTGAACTCTCAGCAATACACCTGCCTCTGCTTCCCCAGTGCTGTAATTAAAGGCGTGTGCCACAACATTCGGCTTACATGTTTTATTTTAATGAGTATGTAATTGCTACCATTCTGAGCTGTGTTGTTGATACTTTGAAAATATATGTAATAAAGTAATTTATAAATATCATTATTTATTTATTTTTGGTAGTTACTAGATTTTTAAAAAGAATTCTTTAAAATAGAAACAAAATCACTCCTTTTATTCTGCTTTAAAAATGTATCTATTCAGTTTGTGCTAAAAGAAGACAAGCAAAATGAAATGTATTTGTATTAAATTGACATGTTTAATGTTTCTTTGGGGAATTTGGTTCTAGAGCTTTCAACTGTTTCCTCATTCTTGCCCTGGAATGCTTGAGTCTGTTCATGCATTTGCTGATTGCTGAAGCAGTTCTCAGTCTGACAACTCTTGGATAGATTGAGTACTTTTCTTCATGCTCTTTAAAAATCAATTTTCTTTTAGCTTCATAGTTTTATCTATCTCAGTGAATGATAGTTGATTCCTCCCATTAAAAACTTCTCAAGCTAAAAACCTTCCCGTTCAAAGTCCTAGATAATAATTTGACAACATTTTTGAAGTTTGTCAAAAATTTTATAATACTACGATGCTCAAGTATCAGCATCCCACTTTTGTGCCAGATGCCCGAATTGCTCATCACCTCTACATATGCCAAGTGTTCTTTAAGTCTCAGTTAAACATGTTTCTTGTAGTAGAACGACATTCTTAGACATGCCAAAATCTAAGGGAAGGGTGAAATAAACCATATACATTTAAATATATTAGGTAATATGTATCTACTTGGATGGGTGTGAGGGCTTATTGAAATTTAATTTTAAATTATTTTTTCTTCCCTTACTAATAGTTTTATCTTTCCATTCTTTTTTTTACTTCCCTTTAAATAAATAATATGCATAAATAATTCCTTAGTGGAATTACTCTAATTCCAGTAGAAAGTGCATTGGTGCTGTTATTTGAAAGACCAAAATACAAGACCAGGTCAGATAATGGGGATAAGACGGAAATGTGGGTTAATATGGCAAGGGAGGCTTAAACATTTTCATAATTTGTCTTTATCTCATTTAGGGATGATGAGATACTAGAAAATCCCATGGGAGAAATACCTGGTGAAGAGTCTGAAGGATGAATATTGATGGGGCCATTCCAGGAATCAAGGACACGATAAAAGAGGACTTTTATTATAAAAGGATTTTTAAAACCCTAAATTCTAAACATATAAAATATGATGCAAAGGATTAACAGATATGTAACTCAAAAAGTAAAAAGGAATATAAGATAAGTTGAATATTGATAAAATATGCAATTTAGTATGAATGATGATTAACCCAGATATGGGGGTGGAGATATAAATAATTTAGAGAAGGAAGGTATTTTGGTTTGTACCTAATTGATTTTAAAGTAGGTCACTCAAATAATGAATAGCTTCAGTTATTTATTGATGTGTATCAAACTATAAAATCTTTCACACTGTAAGTAATAAGTTATAATTTATTGTCATCCTTTTCCCTCTTCTGTGATGGTTAGACCCAATTGGACAATTCTTTTTATAAGTTTCTTGACTGCTATTTTAAATGGTAGCTGACAGTTTCATCAGAAGGAAGATTGAATTTTTTTTCTCAGTTTTGGTGTCAGTGATGAGATGCTTGAATTGCTAGCTCTCTATATAAGGGTTGTTTGTATTTTTTTTCTTCTTTCTTGTGTGGAAATATGATGAGGTGTTTTTTACTAAGAAAGAAGAAATAAAAACAACCCTTCTAGTTAGAAGTTTTAAGTGAAAAATAACTTTGGTTTATTACATACTGTACTTCTGATGGTTTTGGGAAAAAAATCACAAAAATAATTTTTCTACTAAAAATAGGAAACATTAATATTTTGTCCCCTTCAAGAATCAATGAATAAATAGTCATGTGTTTGCAGATCAATAATCATTCTAAAATTAATGAGGAATATTTTGGTTTTTGGTTTTTTTGTTTTGTTTTGTTTTTTTTGTTTGTTTTTTGGTTTTTTTTGTTTGTTTGTTTTTTACGAGACAGGGTCTCTCTGTGTAGCCTTGGCTGTCCTGGACTCGCTTTGTAGACCAGGCTGGCCTCCAACTCACAGTGATCCACCTGCCTCTGGCTTCAGATTGCTGGGATTAAAAGCAGGCGCCACCACCACCAGGCTGGAATAATGTATTTTTTAAAACACTTGAGATTATTTACTTCCTTTTATCTAAACCTAGAAAGAGGTAAATAATTTTAACATCTAGATTTGGGGAGGCAAAAATGTAAATAATGGTGGTTGGTATCTTAGACTTTCGTAGCTTGTGTGTGCATGAGAGAGAGAGAGAGAGAGAGAGAAAGAGAGAGAGAGAGAGAGAATATCACAAACTTTCAGTCCAAATTAACAAAAGTTTCTATTGCATAGTTACATAAATCAGACAATGAGGAGTGTTTCACCAGCTTCTCTCTTCCCAATTTGATATGACTGAAATGAAGGCCCTGAGTATTATCCAAGGACTCTGAAAATGAGAAACTTTTAAGATCTTTCATTAAATTGTGAAACTGGATTTTTGTGGGAAAGATTAAGCTTTGTCACAGGTGGAAGCAATCTTGGCAGGCTTTACCCTTGGGGCACCCCATGAATACCTTGTGACAGACTGTTTGGAGCCTTCCTGGGCTTGGAATTCAGGAAGCCGACCTGGGAACCCCACCGTGGCTATTGTTTTCCTAATTGACCCTCAAAGGGAGAAGGAGACTGCCCTTTGCATGTGACTGGGAAGGTGGGGAAAAGAAAAACAACAGGTGGAGGAGAAGAGCGCACGGAGAGGAGCAACCGCCAGACCAGCACGCTGGACCGAGAAACACCTAAGGACCTGTCCTGTGGAACGGATACTGGAAGGTTCACTCTTCTGTCCCTTTAACCTTTTTTTCCTTCTTGTGTGTGCTAGTTGGGTTGTATAATAAAGTTTAATTGTTAATAAACAGAGCCAACAGATTTTATACATTTGTTTAATTTGGGTCTGCATATTACTGGGTACCACTCATACCAACTAGACAAATTCCTCTCCTGTTGCACCATGTATCCCTATATCCCACAATTATAGGAATCAAAGAAGAGAAACTGATCTACCTGAGATACCAATGCCTGTTTTTATATCCGGTATGAACACTTTTCTATTTTTTTAAAGTTTACATTATTAGTTTGGGCTCACCAAGATAATCTCTTTTTATGTTTTATTAATTTACTCATATTACATCTCTTTATTTTGGGGTTCTTCAATACAAGCACATTTGAGAAGCTAGGAATGTTGTGTAGCCACCATTTTACAAATGTTGGCTAACAGAGTGAATATTTAGCAGTGTGGGAACCTTCATATGAACAAATGCCTAGTCAGTGCTTAAAATCCTATAACTTTTCAACTGTTGGGTGAGTTCAGGCAGGATCTATAAACCTGCTTTGTGCATATATTAAGTATATTTTAATGTATATGTCACTCCTAATATGAATATCTTGGTTGATATTTTGGGTTTTTTTTTTTTATAAAACTAGGTTATTTTTTTTCTACTTGATATTGAAAAACATTACTGAGAGTCATCATGTCATATTGTTTAAACACTTGTCAATAGTCAGTATTGACCTTTTTTACTAGTTGTTACTGTTTTTTTCTCTCTTTAGGACATATATAGGTCAATTAGATGGTTGATGGTGAAGGACACCTGCAATATACCCTGAAGAATGGAGTGAGCTACATGGGATCCACACTGTAGAATGAAAGAATTGACTGGGTCAGGTTGTCCTCTGATTTGCACATGCATGTAGCATGAGACATGAACACAGACACATTCAAACACACACACTCATACACACACAAGAACACACAGATGCACACAAAAGTATACAAACACCACTATATATATTCAAGTTTTTAAAATATTATTAATTTTTAAAGAATGAGACTAGATATTATCTCTTCTTGTCAATAACTTTGGCATTTCAATTATGGCAAGAGTAGTAAAATAATGAAAATAAGAATTTATATTTTATTCTTTTTCTATTCATTAAAATATGTCCATTGAATATTATTATAAAGGAACAATCTATTTTTAGCATTTGATAATCTTTTTTCTTGTGTTATATCAAAAAACAGATTAAAGGTTAAGTTAGTTATCAATCATCAAGTACTGATGTGAGAAACAAGCAATCATCAAACATACACTGATCAGCTTATGTTTAGGTGAATCACCTCTTGATTACTTGGAAGCTGACAATAGAGCTTGGAAAAAAGTAGAATGTAGTGAAAATTTAGATATAAAGATAATTCCTGAGGCATAGTCCAATGAATCTAATAGAAATCTTACATAACACTCTGGAATGATTAGGAGCTAATGTTCTGAATGTATTTACAATAAATACAATACAGGCGGTAAACCTTAAACCCCTACCCAGATCTAGCCAATGGACAGAACACTCTCCACAGTAGAGTGGAGAGTGGGATATTACTTTCTCACATACTCTGGTGCCTCACCTTTGACCATGTCCCCTGGAGGGGGAGACCTGGTGGCACTCAGAGGAAGGACAGCAGGTTACCAAGAAGAGACTTGATACCCTAAGAGCATATACAGGGGGAGGTAATCCCCATCAGGAACTGTCATAGGGGAGGGGAATAAGGGGAAAAGAGGAGGGAGGGAAGAATGGGAGGATACAAGGGATGGGATAACCATTGAAATGTAACAAGAATAAATTAATAAAGGAGAAAAAAGTCATAAATTAGTAAGTTTCAGATGTGAACATATTATTTAGTCTGGTTTGATTATTGCACAATGTACACATTTGAAATGTTGTATTTGGGGATGGAGCGATGTCTCAGAGGTTTAGAGATTTTTTTGCTGTTCTTGAAGATGACTGGAATTAAGTTCTAATCACCAAAGATAGGTGGCTTGGTACTGACTACAGCTGCATCTTGAGATCATCTGGATTACATTGATGGATTTCCGTATATTAAACCATCCCTGCATGCCTGGAATGAAGCCTACTTGGTCATGATGAATGATATCTTTGATGTGTTCTTCTATTCGTTTTGCAAGTATTTTATTTAGTATTTTTGCACCGATGTTCATAAGAGAAATTGGTCTGAAATTCTCTTTTTTTGTTGAGTCTTTGTGAAGGTCTTTGGGTGTGATCAGAGCAACCATGTTGCTGGATTAAAATTCCTGTACACATCCTGAGTGAGGTAACACAGACCCATCAAGGCAAGCATTGTATATTTTGTTATTGTGTCCATTAATCCTCATTTCCTATTGTTTTGGTTAGTTGGGTTATAAGTGATGTATGGTTGGCCTAATAATAAACAGTATTAACCTATATTGATAAATTAAAAAAAAAAGAGATCATCTGATGCCATCTTTCAGCCTCTGGGCACAGCCATATATTCTGGAACACAAATGTAAGGACACATACACATATATACATACACAAATAAACACTCAATTTCTAAAATTTTTACAAAAACAAATATCAGCTTTTATTAATACACATAGTTAATTATACATTAATATTTTTGAAAATATTCTAATTCAGAAGGAGTAAATGAAAACTTCTTTTTCAGAGATGCTGTATTTTTGCCTATAGCTATTGATAACCCACAGCTTTAGAGATTTTCAACAAAATATTTTCTCTGATTTTATTGTGCTATATTATTAACATCATTTTTACTTAGTTTCTGCCAATCACATGTATGTATCTAATGTATGTATTACTGATCTTCCCCCCCAACCCTATGAACTCTGTCTTCCCTATATGTACCTTTTTTCCTTTTGTTTGTTTAGTGTGTGTGTGTGTGTTGCTGTGTGCATGTGTGTGGATATATTTACCTTCATTCCATGGTGCAACCATGAAAGTGAAAGAACAACTTTCAGGAGCTCATTACACTCTTCCATTATGTGAGCCTCCGTGGATCAGACTTATGTCTTCAGCCTTGTTGTAAGCGGCTTTATCTATTGAGGGATCTGCCCATTTTTTATTTTGTAGTGGGAAATATAATTTCAATATTATATCTTATTATTACTGATTATCTAAATTATCTATACTGAAACAACAAACTATCAGAGAATTGTTTTCTTAGACAGCATTTTTTTTAAAACTCTGGAGGCTGGTGTTCAATAAACTGAATCAGTTTCTCCCAATAACTCTGTCTCAAATTTACCTAAGAGTTTTTTTATTGTGTTCTTTGTGATTTGAAGTTTCTAGTGTTGGTATGAACACAGATTGGGTAAGCTTATCCAAGTGGCCCATTAAAACTCTTTAATTCTTGATCTGCAAATACAATCATTGATGAAGTAGTAGAATTTACCTCATCAGCATATGATTCTGGAAGATACACAGTGTTTCTGAAAACAAAACCGATGTACACTTAACAAGTTTTTAAATTAGTTATAATGAAGATACACATTTTTTTTTAAAAGACCGGTTATGTTATTTCAGCATTCTATGAATTTCCCCTTGGTTCCTTACTATATGATACTTTTATTTATAATTGTTTAACTTTTTAAAACTTTATTCCTGTCTTCATGTAAACACACTAGAGATCATTTATCAAATTTCTAAATAAAGTTAACCCTCATTAGATATTATTGAAATGAGATAAGAGAAATTTAGGAATATGTGATATTCTCTCTATTCAATGTTTTGTCATTCATCTTAAGTAGCAGCATTCCATTTTGAATAACCACTCCTGAAGTCACCATCCACTCAAGAATTTTGTCTGCAAATTTCAGGATATTCCTGTTCCACTGAGTCCTGTCAGATACTGGATTAAGACAATCTTAATATTCTCATACAGTGTTTCTTGAGGTTGTTCACAACTTTATTAGTTTTGTTCAAGCAATACTCCACAAACTTCTCAGTTTGTTTATAATATTGGTTTGTTCTCAGGGTATTGCTGAATGGTATTAAAGTTTGTCAAAGAATACAGATTTATAAGGTGGTATTTTGAGATATGCATCCATAATTTTTAGAAAGCGTACAGATATTCAAGGGTTTGGGGCCCTGAGTCAAAAATGGAGTATAGTAATATAAACTAAACCAAATATATATATGGAATGAAGTGACATAAGTGATAAAATGTCTGTGCCCATCTTTTATAGAGAAGAGACTGGTTATAATGTTTTCAATTACATTCTAAATAGGTAACATATATCAGAAACAAGACACATTTTCTTTGTTTCTGCTAACATATGTTTTACTAAAAACATTTGAAAACTCTATCCAGTTTTTAGCTTCATGTCTCTTTTTTTCTTACATCTACTTTTGCTGATTTTGTTACCAGCTTTTTTTTATATTCAGCTTCACTACCAGCTATTAATACTATAAAGTAACTAATTATTTTTCCAGTTAAATTTTTATTTTCTTTCATCCATCACTTTTCGTTATAAAAGATCTAGACTATGTATTGGCTTCTGAATTTGTTGGCATGATTATTCAAATGACAGCAGTAAAAGTCACTTTCAATGTGACAGTAGAGGATGCAAAGGCTGGACAAAATTGGATAGGAGACTTTCTTAAAACACATTTAGTCTAGGAAATTATTTTTACTTATTTCTATTATGGAAAGTTTTCTTCATTGAGAAGTTTGTGTCTGTTATTTTCTCTTTGGGATATAACTATTTATTGTAGTTATCCTGCCCATACTCTGCCATTGCACAGTTCATATAAAGTGAGTGGCTTTTTTCATAGAACATAATAGGAGATCTCAATTCTTTGATACCTTCATTTTTAGGCTCTTACTCTTTGGAGATGGTAGCAGTTGTCATGGAACTGTTCCATATCCCTTTTTGTCAACTGTGAGTCTGCAGTCATCTATGTCACTGCCAAAGTAGCTTCCTTGCCCTTTAAAGTAGGCACAAGTTTCCACATTGTTTCTAGTGATAACAGAGACTGTTAAAACAGGGCCAGGCTTATAGTAGACAAGGCCCTCAGGGGCAGCCTTACCACAGACATATATCTCCTTTTCAGTGTGACTGACCTGTTCACTGCATAGCCTCTAATTCCAGTTTCCAGATATAATGAAATGATAAAAGGTTACTACTGCTAAATCAACATTCCTTTGCATGATTTCTGGTCACGTGTCTGTGCATGTAATTTTCCTGAATTCCATTAACTCCTCGGGACTTCAGTTTTAAGCAAAATGATGCATCTTGTCCTACATAGTATAGGGTCACTATTCAGTTATATTTTTATTTACTTTTCAGTAATTCCTATATGAATACTTAAAATCAGCTTTAAATTAGTGAGCTTTCTTAATTTTATTAAACATTTTATTTTTTAAATGTGCTTAAGAGTAATTGCCTCTGAGCCACCTTTGAACAAAGCAGATGGCATTTTAAGTTGTGAAGGGCTTATAAGCTACCACAAAACCCACTACAAGTGCAAACATGCAGAGAAGAAGCAGTACTGCATTAATGGCATGCTTCAGTGTTTCACTTGCCTATATATTGTATGGGTTTATATATACAACTTAGAACTCATAGGCTATACTGAATATTCAAACATTAAACTATATTTTTCTTTGATGAATTACAGCCTCCCTTTCTCAGATCCCCTGTCATTTTATTTCTTTTGAGATGTTTCTTCCCTTTTTATCTACCAGAAAATCTTATCTTGACCCAGACTAGTGTTCCATCACCATTGACAGGCTAACCTTGGACATGAAGAATCAATATTACTTTTAATTTAGAAATTTCTCTCAAACTGGTTTTAATGACACTAGATTTTCTCTTTTTTCTTCCTAGGTATAAAATTATACATTTTGCCATCGATTTCCTATGAAAAGATTTTTTGTCCGTTTTTTCTTTTTCTTTTTCCAGAGCTGAGGACCAAACCCAGGGCATTGCACTTGCTAGGCAAGTGCTCTACCACTGAGTTAAATCCCCAACCTCAAGTTTTATTTGTTTTAAACAGAAAATGATAATTTAATGGAAAAATATTATGCAATATTTATTTTATATAAAAATGGTGATGAATATGAATAATTTCAACTTTTGACAAGGCACAAAAATTGTGTTTTATTTTACTTTCTTTTTTATTAAATATTTTTACAGGTACAGGTATTTATTTTTAAATATTTATTTATTTATTATTATGTATACAGTGCTCTGCCTGAACATACACCTGCAGTCCAGAAGAGGGCATCAGATCACATTATAGATGTTTGTAAGCCACCATATTGTTGCTGAAAATTGGACTCAGGACCTCAGGAAGAGCAGACAGTGCTCTTAACCACTGAGACATCTCTCCGGCCTCTACATGTACATTTATATTATTAAACTTATATACAATAAACTATACACAGCAAGAAGAATCATAGAACAATCAGAAATTGTATAAATCAGAAATATATTTTTAGTGTTTTGACGATTTGTATTTGGCTGCCTTGAAGAAACATCTTTCCTATCTTGGTGCATCTAAAATTCTGAATGTAAATCGATATCTATGACATCTCATCATTATCAACTGAAAACATTAATCTAGACCTAAAAACATCTTAACCCCTAAACAACTAAGCTTAATTTTAAAACTAGACTATCTGGTCGACAACCCCCTCAGAGATTTGAGAAGGAATAAAATGAATTACCTGAGTATACAGGGAGTGTAGGTTAATAGCTTCCTAAATGAGAATACAACAGAGATGGTTTGCTAGCTGAACAGTCACCCAAAACTCTCTATAATGTTGGAGCATAATCTTTAACCATTTGGCCCTTTCTATCTGATGAGGCAAGAACTATTGAGGACTTGCTTGGCAGACTTTGGATATTGACTCTGGCTGCATCAAAGCTTGCCCTTTTTTAGACAGAATTCTTCCTGTGGTAGAAATGAGGACATTTTGTCCAGTGGCTTGTTTGCCACATTTGAAGGCATCTCTATAAAGAGGTTCTTTGATGGCCATCATATTCTGTAAGGTAGGCTGGGTCTTGCAAGGACTTAACCTGTCTCATTTCCAGTGTATATTTAAAATAATAAAAACATTTTAAAATGCCATATTCTATATGTCTCTCAGGTTTTGAAGACCTTATCTAACCATTTTACCTTATCTTCATGTAGAAACATATATATATATATAAAACCTAAGATTAATATTATTGTGGTAAAAATAGATTAGTAATTGATATGACCATGATTTGATCATCTAACAATTATCTTGCATAACTTAGTTATCTGTATTAGCATTTTCAAATATTGGAAGTAAGCTTTATATTATAATTGAGTTATATGGTTACAATACTGCATATTAGAGTACAAATGTATATAAAGTGTGTGATGAATAATCTTATATTTAAATTTTATACCACTGTATGTAAAATTAAACATACTTTACATCTATATGCAACATTATATACCAATGAATCAAAAATAACCTTGTCAGTAACAATTAAAGTTGAGTAGTATTCAGTAACCTACTTTTTGTCCTTTCTTCCCTATATATTTCTAAATTCCCTCTTCTTCTTTTTTAACCCTTATCTCCAAACCTAAGAATTGAAGATAGAGAAAAGAGACATCCATGCTTCCAACTTTGCTATCTCTCTAAATAAGATGAATAATAATAACTCATAACTAACTCTCATTGAAAATAACACTCTATAGCCCAAGAAAGCAACCAAAAACCTACCCAAATCCCCTTAGGGGAAATGAGCTTAAGGTTCTCTTAAGGAATTTGTGGTCCAGATTCTAAATGTTGAGAAATTACAGATTAAAGAGAATCCTGTGTGGGACAATTTGAAATGCTGGACCAATTGGGATTGAAAGCTTTCTTCGAAGGTGTCCTGGGAACTGTCTTGTTCTGATGAGGAACAGCAATTGAAGCACTTGGTGCTGGAACATGCAAGATGCAGGATGCCAGTGTGCAGCATGCGGGAAACAGTGAGTCCTGTCAGGTCTGATCCAATGTCGGTGTCCAGTTCTTTTGTTCTGAAAACACATACTTTCTCACAAGCATTACACAGCCCTAACAAATGTATAAGGTGTGCATGATGCACAGAACAATCAAAGCAAGTTTTCTGCTCTTTGTATGAGAAATAAAAAAGACATCTGTATATCTTCAAATATGCCATACAAAGTTGGCATCCAATAATAATTCATAAGGGTTCTGTAGCCAACAAGAAAAATTGTCTATGCCTAGACATTCATATCTCAGCCAGTCTCAGAGCTATTCCCATATAGTGGCATTAACAGTATAAACTACCTGCTTGTTCTGTCTGTTAAATTCTTTACATTCTGATTGCATACCCTCTTTCTCATCCCCCTCAATGCCTCCTCCTTCCCTCATTCCTTCTCCCCCCCTTGCCTAGACCTAAGTAAGGGGAGCCCTTCTACCCTAACATCTGACCTCAGCCTATCAAGTCTTATCCATACTACCTGTAACCTCTTCTCTGTGGCCTGGCAAGGCCACCCTCCCAGGTGGAAGTGCTCAAAATTTGATGGGCAGAGTGCGTGTCTAAAGTAGCTCCTACTCTCCACATTGTGGGACCCAAAAGGAGATTGTGTTACTACTTCTCAGCAGAGGATCTAGGTCCACATCATAGATGATCCTTGGCTGATGTATCAGTCTCTGTATTGAAGCGTAATTTTCCTGTATTTTGTGGCTAATATCCACTTATGAGTGAGTATATACAATGCATGCTTTTCTGAGTCTGGTTGCCTCACTCGGGATGATCTTTTCTAGTTCAATTCATTGGTCTGCAAATTTCAAGATTTCCTTGTTTTTAATAGTTGAATAGTATCCTATTGTGTAAATGTACCTTAGCTACTTTATCCATTTTTCAGTTGAGGGACATCTAGGTTGTTTCCAGATTCTGGTTATTATGAATTAAGCTGATATGAACATAGTTGAGCAAGTGTCCCTGTTGTATGGTAGAGATTCGTGTGGGAATGATATGGCTGGGTCCTGAGGTAAAATTATTCCCAATTTCCTAAGAAAGTACCAGATTGATTTCCAAAGTGGTTGAACAAGTTTGCATTCCCACCAACAATGGAGGTACATTCCACTTTCTCCACATCCTTCCAGAATGTACTGTCACCTGAGTTTTTTTTATCTTAGCCATTCTCAGAGGTGTATAATGGAATCCGAGTTTTGAGTTGCATTTCCCTGATAACTAGGGAAGTTGAGCATTTCTTTAAGTGTTTTTCAAACATTCAATATTCCTCTGTTGAGAAATCTCTGTTTATTTCTGTACTCCATTTTTTTTTTTGGGTTATTCAGTTTGGTGGTGTTTAATTTCTTGACTTGTTTATTTGTTTTGGATATTAGCTAAATTTCAGATGTACGAGTGATGAAAATCTTTTCACAGACTGTAGAGTGTCATTTGTTCTGTTGACAATGTCCTTTGCCTTACAGAAGCTTTTCAGTTTCATACAATCCCATTTATTACTGGTTGATCTTAGGGCCTGAGCTGTTGGTGTTCTGTTCAGGAAGTTGTTCCTGTGCCAATGAGCTCAAGGCTCTTTCCACCTTTTTCTTCTAACAGATTTACTGTGTCTGCTTTTATATTGTGGTCTTTAAACCATTTGGACTTCAGTTTTGTGCAGGGTCATAGATATGGATCTATTTTCATTTTTCTATATGTAGCCATCCAATAGCCTAGCACCATTTGTTGAAGATGCTATCATTTTTCCATTGTATGAATTTAATTTCTTTGTCAAAAATCAAGTGTCCATAGTTATGTTTATGTATTTCAGAGTCTTCAATTCAATTCTATTGATCAACCAGCTTATTGAAATACCAGTACCATTCCGGTTTAATTACTATTGCTCAGTAGTAAGTACAGCTCGTTATCCAGGAGGGAGATTCCTCCAGAAGATCTTTCATTGAACAAGATTGTTTTAGCTATTCTGTTTTTTTTGTTTCTCCATATGAAGTTAAGAATTTGTATTACAAGGTTGGTAAACTATTGTGTGGGTATTTTATGAGAATTGCATTGAATCTGTAGATTGCCTTTGGAAAAATTGCCATTTTTTATTATGTTGACTCTCCCAATCAGAAGATCTTTCCATCTTCTGAAATCTTCAAATTCTTTCTTTAGAGCTTTGAAGTTTTTTTCATAAAAATAGTTTATTTTCTTGGTTAGAGTTACACCAAGACACTTTATATTGTTTGTGGCTAATTTGAATGGTGTAGTTTCTGTAATCAAACTGTTTGTCATTTATATATGTGAAGGATACTGATTTTTTTTAATTAACTTTGTATCCGGCCACGTTGCTGAAGGTGTGTTTTAGCTGTGAGAGTTCCCTGAAAGAATTTTGTAGGGTCACTTATGTATATTATCATATCATCTGAGAATAGTGATAATTTGATTTGTGATAATTCTGATTTGTATCCTCTTGATCGCCTTTAGTAGCTTATTGCTTTATCTAGAACTTCAAGTATGATATTAAAGAAATATGGAAAGAATGCACAGCCTTGCCTTGTCCCTGATTTCAGTGGAATTGATTTAAGTTTCTGTCCATTTAGTTTGACGTTGGCTATAGGCTTGCTTTATACTGCCTTTATTATGTTTAGGTATGTGCCTTGTATCCCTGCTCTCACCAGAACTTTTAACATGAATGGGTTTTGAATATTGTCAAATGCTTTTTTTTTTTTTTGACATCTTAAGGAGATGATAATGTGTTTTTTCTTTCAGTTTGTTTAATGATGAATTATATTGATGGATTTCCATATATTGAACCACTCCAGCATGTCTGGGATGAAGCCTACATTGTCATGGTGAACAATACTTTTGATGTGTTATTGAATTCAATTTGTAAGTATTTTGTTGAGTATTTTCGCTTCAATGTTCATAGGAGAAATTTATTTGAAATTTTCTTTGTTGAGTCTTTCTGTGGTTTAGGTGTCAAAAAGACTGCAGCCTCATAGAATGAGTTTGGAATGAATATAATAATATTCCTTCTTATTCCATTTTGTGGAATACTTTGAAGAGAATTGATATTAACTCTTCTCTGAAGGTCTTGTAGGATTCTGGACTGAATCCATCTGGTCTGGGCTTTGTTGTTATGGTGGTGGTTGTTGTTGTTGTTGTTGTTGTTGTTGTTGCTGTTGTTGTTTGGGGGAGGCTTTTGATGACTGCCTCTATTTCCTTAGGTGCAATAGGACTATTCAATTTGTTTACCTGATCTTGATTCAGTTTTGGTATTTGGTAGATATTAAGAAAAGTGTCCATTTCATTTAGGTTTTCAAATTTTGTGGAACATAGGATTTGAAGTAAAACCTGATGATTCTTTGGATTTCCTCAGTGTCTGTCATTATGTCTTTTCATTTCTGATTTGGTTGATTTGAGTATTCTCCCTCTGCCTTTTAGTTAATTCGGATAAAGATTTGTCAATCTTGTTGATTTTCTCAAAGAACCAGCTCTTGTTTTCATTGTTTCTTCTAATTGTTTTCTTTGTTTCCAATTTATTGATTTTGGCCCTGAGTTTGATTATTTCTAGCCATCTATTCCTTTTGTGTGTGTTGAGTTGTTTTTGTACTAGAGCTTTCAGGTACGGTATCTCTCCAGTTTCTTTGTACAGGCACTTAGTGCTATGAACTTTTCACTTAGCACTGCTTTTATTGTGTCCCTTAAGTTTGGGTATGTTGTGCCTTCAATTTCATTGAATTTTAGGAAGTTTTTAATTTCTCTTTATTTTGTCCCTCACCCAGAGGTCATTGAATAGGAATTTGTTCAGTTTCCATGGGTTTGTATGCTTTCTGTTGTTTCTTTTGTTGTTGAGTTCCAGTTTTAATCCATGGTGGTTTGATAAAATGCAAGGGAATATTTCTATTTTCTTGGATCTGTTGAGGTTTGCTTTGTGACCAAGTATATTGTCAATTTTGGAGAGATTTCCATGAAGCAGTGAAAAGAAGGTGAATTCTTTTGTGTTTGGGGAAAATGTTCTATATATATCATTTAGGTCCATTTGTTTCACGATATCTATTACTTTTCTTGTTTCTACATTTAGTTTCTGTCTCCATGATTTGTCTATTGGGGAGAGATGATTGTTGAAGTCTCCCACTATTAAAGTGTGAGGTTTGATGTGTGATTTAACCTTTAGTAATATTTCTTTTTTTTCAACACATTTTTATTGAAAAACAAAATAATTCATATTACATCTAATTTTCTATTCCATCCCATGCATCCTCCCATTCCTCCTTCCCTCCCACTTTCACCCCAATCCCACTTCCTTATGATTGTGACTGAGGAGGACCTCCTCCCCCAGAATATGGTGCTAGGGTATCAAGTTTCAACTTCGTAGTCCGCTATACTTCCTCCGAGTGCCATTGGGCTTCTCCAACAAAGGGACATGGCCAAATATGGGGCAACAGAGTCCTGTGAAAGTCAGTCCCCAGTCTCCACTTAAATGTGGAGAATGTTCTGTCCCTTGGCTAGATCTGGGTAGGGGTTTGATGATGACAGCACATTTTGTCCTTGGTTGTTGCCTTAGATCAAGCAGAACCCCTGGGCTCAGATCCACCCATCAGATTGTTCCTCTTGTAGGTTTCTAGGACCCTCTGGATCCACCTACTTCCTTATCCACTATATTTTTCTCATCTAGAGTCTCAATAGGATGTCCTCACCTCTATCCCACTTTCTGGGTTGGTGCAGACTTTCATGGGCCCTGCCCATTGGGTTAATGTCCAGTTATAAGTGAGTATATACCATTTGAGTCTCTCTGCTTCTGGGGTAGCTCACTCATTATGATCATTTCTAGTTCAATCCATTTGTCCACAAATTTCGGGAATTCCTTGTTTTTAATAGCTGAGTAGTATTCCATAGTGTAAATGTACCACAGTTTCTTTATCCATTCTTCTACTGAGGGACACTTAGACTGTTTCCATGTTCTGGCGATTATGAATAAAGCTGCTATGAACATGGTTGAGCAAATTTTCTTGTTGTGTGCTGGAGCCTCTTCTGGTTATATTCCAAGGAGTGGAATAGCTGGGTCTTGAGGAAGCCCTATTCCCAGTTTTCTGAGATAGCACCAGACAGATTTCCAAGGTGGCTGTACTAGTTTGCATTCCCACCAGCAATGAAGGAGTGTTCGTCTCTCTCCACATCCTTGCCAGCATGTGTTATCACTTGAATGCATGATTTTAGCCATTCTGATGGGTGTAAGATGGAATCTCATTGTTGTTTTGATTTGCATTTCTCTGATGACTAGAGATGTTGAGCATTTCTTTAAGTGTGTCTCAGCCATTTGATATTCCTCTGTTGATAATTCTCTGTTTAATTCTGAGCCCCATTTCTCAATTGGTTTATTTGGTTTGGTGGCATTTAATTTCTTGAGTTCTTTATATATTTTGGATATTAGACCTTTGTCAGATGCAGGGTTGGTGAAGATTATTTCCCAGTCTGAAGGCTGTCACTTTGTTCTTTTGACAGTGTCTCCTGCTTTACAGAAGATTCTCAGCCTCATGTGGTCCCATTTATTAATTGTTGAGCTTAAGGCCTGGGCTGTTGGTGTTCTGTTCAGGAAGTTGTCTCCTGTGCCAATGTGTTCCAGGCTCTTCCCCACTTTTTCTTCTAACTGATTTAGTGTCTCTGGTTTTATATTGTGGTCTTTAATCCATTTGGACTTGAGTTTTGTGCATGGTGAAAAGTATGGGTCCAATTGCGTTTTTCTACATGTAGAAATCCAGTTAGACCAGCACCATTTGTTGAAGATGCTATCCTTTTTCCATTGAATAGATTTGGCTTCTTTGTCAAAAATCAGGTAATTTTATATGTGTGTGGATTCATATCTGGGTCTTCAATTCAATTTCATTGATCAACCAGCCTATTGCTGTGCCAGTACCATGCTGTTTTAATTACTATTGCTCTATAGTACAGCTTGAGATCATGTATGTATATTCCTCCTGAGGATCCTTTTTTGTATAAGATTGTTTTAGCTATTCTGGTTTTTTTGTTTTTCCATATAAAGTTGAGAATTGACCTTTCAATGTCTTTTAAAAATTGTGTAGGTATTTTGATAGGGATTGCATTGAATCTGTAAATTGCTTTTGGTAAAATGGCCATTTTTACTATATTGATTCTCCCGATCCATGAACAAGGGAGATCCCTCCATCTTTTCAAGTCACCTTCAGTCTCTTTCTTTAGGGACTTAAAGTTTTTTTCAAACATGTCTTTCACTTGCTTGGTAAGAGTTACTCCTAGGTATTTTAAATTGCTTGTGGCTAATGTGAAGGGTAGATTTCCTAATTTCTTCTTCTGTATGATTGTCATTTGTATATGGGAAGGCTACTGATGATTTTTAGTTAATGTTGTAACCAGCCAGTTTGCTGAACGTGCTTATCAACTGAAAGAGTTCTCTGGTGGAATTTTGGGGGTCACTTATATACACTATCATATCATCTGCAAATAGGGATAGTTTGGTTTCTTCCTTTCCCATTTGGATCACCTTGATCTCCTTGTGTTGTCTCATTGCTCTGGCTAGGATTTCAAAAACTATATTGAAGAGATATGGAGAAAGTGGGCAGCCTTGTGTGGTCCCTGATTTTAGAGGAATTTCCTTGAGTATCTCTCCATTTAATTTTATGTTGGCTATTGGCTTGCGATATATAGCCTTTATTATGTTTAGGAATGTGCCTTGTATCCCCAATCTCTCCAACACTTTAAACATGAATGGGTGTTGGATTTTGTCAAATGCTTTTTCTGCATCTAAGGAGATGATCATGTGTTTTTTTTTCTTTACTTTGTTTATATGGTGGATTACATTGATGGATTTCTGTATATTAAACCATCCCTACATGCCTGGAATGAAGCCTACCTGGTCATGATGAATGATATCTTTAATATGTTCTTGTAATCGTTTTGTGAGTATTTTTTTGAGTATCTTTGCGCCTGTGTTCATAAGAGAAATTGGTCTGAAGTTCTCCTTTTTTGTTTGGTCTTTGTGAGGTTTAGGTATCAGTGTGACTGTGGCTTCATAGAAAGAATTTGGTAATGTTCCATCCAATTCTATCTTTTGGAGTAGCTTGAAGAGTATCGGTATTAGCTTCTCTTTGAAAGTCTGATAGAATTCTGCACTGAAACCATCTGGCTCTGGGTTTTTTTTAGTTGGGAGACTATCAATGTTTGCTTCTATTTCTATAGGAGAAATAGGCCTATTTAATTTGTTTATCTGATCTTGATTCAATTTTGGCACGTGGAATCGATCAAGAAAAATGTCCATTTCCCTTAGATTTTCAAATTTTGTGGCATATATGCCTTCAAAGTAGGATCTTATGATTCTTTGTATTTCTTCGGTGTCGGTTGTTATGACTCCCTTTTCATTTCTGATTTTATTGATTTGGATACTGTCCCTCTGCCTTTTACTTTGGCTAAAGGTTTGTCTATTTTGTTGATTTTCTCAAAAACTCAGCTCCTGGTTTTGTTGATTCTTTGAATTATTCTTTTTATTTCTAATTTATTGATTTCAGCCCTGAGTTTGATTATTTCCAGACGTCTACTCCTTTTGGATGATTCTGCTTCTTTCTTTTCTAAGGCTTCCAGATGTGTTGTTAAGTTGCTTATGTGGGATGTTTCCAACTTCTTTTTAAAGGCACTTAGTGCTATGAATTTTCCTCTTAGGACTCCTTTCAATGTGTCCCACAAATTGGGGTACGTTGTTCCATCATTTTCATTGAATTTCAGGAAGTCTTTTATTTCTTCCTTTATTTCTTCCATGACCCATATGTCATTAAGTAGAAAGGTGTTTAGTTTCCATGTGTGAGTAGGCTTTTTGTTATTTCTGTTCTTATTGAAGTCTAGCCTTAGACCATGGTGATCTGATGAGATACAAGGTATTATTTCAATATTCTTGTATCTGTTGAGGCTTGCTTTGTCACCTACTATGTGATCAATTTTGGAGAAGGTTTGATGGGGTGCTGAGAAGAAAGTATAGCCTTTTGTGTTTGGGTGAAAAGTTCTATACACATCTGTTAGATCCATTTGATTCATGGCATTGGTTAGTGATGTTATTTCTTGCCTTAGTTTCTGTTTCAAAGACCTATCCTTCAGTGAAGGTGGAGTGTTGAAGTCTCCCACTATTAGTGTGTAGGAATCAATGAGTGGTTTAAGCTTTGTTAATAGTTCTTTTACAAATGTGTGTGCCCTTGTATTTGGAGCATAGATGTTCAGAATTGTGATGTCATCTTGGTTGATTTTACCCTTGATAAGTATGAAGTGTCCTTCCTCGTCTCTTTTGATTAATTTTGGTTGAAAGTTTATTTTGTTGGATATTAGGATGGCTACATCTGCTTGCTTCCTGTGACCATTAGCTTGGAATATTTTTCCCAGCCTTTTACCCTGAGGTAATGTCTGTCCTTGTGGGTGACATGTGTTTCTTGGATGCAGAAGAATGCTGGGTCTTGTTTATGCAACCATTCTGTTAGTCTATGTCTTTTTATTGGAGAATTGAGACCATTGATGTTCAGAGATATTAATGACAAGTGACTGTTAAATCCTCTCATTTTGATGTTTGTTTAAATTGAGGGTTTGTGAGGTTGTGATTTTGCGATGGTGTAGTTATCTATTTCCTATGTATTTTTGGTTGTAACTCATTCCTGTGTGGTAGAGTTTTCCTTCTAGTAGCTTCTGTAATGCTGGATTTGTGGATAGGTATTGGTTGAATTTGTTCCTGTCATTGAATATTTTGTTTTCTCCATCAATGGTTATTGATAGTTTTGCTGGGTACAGTAGTCTAGCCTGGCATGTGTGGTCTCTTAGGGTTTGCAGGGCTTCTGTCCATGCCCTTCTGGCTTTCATGGTCTCAGCTGAGAAGTCGGGTATGATTCTGATAGGTTTGCCATTGTATGTTACTCTGTCTTTTTCCCTTGCAGCTTTTAAAATATTTTCTTTAGTCTGTATATTTTGTGTTTTGATTATTATGTGGCGGGAAGATTTTCTTTTCTGATCTATTCTATCTGGTGTTCTATAGGCCTCTTGTATGTTCATATGCATCTCCTTCTTCAGATTGGGAAATTTTTCTTCTATAATTTGGTTGAAGATATTTTCTGGGCCATGGAGTCGGCCGTCTTCTCTATCCTCAATGCCTATTATTCTCAGGTTTCTTCTTTTCATGGTGTCCTTGATTTCTTGGACGTTCTATGTTAGGAACTTTTCTGATTTAGCATTTTCCTTGATGGTTGATTCGAGTTCTACAATTGTATCTTCAAGTCCTGAAATTCGTTCCTTGGTTTCCTGGATTCTGTTTGAGAAGGCCATCTCTTTGTGGGCTGCTTCCTTCTCTATGGTCTCTCAGTCACATTTTTCTTCTGTGTGTTCCTTTATCATAGATTCTGTTTTTGTCCTCAGATCTTGAAGTGTTTTTTTTTATTTCCTTCATCTGTCTGTTTGTAGTTTCCTGAAATTCTTCCAGTGCCTTTCTATATGACTCTTTTATGTCCTCCACCTGCTTGGTTGCCTCCTCCCGCAGTTGTTTACAGATTTCATTCCTTTCTTATCATCTTCCTTACTAAAGACTTGAGGTCATTTTCTTGTATTTCAATTGTTTTTGGGTTCTCCTGGTTGCTTTCATTGGGATTGTTGGGGTCTGGAGATTCCAAACTGTTTTGGTTTTTTTTTGCATTCTTTTGCTGTCCTCTTATCATTTTGGTGTCTCTGATGTTGGGAGGTAGCTTCTGGTGACCTTCACTGGTTGAGAGTGGATAGTTGGTGAATGGTTATTAGTCACGTGCTCTTGCCTGTAGGGATCAGGTAGTTTTCCTCCTGACACAGGCAATTGACCTAGTTTCCACTCCTGGAGACTTTGCTCTACACCTTAGGCTCTGGGCTGGGTCAGCAGAAGTAGGCTTCTGACTGGTTCCTTTCATGTTAGTGTTGTGATTCAGGCCTGCTGTTATGGGATCTCAGATCCAGGCTGGCAAGCTCAGATTGGGCAAGATGTTCTCAGTTGTCTGCACTACCCACAGACCTGTAGCTCAGACCTCGCCCAGCTCAGACCCACTGAGCTAAATGCGCATTTTAAACCAGCATATACACACCTCTGGGGTGTCCAGCCTTTCCCGAGGGGGTGGGAGATACTGCCGAGGCAATGTGTAGTGTCCACACTAGGTTCTAAATGCTTGGATCTGCCTGTTCAGGCCCTGTGCTCTGTTCCAATATGGGCCCAGTATGGCCCCGCTGGCTGCACACTGCTATCTCTGATCTAGGCAGACCCAAGCAGCTCAGTATCCTGTGCACTGTTCTAAAGTGGGCAGGGTACGACGCCGCAGGCTGGAAGCCGCTCTCTCTGAGTTAAGTGGGCCCAAGCAGCTCAGTATTCTGCACTCTGTTCCAAAGTGTGCCTGCTTTGGTGCCACGGGTTGCGCAC
Organism: Acomys minous; assembly: GCF_964271855.1. Lineage (NCBI taxonomy): Eukaryota > Metazoa > Chordata > Mammalia > Rodentia > Muridae > Acomys > Acomys minous. The sequence continues at coordinate 27,779,470 of NC_140492.1, read as the reverse complement.
ACTCTCTCTGAGTTAGGTGGATCCAAGCAGCTTAGTATCCTGTTCACTGTTCCAAAGTGGGCAGGGTATGGCACCGCAGGGTGGGCGCCCCTCTCTCTGAGCTAGGTGGATCCAAGCAGCTCAGTAACCCTCGCACTGTTCCAAAGTGGGCAGGGTATGGTGCCATAGCGTGGGCGCCGCTCTCTCTGATCTAAGTGGATCCAAGCAGCTCAATAACCCGCGCACTGTTCCAAAGTGGGCAGGGTATGGTGCCACAGGCTGCACGCCGCTCTCTGTGAGTTAAGTGGACCCAAGCAGCTCAGTATCCCACGTTCTGTTTCAATGTGGGCACGGTTTTGCGCCGCAGGATGCGCGCTGCTCTCTTTAAGCTAGGTGGACCCAGCTGCCTGTGTTTCCACGCGGTGTGGGGTCCTCGGCAGATTTGTGTGGGGCAGGTGGATGAGACCAAGGGCAGCTTCCCCTGTTTCCTTGTAACTTCCACAGGCCAGGGGCTCCAGTACCGACCCGCACTCTGAATTCGGGCTTTATCTACCAGCTGCAGCCCGCAGGTGGGTTCTGTCTGAGCATCCAGAGAGTAGGTTCAGGGCCTCTGTGGACTGATACTTGACTCAGGGACAGGCCGGCCATGGTCTGCACTGTGCGGGACCCAACTCACCCAAAGTACTGTGGATTTAACAGTCTATGGCTCCATTCAAGTCCCTGGTCTCCGTGCAGTAGATCAGATACAGTGCTTGCTGGGCACCACCATCTTGCGGATCCCTAACATTTCTTTTATGAGTGTGGGTTCTTCTGCATATGTGCCACAGATGGTCATAACTGAGAGATCCTCTTGGCATATATTTTCTTTGTTTGGGATGAAGTGAACTTCTCCATCTCTTTTGATTAGTTTTGTTTGAAAGCCTATTTTATTAGATACTAGAATGACAACTCCATCCTGCTCCTTGGGTCCATTTGCTTGGAATACAGTTTTCCCATCCTTTACTCTGAGGTAATGTCTATCTTTATTAGTGAGGTGTGTTTCTTGTATGCAGCAGAATGATGGATCCTGTTTTCACAACCATTCTACCAGCTTTTGTCTCTTTATTGGAGAGTTCAGGCCACTGATGTTAAGAGATATTAATGACCAATAGTTGTTAGTTACTTTTATTTTTATGTTGGTGGTGATTGATTGTGTGTGTATTTCTTTCTTTCTTTCTTTCTTTCTTTCTTTTATTTTGTGTGTGTGGATGTGAAGTTATTTTTTCCTATATTTTCCTGGGTGTAGTTAGTCTCCTTAAGTTAGATTTTTTTCCTTCTAGTACTTACTTTAGGGCTGAGTTTGTGGTTGGTATTGATTAAACTTGGTTTTGTCATGGAATATCTTGTTTTCTCTATCTTTGTGATCAAAAGTTTTGCTGGATACATTAGTGTTCGTTGACATCTGTGGTGTCTAATGTTTGCATGACTTCCAACTAGTTCCTTCTAGCTTTCATAGACTCTGTTGAGATTTTAGGTGTAATTCTGATGGGTTTTCCTTTATATGTAGCTTCACTTTTTTCTCTTGCAGCTTTTAATAATTTTTATTTGACTGTACATTTAATATTTCAATTATTATGTGGTGGAACCATTTTCTTTTCTGGTCCAATCTATTTTGAATTCTGTAGGCTTCTTGTATGTTTATGGGCATTGCTTAAGTTGGGGAAGTTTTCTTCTATGATTTTGTTGAAAATGCTTTCTGGGCCTTGGAACTTTAGTCTTCTCCTTCATCTATTCCTATTATTCATGGTCTTTTTTATAGTGTCCCAGATTAATTGGGTGTTTCATGTCAGGAACTATTTAGTTTTAATGTTTTCTTTTACTGATGTATCAATAACTTTGATCATATCTTCCACACTTGAGATTCTGTCTTCCATCTCTTGTATTCAGTTGGCATGGCTGTGTTTGTCATTCCTGTTCTCTTCCCTATGCTTTCCAAAATCTTTGGTTTTTTTTTTTTTTTTTTTTTTTTTTTTTTGTTTGTTTCTTGGTTTTTTGTTTATTTATTTTTTGTTTTGTTTTGTTTTTCGTTGCTTCTAATTCCTTCTTGAGGTCTTGAATAGTCTTATTCATTTCTTTCTCCTGTTTAATTAACTTTTTCTATAATTCTTTATAGAATTTATTCAATTCCTTAGTCTGTTTGGATGTATTTTCCTATAATTCTTTAAAGCATTTATTCAATTCCTTCATTTCTTTGGTTGTATTTTCCTGTAATTACTTATAAGATTTACTCAATTCCTTCATGTTTGGTTGTATTTTTCTTTCTTTGAGTGATTTATTTCCGTCTTTAAAAGCTTATATCATTTTCATCACCTCAGATTAAAAGTATTCTTTTTGCACTTCATAGGTGTTCCTATTTCCAGGGCTTGCTATGGTAGGATTACTAGTTTCTGGTGGTGGTTTATGGCTCTGAGTTTTGTTGCTAGCCTTCTTAACTTGTCCTCTAGGCATCTGGTTGTCTCTGGAGTTGGCAAGCTAGAGTAGCTCCAGTGAAGTCACTGTCTGTGCCCCAGGTAGGCCAACATGTTGGGAGCAAGTAACAAGTATTCCAAGTCAAAAGTTGTTTGCGAGGGTTTCCCACTGACAGCCTCAGATTGTTGGAAAGAGGGTGTTAGAGCCTACTGGTTCCCCGTCTTTACCTCAGTTGGGTCAGGCAGTGGAGGAGTGGGCTGATAGATTTCCAAGGCGAAAGCCGCTCAATTGCCCTAGAGTACTTTTCGAGATGGCAAGGCTCTTCCTATCTGCTTTGTGTTCTAGATATGCTAGGCTAGTAAGCAGCTGGGGACTGTGAGACATTCAATCTTGAAGCTGGTTTGGTTCACCACTGACCTTTTTGAGGTGGAAGCAAATGTGAGTCTTGGTTTGTGCCAGACTACGATCTGTCTATCTACTCTGTATCCCAGAGGGCCAGGCTGGTAAACAGCTGGCCAGGAGAGAGAGACTAGAGCCCAAAGCTTCTCACAGAATGACAGCTTATGTGGGGTTTGGCACATGCAGATCTCTGCCCAGCCTGTCTGCTTTATGTCTTAGCTGTGTCAGAGCAGCACACTCAAGCAGGCTGGAAGGGACAGACCCAGGCCAGATGCTGCTAACAGGATGGCAGCTAATGTGGATTGTTGCCTACTCAGCCTGTCTACTCTGTGACCTAGCTGTGTCAGAGCTGTATATTTTAGGCTAGCAGGGTGGTGGAGATAGACCCAGGCCTTAGGTTGCTCACAGGATGGCAGCTAATGCAGATTGTGTCTGGACCCTGGATTTAGCACTGCCTGCATTTTCTGTGTCATAGATGGGCCCTGCTGGTAAGTGGCTGGGGACTAAGAGAGACAGGACACAAAACTGCTGGAATGTTCCACAGGCCCTCTTGAGATGGCAGGGCTCTGCCTATCTGCTCTGTGACCCAGTTGGAATAGGCTGGTAGGCAGCCGCTGGGCTTAGAGACATCAGAACGCAAAGGCTTTGGGTGCCCTGCAATCTTTCTCGGGATGGCAACTAATGTGGATTTTGTCTGGTGCCGAGATTCAGCTCTGCCTGTCCACTCCCTGTAACAAATCTGGCGAGCAGTAGACGTGTGGTGAGAGCTCAAAGTTGTGCGGATATCCCACAGTTCTTCTTAAGATAGCGGCTAATGTGGGCTGTCCCCCGGCAATTTTCTGTCTGTCAGCTAGGTGGCTGGGTGCCAGACCCATCAGTGCTCCACACAGTGTGGAACCCTCTCACCTGCGAACCAGCATCACTGTTTTTTGTTTGATTGATTGTTTGTTTGTTTGTTTTTGTAGATCTCAGTTTGGTCTTTGGTTCGGTGTGCAGTCCTGGTTGTCCTACTAATCAGACACAGTGTGCGATCAGTGCTGCCCTCTTGGATCTCCTCTCCATTAATTGTCTTATTTTACTTTCCTATAGAAACTTCCTTAAATTCCTTTTATTTGTTGCCCTAGTAAACCGTGTTTTAGAGACAATTTTCAGAAAATATATTAGAATCTTGAATTTTTTTAATCTTGTGTCTAAACTGGCCTACTTTTCTTGTTTACTTATAATGTTTAAAGAGACTGTTCTTTTTCTCCTTTAAATCTACATTTTTCTTTCAACATGTAAGTGGGTAACTTTTCCAGAAAGAATTCATATATGAAAGGTAATTTTTAGGAAGTTATAATGTTTGGAAATACATTTATTATATTTCAATGGTTTTTTTGTAATTTTAGAATGAAATTTTATGCTGGGTACTTTTAGAAAATTAACTTGTTAAAATTGTAATTTTTTTACTTTCAGTGATGATAATCGGAAACACTTTCGTCTTTTTAAGTTTTTATTGGTTCTTTGTGCATTTCACGTCATGCACCCCATGCCCATTCACTTCACTTCACCTAATAATCACATTTCACCATGGAGACCTTCCCCCAACATATAAAAATTACCTTATGAAAGCTGTAGTGTGTCACAGTGTGTCTCATTGTATTCCCTCTTGTCCATATTTGTTTGAACATATTCATTCTGATGATTTGTTGGTCTAGTACAAGGCCTGTGGTTTCCACTACTCTGCACTACTGGATCCCTACTGGGACTTGTCTCAGATATCCTGTTGTTGCCCTGTGTCATGGATATCCTGTAGACCTATATCTATAGGACCATCTCTTCCTGCACTCTAGCAGTCCAGTGATGGGGTAGATCTTAGGTTCTGTCAATTCAAAGCTCTATGGCTTGCTCTCCCCAACACTGCAGTTCACTAGGGGCATGGCCATCTCTCTTCTTTCATACTTATGAGGTCAGCTGTCCTATGATGCTTGCAATCAGACATCAATATGTTCTTGGGCTGCAGCCCAGACTAGGGATGTCTGCCTGGACTTTTGTGGTAACAGTCTCCTGTGGCTGCTGGGACGCAGACCCAAAAGTAGTTCCCATTGGCAACAGTTCATGATCACGCAATGGTCCCAGGTGACATCACTGGCTACTAACAGTAGGCTGTTCCTCACTAGTCTCTGGTCTCCAGTTCCACCTTTCCTTATAGTGCCCACATCCTCTTGTTTCTCTTTCTCTTCCATTTCAGAGATGCCTAGGATCTCTGAGTATTTGGGGGTCTTCAAAAGAGTTTTCTGAGGAGGGTTATACCACATTTATCCATTATGATGTCATCTCAGGTATGGTCTGTCCCCCAAGGCCTGCATGGTACAAGGCTAAAGGTCATTTCAAGCTAGGTCCTTATGAGGGCCCCAAGCTACAAGTCTGGTGGTTATCTCTAGCTTTGAGCTTGCCTGGCCTGTTCAAGCACTCCTTTGTATAGGGCTCACTCTTCCCCAGGGTTCATGGTCCCAGGAGGAGTTCTTCTAGTCTCCTGCTTACTCCTCATCCTGGTAGCCCATGTGGGCCTGCCTGGCGCTGGGCTGGTGCTGTTTTCTAAACATGTTAGGCTGCTGATTATTCGGGTGTTCATAGGCCAGAAAGCTAAACATTGGCATAGCCTCCCTCCTCTCTGCCACAGGTGACACAGCAGCCACACCTGCAGCACCTCTAAGGGCAGGACATGTTTTATTCTTCATTGATTTATATTCTACCCAAATACATTTGTAAATTAATCTAATTTCGATATGATGTTAAATACATTGTCTTGTTTTTTACTGCTTAAAAACTTAACTCGGTGACTTTTGTTAACTGTATTAATTCTGGAAATGTTATTTAATTTTGAGTATTTATCATTGTGTATTCTTATTAAAACCACTGTAAACAGCATGATAACTATGGTAACTATGGTATATTTCTTATCTTCAAATTAGTATTATTTTCCTGCTAGTTCATTTCCCTCTGTAGTACTGGAAAATGAACTTAAGACTATGTATGATTGATAGGTGAATACTCTAACACTGAGGTGTATTCTCTGCTCTTCTTTACTACAATTATTTTTTTAATTTTGAAACCTATTACTAATATTTCATTCAATGCTTTATTTTATTCATGTTATTATATGTAGGTTCTTCAAAACTTCTTAGTTCTCTAATTGTTATACTTTCATTACTATACAGAGTCTTAAAGAGTATCTTGTGACACAATGTACAGATTTGTTGTGACTGGAAAAAACACTGAATACTACTTCTAATGTGCTTCCTTTAAGAGAAAAATGATAACAAAAGCATGGATTATACTTCACGGAATGGGTATCCGGTTGACCAATCATGTTCCTCAAGAATGCTTAGTCTATGGTGAGGCAGGACCAAAAGCCATAGGTGGATGGATTCCTGACCCTTATTTACAGATGGACTATAGTATAATGTTTTACAGTGTGCACAATGGTGTGAATCCGATATGAGAAACTACCTCTTCTACCTCATTCATGCTCAGGAGAGGCAGCTTGGCCTTCACTGTGATTGTCGTGAGCTTTTTTTTTTTTTTTTTAATCTTCTTTTATGCCAGGATATTTATGATCACAAAATATCCATTAGATGGAGAGGGTTGCGTGTTGCCTTCCCTTAGTCTGTGTGATGCATTCTAAAAGGCTGCCTCTTAGAGAGTAGAAATTTTGAGAAATGAATTCTATACATATTTAAATTAAATTAATTTGATAATTTAAATAACTCTAGCCTAGATATTTAAGGGAATGGATATTTCTCAGAAAAAGGAAAGAAGTTATAAGTACTTTATGAAGTTATTCTAATTTTGTAATATATTCTAGTGTAATGCAAATTGTATCATATAATAATTCTTATGTAAAACTGTATGACATGAAGACATAGTGAAATAAAAAAAAGGATAAAAAATTTAAATGTCTGAGTCCAAGCAAAATATGTTTTGTTCCTTACATATAGATTTTTGATATAGTGGAATTAGAGAAATTATAAAAGGGAAGCAATGGTAAAAATAATATTTTCTTAAGTTAAACAATACCAATTTTGTTGGTCTTTTTGTGGAACTCCTGGCCTCTTTCTTCTATCCTCCCCCAAAAGTCTTCCAAAAGTCTCCTGGCACTCTGTCCAATGTTTAGCTGTGAGTCTCAGCATCTGTTTCAACTCCTTGTTGAGTGGAGGCTCTCAGAGCACAGCTGTTCTAGGTTCCTGTCTGTAGGAACATCAGAATATCATTAACAGTGTCAAGAGTTGGCTTTCTCCCATGGGATGGGTCTCTGGTTGGGCAGGGCATCGGTTGTACATTCCCTCAACCTCTGCTCTATTTTTGTCATTGCATATCTTGTTGGCAGGGTAAATTTTGGGTGGAAGTTCTTGTTGGTGGATTGGTGGCTTCCCTCAAACAGAGCCAACTAGCCAGGGCACAGAGGGACTTAAGGAGGCTAAACCACCCACCAAGGACCATGCATGTACTGGAACTAGTCCCCCTACACAGATGCAGCCAATGGACAGCTTGGTCTTCATGTGAGTCCCCTAGTAAGGGGAGCAGGGCTGCGTCTGACATGGACACTGTGGGCCTGCCTTACCAGGCCACAGGAGAACAGGATGTTCTCAGTCCTGATGCAACTTGATATGCTCTGGTTGGTTGGTGGGAGGGGACACCCTTTTTTGAGGAGTAATGGAGAGATATAAAAAAAGGGAAGAAGCATTACCAGAAGGAGAGGGTTCTATGATATGGATGCAAATTGATGACTTACATAAAAATAATAGAAAATATTAAAATTATAAGCTTTAACAAAAAATTAAAAACATAGTTTTTATTAATATTTTTCATGTAGCATTTACTATCTCATTTTCTTCAAATATTCCCCTTAGGTCAAAAGATATATAATATAGAGCTTTAATTTCATATAATATAATGTAAGTCAAGTATTCTAGAGAGAGGAAAGCTCCACTTATTCACATATATTTAGATAACACATTTGTTTTGGAGTTAAACTAAAGCTTTTTAAAAACTTTTGTTTCTTAGTTAACATGAACCATTTATAAAACAATTGTGAATTTTAATATTGTATGCTAAAAACCCAATAAAGATATTATATAAATTCTTGAGATTGTCCACAATGTGGTCCTTTAATACTTTATGTATAAATTTTCTATAATACTTAGATATGTCATGGTTACATTAGGGGTTTAGAAGTTCTATAATATACCTTCCTTAACTCTTTTGAAATTACACAGGTGATAGATATCTTTAGGAACTCAATGATATTATAAGATTTCTTGACTTTATTATTTAAAATGCCACAACATAACTACTATAGACTGAACTGTTAATTACATTTCCTTTTTTATTGTATTTTAAGTGAAATTGTAAAATAAGGGTCTTTCCACAGTATATACAAAATTAGACATAAAAAAAAATATGTGATATTTCCTTTTCATTGAAAGAATGTTGTATTATAAATTATTTTTACTGTATCCTCATGTTTTCAGCTTACCTGTTAATCAATTTATAAGTATTGCCACTGGGCTATAGTATAATCTAACACTAGGAATACATACATACTTACATTTTAGATATTTTGAACCTTATTTGGATAGAGAATTGAATTTATGTGGTTTATATTTTTAAAAGGCCTATGAGTATAATAAAATATGATTCACAATATTTATTAAAAACAAAATTAATGACATGAGTAATAGGCTAACATTAGTCATAGTGTAGAGAAATGTGCTTATAGAGGAAGTGGATTAATTAATCTTGACAAAGTACAATTAAGTTTCTTAACTGTGGTAGGTGTTACATGAAATGTCCAATCAATCTACACTTGAAATTTTTTTCAAAAAAAAAAAGTGCATACAAGAGCACAAGTCTGTGTTATAGCTGAATTCAGAATTAGACATGTGTTGTACCGAGATTAGTTTTTCTGTTTTAGATTTTTTATTGTTGTAAACAAGATTAAGCTTGAAAAGATGAGTGACATTCCTAAGAAGATCAAGTATACCTGTTCAAATTTTTGTGGTTCTGCTATGATTTCAAAATGTAAAGTTGCATAGGGAAACTAATAAAAAAAACTTAGCGCATGATATTTGTACAGCTTCCTGATCATCTATCACTGATGTTTAAGAATACCCTCAAAGTAAGTTTTGAAAAAAAAATGCTTTTCAACTGTTCACATTAGGTGAAAAGAATATTATCATGACATTATTTTAAAATATTGTTTTCAGCTTTAGTGTATTTTGGATATTAAGAACCACTCTATAGCATCTACCATAATAGAATCATACTGCTCAGTTTAAAATTAATCCACCCATCACTTTCACTCTGCACTGGGGTTCCCAGACCTTTCATTTGCACCTGATACAAGATAAAATGAATCTCATACTATGCACACAGTAGATAATATGGCCTGAAAAAAAACTATAATTGATAGTCATTTCATTATTGAGGCAGGTCACTGGATTTGCATGACTTCTATTGTGAGCAGACGATTCATATTTGATCCTATGAAGTGGCATCTTTGGTTCCTCACTTTCTAATCACAGTGGGAGCTGTTCATCTGCAGTGGGTAACAAGATGAGCTAACAAGATGAGCACGAGTGCACAATGTAATTCTTTGCTTATTAAAAAAAGCCCAGTACTAAGATTCCTAGTGAGAAGGAGAATGTTGATACCATGAGATAAATCTCTTATTACACTCATCATTTTAGCACAGCTGATACCTTTCATGTAAACCACGTTTGGTGCTGGCCTCGCAACCTAAGAGAGCAGCAGAGAGGATTGAAAAAAGGAATCCCATAAATGATCAAAGGATTAAAATATGACCTCTGAAAAGAAGTTAAAGGGATGGTAATTATTCAGACAGGAGTCTAGGAAGCTAAAGATAAGTTGGAATTATCGTTAGAGAAGATAACAAATGACAGGGAATTATAAAAAAATGTTTTACTGTAGTCTCTAATTCTTCCTTATATGACTAGAATAACTTAATATAAATTGAAGCATTAACATATTATTTTAAGACGAGACTAAGAAATGATTTTTTTAGATAATTGCAATTATTGTTCATTGATTTTTAGGCATTTCCAGTATGAGGAAAAATAGAATGTTAATTAAATGTGTCTTTGGAACTGACCTTTTTGAAGTTTCCCTGTGAGTGACCTGAGTACTCAGTCAGGGAATCCTCCTGACAAATTGTTGTGTTTACTACATACAAACTATATTCTTACCAATTTTTCAGGTTCCCAAAAGTGTACTCCCAAAAATTGCAGTGGAAGGTTTAAAGCCGTACCTTTTTCCTACTGTCTTATATTGGAGTGGTTTTCATGCAGCTCATCTTAAGACATGTGAATAAAAGCAAAACAGAACAAAGCAACAACAACAACAACAACAAAAATAAAACCATCATTCTCCACACCCTGCCACATCCAACATGAAATACACACAGGTACAGTTACACAGATGCTGGAGTCAGGCGAATCCGGCACGTTCTGATGCTGCACCAAGTACAGAGCAACCAGGAACCTTGAGAAAGTATGAGGGGGATGACTGAATTAGCTAGTATCTGTAGGATGTCTTTGTAGGCACAAAATATCAGGCTGGGACAGGGGAGGAGAACTGCAAGTTTTTGTATACACAGGCCTATCTTTCATAAACACTATATTATACAAACTCTTAACATTTGCAATTGGACCTGAGGAAACTTTTGACAGCCCTCTGGGCTTCATCGCAGAAAGAAATATTGTCATTTCTTTAGAGATGTAGTATCACTGTATATAATTTTAAGTATATATAATTATCAATCTATTGGAATAAGGTGATAATAATTATTATACAGATGCACATGAGAATTTCTCATGATATATAGAAGACTGCACTGCTGCAACAGCAAATGTGAGTTAAGCAAGGACAATTTTATAGAGTAGGATGATGTGTAGTTTCTTGATATTTTTGTTACCATACTAGACAACTCAAGTATCTAGGCATGATAACACTCAATGTCAATGCATCACTCAAAATGACAGCTTTTCTATCTGAAAGATTTTGAGTATTTGAACTAGCAAAGTAAAAGAAAGGATTTTTACATCTATTAGAAATATCATTTTAAATTTGAAGATACAGTAGAGGTCTGAACAAGGGATTTTTGTCATTTTCTTTCTAGAATGTCTGATAAAGGAAGGAAGTGGAAAGGAATGATGGTTGGTGGGCTTGAGAAAGCGCACTGTCTGTCGGCGCCCAGACTTACCATGGCTGTGGAATTTTGAAGGAATTCTGCCATAAGAATAGGATTTCACTGTAATATTAAGAATTCCATTAAGTGGAGATTTGTTTTGTTCTATAAATAATAAATGATACTTTGTATGTTACATGGCGTGCTAGGAGGAAATGTACAGAGCTGAGGCACATTATTATCTCAGCCAGTGCAGACTATTCAAAGTACAAAAAAGACAGAAGAAACAAAGAAGGTTCCCATTAAAAGAAAAGAAAAGAGTGTTTTTTGGAAAGAAATATAAAGAAAATGCCAGATAAAAATATGGAAAGAAAAAAGCAAATATCTGGGAAGCAGAAACATTGCAAGATATAAGATTATGAAAGAACAGTGCTAATTTCTTATTTTTCAAAATGCATAGACACTAGAGTTGAACAAATAAGAATAAAACATATTTTAATATAAAATTATTGACTAGGTATCCAATATCTGGCATAGTTTCCTCCTGGTTGAGCAGATCTAAACTCGAATTAGACAGCTGCTGTTTACAGCTAAAACATGCATGCCCGGTCCTACCCTCACACCCTGCCAGATCTACATGCATAGACCAGCCATGGAGAAAAAAACACATTCTCTGTACATCCAGACAGACCTACCTGCACACAGCATCCATGGACAAGACACCCATTATCTTCTGAATCCTTAAATTGTGTTTATGGTAGTTGCCAGATTTTCAGATTGTGTCTAGTCTCCTCAACATTTGTAGGTAATATTTCTCTTAAGGGTTGTTTTATCTGTAGGATTTCTTAAGCCTTGCTTCACCTTTTGCTCTCCTAATGCCTAGAAAACATTGAGAAATGTTAGTGGTCATTATTTCTCAAATTCAGTTTGACTGAACATGTTTAAACATAGCACAGTTTAACATAGTTTTTAAAGAATACCATGAAATAGGCCGTGTAACCTTTTCTGTGCATATTAACGCATTCATAAGTTAACATATCTTCCTTAATGTGCTGCTAACATTGTTAATTTATCAAAAATTAACTTTTATCAGTTTCCATGGTATATTTCCTTTTAATGGTAAATAAAAATTTTGGGAAGGATATTTTTTGAGTTTCTGAAAATCTTGCTTTTGTCAGATTTTGCCTATTAATATAACATTGAATATCATTTTAAAATTATTATTATGCTGTTTGGCTAGCAGATAAATATTATGTTATACCCATCTTCTATAATTTAGCAACTGATACAGTTTTAAGAAAGAATAAATTGTCTTGCCAATGTAATTCTTTGACTGACTAACAATCTTATGAATATCTTCATATTTTTGCAAATTATACTGTTAAAGTTTGTTCTGTGTCTTTAGCCTCATAAAGTTACTTCAAGTTAATTTCTCTTGTCTTTTTCCAGTGAATCCAAATAATTTAAGCATGTTTACTTTCTGTCCACATAATCTTAGCTCTTCTCTATTTTTTTTTCTACTATAAAACTAATCCTGCTTCAACAAACTCGATTTTTACTTATTGGAAAGTGATTTTTAGAAACCAATGTCATAGGCTCATTGTTACCATGATTTACCACTTCTAGGATGCTTCCATGCTTAGGAAATTCAGGATGACTATATTTGGATATTATAGTTTGTTCAAATACAAATATTGTTTATGAATATTTATGTTTTAATATTCATATAAAAGTTCTCATGTTACAGCCATATTGTATAAATATATCAACAGTTATGTTTTGATTAAATTTTTGAAAGATATTCATGTGTTTCCTGCTGAACACTAGATAGGGTATATTGTATATATAATAACTGAAATATAAGTATAGAAGAGAATAATACTAAAAACGAGAATGTAGGCTTCAGTAAAGAAGAAGCACAATAAAGAAGGAGAAGTTGTTCAAATTGATACACTAACATTACATTATAGCATCTTCATACAGAACTTAATTTGATGTATATCAATCAAGGAATGGCCATTTAAGACAAATATTTTGGTTCATACACATGATTCAGGAGATGATTTGAAAACAAAAATATGAAAAGAAGTTAGACTATTATGTTCTATTGGTATGACTACAAACTTTAGGCAAGCCATAAACTGCACCAGCATTGGATAACACTAAAATGCCATCATGAAAACAGACTGATTCATCACTAGGAATAAGAGAAATGGGTACTGATATTTCCTCTAGAGACTCAAGAAAGGTCCACAGCTCTTTTAATAACTTGATCTCTACCATGGCTTAGTTCTAAAGCAGATATTTGAATAAAGATTGATATTAAGAGGAGATGTGTATATTTTACATCAATGGAGAATAGTAAAGAAAACGCCAAAAATATCAAACAATTTTAGCATTTTGACATTTAACTGTGAGAAACATTAGACATATAGTTTGGGGTATATATATACATATTCATACCCAGGATTGTAATGTAAAATATATTTGGTTATTATCATAGTTTATTTTTCTCTTTCTATGATAATAATAATTTAGTAAAGCAACTTTAGAGAGATAGAGAGAAATTCTTTGATGTCTCAAATTTTAGGTTATAGTTAACCATAGTGAGAAAGTCAGTAGAGCAGAAACTCAAAGCATCTACTCGTGCCTCCTATACAGCCAGGTGACCTAGAAGGTCAAAATCATACTTTGTGCTCAACTCATGTTTCCTCTGTGTGCAGTCCAGCATCTTGACTCAGCGAATTGTGCCACTCACAGCTAGTGTGTCTTCCCAACTCCAATAACATAATGAAAACAATCCCACCCAGGTCTTACTCTAGACTCACATAATAATGTGATAATCCTTCATAGGTGTGGCTAGGAGAGTGTTTCTTAAGTGATTCTGCATCTTGTAAAATTCACATGAGTAAACATCACAAGTCTTTTTATAGTCAGAGCACAAAATTTTCTCAGAATGATTAAGACAACGTAAGAAAGAATATTAAGTGTACATCTGAGGATGACTTTTTCTATATGTTACAACTCATAGCAGTATAACCTAAAATACAATGTAGGAGTAATGTTGAAGACCCATTTATATGAACATAGGCATCTTTTCTATTCTATAATGAATAGCACATTGTTGGATTAAAATTATAGCTAAATATTATCTGCCACACCTTCTAAAAATGAGACTATTTTGTTCAATTTCGTTTCATTCTTTCCAGGTTTTTTTCAAGCAAAATGAAGTATTGACATTTGCATGCTCCATTTATTTTTTGAAGTACAGAAATATGCTGTATTACTTTGACCTTTCTGAAAGTCTGAAATTTAATTAGTTGACTATTTTCCACCAGGCATCACCTCAACTACATTGAGTTGTGAGGAACAATAGAGTCATCATAAAAATGTATGAAAACGATTAAGGATAATATTTCATATGTCTGTAATCTCTGTCCCATTCTTGGCTATGTTTTGGAAGCTGCACATGTACAAGGAACATTGCATCTATTGAAATCCTGATATGTCAGAGCATCACTCATTACAACACACATAGCATAATTCTTGAAGGAAATTTAACTCACTTTCTGTGGAAACAGTGCCCTTTGGGAGAATTAGTCCTGCAAAGAGAGACAGAAAGTTATTGAAAGTGTAAGAACTTCATCATTTTGGTATCTAGTAGTTTGAGTCTTTAGTGACAGCACTAAAGAGCAGTATATAGATACAAAGGTGCATGAATTACAGGAAAAATAGTGCGCCTCATCTGAGCAGCTATATTTTTTAAAACACTTGAGTTGTAGGTGTTAAATGTTCTCACAGTTACATGAATGTAGAAATATGTTCTCTTAGCAAATGAAGAAGTAAGCAATTAAACAGTAGGGTTTTTTTTCTCTAGTGAAGGCATAGATAATGAGAATTGTTCTCTAAATAATTACCTACTCCCTTATGTGTTTCTAACTGCAAAAGTAACTTGTAGACATGTGATATGATCACAATTGCTGTTTTATATTAAATGATGCATTTTTTGTTACTCTAAGCTGCACTCACCACCAAAGTGAAAAAAAAATATTTTTAAGGTGTAGTGACTTTTCAGTTTCCTATATCTTATTCAAAGCTTTATAGAAGATGAGATTGACATTTTTTGGTAAATTCCTAAGAAAAAATTTGTTTCTTCCCCATTCAATGTACTTAAGCTTAAAACTTAAAAATGATTTTACAAAGATATGTTGCCATTATTATTTTTCCGTATTTTAATGAGCTAGGAAATGTTTTATAAATGTAATATAATATATTTTACTGTTATATAAATTTCTAAAGTGGTCCACAGCTATGGCTTGTGTACTGTATAAACAACTATTTATGAACATATGGCATTTTACAATAAATAATAATATTACACTGTGTTAGCATTCTTTTCCTGGCTGTGGTAGTATTATTATGCCTTAGAAATTGTAGGAGACATCCCAACATCAGAATGAATTTTGTTGTGTCTTCATATTTTCACTCTTTCCTACCTATTTGGTCCTCAGAGTTTTTCTGCTAGTGATTAAATTCCTTTCTTCATATTACTGAATCAAATATTAATCAAACTTTTCCCTTCAAAATGATGCACTTTAAGATAATTCTATTCCACTTACAAATTTATAAGAATAGGAACACTTTAATTAAGCCAAGTGAACAGGCCTCAAATTGTGACAAAGTAATTCACACCAAGAGCCTAGGAGAAACAGTATAATATTTCAAGTTCATGAATATATTCTTATAACTGTGGAGTGGTATTTTTAAAATACTCATTTGTTTGAGAAATCAGAGAAGGACACAATACACTTTATATTACCAATTTCCAGACATGAAAATGACTGTTGAATACAGAAAAAAAAGTTAACAATAGAATCTCCAGTTGCTGAAACCCATTAATCTTCTGGAAGGCAACAGGTGATAGGGTAACTGCTGACTTAGCCTTATAAAGCTATCCAAGAGGAGGGAAAAGTAAAGGAAGGTTTATTCATATATAGATATCTTATTGTTGCTTTCTTTTCTAAAATTGGAGTGATAGTCTACATGTCAAAGGTAGCTGTAGAGGGATTTTAGTCTAGCAAGGTGACTTCTCTGGTTTGAAAAGAGACTCACCCTTTTCACACACTTTTAATCCCTCTGGCTGAAATATAGACACACTTTTAGTACATACCATTAATGCAAAATGATGAAGATAACATTAGTCTGTAGAAGGAATCACCCATGTTTAAAAGTGACAACTAATTGAATGGCAGGCAAAGTGAGAAATTAGAGAAAGATTTGACTGAATAATTCAGCATAGGATATGCCCAATTCTCCCTAGAAGAGACAGGAAAAAAGAGGATTTAGAAAAGCAGGGGAAGTGGGGGGGGTGCTGATTTATTGGCACAGTTCTAGAGATAGGTTGAAAGGAGAAAAAGCTAGACACCGGTGAAGACAGAACCAGGCAGAGAATGACAAGGAATGAGAAGTTTAGAACAAATTGCCAAAGTTAGTATAAGGCCAAGCAGAGCAATTCAATCAGAAGCAGAGAGAAACCAGTATGAATCAGTCGTCTAGGAGAGGAGTTTTTGTCAGAACAGCTGAGTTCAACCAGCCAGCCAAAGTTTAGAAAGAGCTAGAAAGGGTGAGTTACTCAGTAGTAGGTCTCAGAGGCTGAACACCTGCTAGACTGAGATTACAGGTACAGAGACTGGAAACTCCAGGAATAATCCTAGGTTAACAGACAAAGGTGGTGAACCCCCCAGAGGACAATTGCATCAGGTGAATAAAAGTTACTTTTACATGTAGCAAATTTTCAGATATTGTCTCTCCTTGAATAATGTGTGGATTTGGGCTTTTATGTTTTTCCTTATTTTTTATTTTTACATATACATTTATATTAATACACATATATGCAATAAGCTACCTTCAGCAAGAAGAACCATGATATAATCAGGAATATATAAATGTTACATTCATAGTGTTTTGTCTATTTGTATTCAACAGCCTTGAAGAAAATATCTTTCCTGTCTTGGTGAGTCTAAAATTCTAAATGTAAACCAATATCCATCATATCTCATCTCTATCAATTTAAAACATCTATCTAGACCTGAAAACATTTTAACCCCTAAAAAACTAAGCTTAATTGTAACTAAATGATCTGGTCTTCAACTCCATCAGAGACTTGAGAAGGAATAAAATTAATTACCAGTTCTGAATATCTATGCCCCAAATACAGGAACATCCATAATCATAAAAGAAATGTTACTGAAACTTAAATTACACAACAATTTCCACACATTAATAGTGGGAGACTTCAAGAGCCCCCTCTCCCCAATAGACAGATCACCAAGACAGAAACTAAATGGAGAAACAAGGAAACTAATAGGCATCATGAAGCAATAGACCTAACTGATATCCAGAGAACATTTCACCCAAACACAAAAGAATACACCTTCGTTTCACCACCTCATGAAACCTTCTCCAAAATTGACCCTATAATTGGTCACAATACAAGCCTCTACAGATACAAGAAAATAGAAACAATCCCTTGCATTTTATCAGACCATCATGGATCAAAGCTGAAACTCAACAACAACAGAATCAACAAAAAGCCTTCTAACTCATGGAAAATGAACAACTGCCTACTCAATGACTTCTGGGTAAGGGACAAAATAAAAAGAGAAATTAAGAACTTCCTAAAATTCTATGAAACTTAAGGCACAACATACCCAAACTTATGGAAAACAATTAAAGTAGTGCTAATAGGAAAGTACATAGCCTAAGTTCCTTTATAAAGAAACTGGAGATATCCCATACTAGCAACTTAACAACACACCTGAAAGTTCTAGAACAAAAAGAAACAGACACACCAAAAGGGAGTAGATGGCTAGAAATCAACAAATTCAGAGCTGAAATTAATAAATTGGAAACAAACAATTCAAAGAGTTAAGAGCTGGTTGTTTGAGAAGGTCAACAATATTGACAAACCCTTAGCCAAACTAACTAAAAGGCAGAGAGAGAAGACTCAAATCAACAAACCAGAAATGTAAAGGAAAACATAATGACAGACACTAAGGAAATCCAAAGAATCATCAGGTCCAACTTCAAAAGCCTATATATGCCACAAAATTTGAAAACATAAATGAAATGGGCATATTTCTCGATCACTACCAATTACCCAACTTGAATCAAGATCAGGTGAACAAATCAAATAGTCCTAAGGTCTATAATACCTAAGGAAATCGAGGCAGTCATCCAAAGTCTCCCAAATACAAAAAGCCCAGGACCAGATAGATTCAGCAAATAATTCTACCAGACCTTCAGAGAGGAGCTAATGCCAATTCTCTTCAAACTATTACACAAAACAGAATCAGAAGGAACATTACCAAATTCATTCTACGTGGATTTATTTTTAAGAACATCAACAAGACATCATTTAGAATCTATCTTGTAACTGTTGCGAGAGCTTGTAGAGAATCACAGGGATTGTGCTTATTTTTATGGCAGGGTTCTCTTTAGGCTGCTTGTGATCCTTGTGCACAATTTACATCACCCCACATAATTTCTTCTCAGTATCTTTTGTATGCATGTGCCTATATTATAATATATTGGGGAAAAAAGGTTCCTTGGGGTGGTTTTGATGAGGGTACTCTCTTATGCATGCAGATAGGAGTCAAGCAGAGTTGCTCTATGAGAGGCTCCAACCAGCAGTGCCTAGAAACAGATGTTGAGACTTACAATCAAACACTGCATGAAGTACAGGGATCCTTGTGTAAAAGTCGAGGGGTGTGAGGAGAAAAGTGCCTGGAGGTGACAGCGGCTTCACAAAAAAAGACCAACAGAGCTAATTCACTAGGGCCCAGAGGGGCTTGCTGAGACTGAAGCACCAAGCAAAGACCCTGTATGGACTGGACCTAGGTCTCCTGCACAGATATAGCTGATGAGTAGCTCAGCCTTCATGTGGGTCAATTGCCTAATAAGGGAGGTGGAGACTTGCTCTGACAGGGACTCTCTTCCAGGCTGATTACTTTCCCCTAGTTGGACTGCCTTGCCAGCCCTGATATGGCTTGATGAGATGGGGTGGATAGAAACAAGAGGGGGGGGGCTTCCCTTTTCAGATTTATAGGGCAGAGAGACAGGGAGAGGGATGAGGCCATGACTAGGATGTAAAGTAAACTTTTAAAAAGTACAGTTTTAACATCTCTATTATGAATTGCATATTAGAATCAGTAGGTTGAAATTTTAATACAAAATGATAATCACTTTATGAAACACACGCTTATTTTATATCATACGTTCAGGTTTCCTTACTTATGTGCTATTATAATAATTAAACACTCCTGTAAAAAACAAAAACCAGCAACAACAACAAAAACAACAAACAAACAAACAAAAAACAAAAACAAACAAGGCCGGATGTGGTGGTGCACACCTTTAATCCCAGTACGCCAGAGGAGAGGCAGGAGGATACCTGTGAGTTCAAGACCAGTCTGATTTACAAAGTGAGTCCAAGACAGCCCAGGCTACACAGAGAAACCCTGTCTCAAAAAAAAAAATACTTCTATGTCATTATGAAGGGAAAATCTGTAATTAAAGATCATAATGTACTTCTGGACTACTCCACAATATATCATATGCATCGTGTGTGTGTGTGTGTGTGTGTGTGTGTGTGTATTCACATAACTGGAATCTGTGAGAATTTACTCTGATAGCTATAAGGATGAATTATTACTATTAAGACTTACACAGTATATATCTGAAAACACGGTTCCAGCACATACATCATTAAGAATCAAAATGAAATTCATAGGGGAGAGGAGATTAATATAGAAAACCTAAATATAAATTTGGACTTTATTTTTAAAAGCTGTTTTGGGACAACAAATTACAAAGCAAAAGCAGATCAATACACAGAATCTACAGAATACATTTATGTGGGCATAAAACTTTATCGCAATCCTTCATTTTGCAAATTCACTTTATTTTTTAAAAGTTCACTATAAAGTTTTAAGGTTATTGTTTTAGTTGTGATTTAATTGTCATGAAAAGACACCGTGACCACGGCAACTCTTATAAAGGAAAACATTTTATTGAGACTGGCTTACAATTTAGCCCAGTATTGTCATGGTGGGGACCATGGCAACCTGCTGGCAGACACAGTGCTGAAAAAAGAGCTGAGAGTTCTACATCTTTTTATTTAAATTGATTGATTTTACATCCCAATTGTATTCTTCTCCCTAGTTGCCTCCAGGTCTCTCCCTCCCTCACTCATCCCCACTTCCCCCTCTCCTAGTTCTCAGAAATGGGGAGCCCTCCTCCCATAACATCTCAGCCTATCAAGTCCTGTATGGACTGTCTGCATCCTCTTCCTCTTTAGCCTGGCAAGGCCGCACCACCAGGGGAACGTGATCAATGTATGGGCCCCAGAATCCATATCAGAAATAGTCCCTGCTCTTCATATTATGGGACCCACAAGGACTGTGTTGCCTCTTTACGACATATGAGCAGACAGCCTAGGTCTTCACTATGCATAGGCCTTGGTGGGTATAACTGTCTCTGCAGCACTCCACTCCTCTACTGGGATTTGTTGGCTTCATCGGTCTCCTTGTGGCAGAACTGAAGGAGTTCTACATATTAATCAGCAAGCAGCAGAAGGAAACTTGGTGTAGCTTGAGCATATTTGACCTCAAATCCCGCCTTCTCTGTAACACACTTCCTTCAACAAGGCAACACGTCCTAATAACGCCACTTCCTATAGCCATGCATTAAAAGACATGAATCTATGGGAGACATACCTATTCAAATAACCACACTAACAATACCTTTATTTCAAATTATATTACAGATCATTTCCTCCAGATAGTTTAGTTTCACAATTAAGCTTAGTTTTTAGAGGTTAAGATATTTTTAGGACTAGATAGATGTTTTAAATTGATAGAGATGAGATATGATAGATATTGTTTTACATCCCAAATTTTATAATCACCAATATAGGAACATGTTTTCTTCAAGGTTGCCAAATTCAAACAGCCAAAACACTATGAATATAATTCCTCACTGTTTCATGGGTCTTCTTGCTGTTTGTAGTTTATCTTATATATGTGTTATAATATACATGTCAGCATCTAAGACTGGCATCTTCAAAATGGAAACTTTCCTCTCAATCTCTGGTGGCATTACTCTAGGCTATTTCTTTTTTTTCAATATATTTTTTCTTTTGTAAAAATGTGTATTCCCTGGAATGACTCAAAATGCTGAAGTTTTATTCTTCCATTAACAGTCTATCAATGTATTCTTGAAGATGCGATTGTAGTAGTAAGCACATTGCCCAAGTCAATGCCAGAAGTCATCATCTGTAAGAAATTAGAATTTAAAGTTGATAGCATAATGGCATTTTAATAAGTAATTTGGACAGATTTCTGTAATTTCAATTTCCATTTATTAAATACATATAAACCTTTCCAGAGTGCTATGAATATTTTAGACTATAAGCAATAATTGGTTGACTGATTAATTTTGAATTATTTATAAAAACATATATATTTCTGCCAATTGATATTTCTGGCTCTTTGATTGCACTTGCATGTCTTTGAAGTTATAGGAAAGGTATGGAAGACTTTGTTAAGAAACGTGTACTCTTGCTTCTCTTACAGTTGGAAAACTTGGCACTGAAAAGCTAAACGCAGATTTTGCATTCTCTTTCTCCATGTTCTAGGAGGATAAAATAATCTTCCAACACAGATGCTTCCAGAAGGATATGCTTGTAATGAATTCTGTAGACTCACAGGGAGCATATTATAGCTTATTTCAAATAATGAATATTTGTGGATTATTTTCATTAAAGGCCAATTTGACTTATGACAAATACTAATGCCAATTCACAGGAGAACTATTTAATAATGAATAAAAGACAGAAATGCACATTTATTAAGTATAAGCAAATAATTCATATAAAAAGCCATGGATGAGTAAGCTAATTGACACTGTTACATGAGTGGAAACAGGGAATATAAGTAACCATTTCAGACTCTAGTGTACTATGGATTCTCATGCAATATGATGATGTTAGAAATATTTTTTGTGAACAATGTTCTACTAGATTGAAGTTTCTTTAAATATTGTTTGTTCAATGTTTACCATAATATATTATAAAACTCAGCACTCTGTCATGATGAAGACCTCTGACCAAATAAGTATTGTAGAACTGAAGTTTATTGTAGTAATAGCATTTGCAGTGGAAAACTGAAACTGTTTGCTCCCAAATCAGGAATAAGCCAAAGGTCTCTGCTCATATTCATGTTATATAACATAACACTAATAATTAAAACCAATTCAAGTATTAAAAAGGAACCAATAAACACATAGAACAGATCATATCATAGTCAAAATTTCTAAGTAGGAAAATTTATGTTTCTATATATGGAAACATTTTAACACATCATAAATATATATTTAACTTGATAGATTCATTTGGTATACTTTCATGATATGAACATCAATGTATAAAATATAGTATAATTCCATACAGTGAAAATAAGTTTTCCTAAGAAAAGATGAAAACAAAACCATTTCAGAAAGTTACAAAACCAAAATGTTCCAAATAAAGAAAGAAACAAAATTCAACAAACAAAAAATACCTAGAACTTATCATACCCTTATAAGTTAAAGATATTTATAATAAAAGTAACAAAACATTGAAGAATTGAATTTTAAAAGGTTTGTGCATGTGTGTGTAATTCTTAAGAGCATAAGCTAAAAGAATTATTATTGTCAAAATATCTACATATCTTAACTAATTTAAGGAATCAATAAAATCTACAATAACTCACTGTCTTTCTTCATAGAAACAGAGACACATTCTAAACTTCATGCTGAATCACAAGGCATCCTCAGAAGTCAAAGAAGTTTGGACAAAATAATAATGCTGAATTTGGAGACATGACAACATTTGATTTGAAGATTAAGACAACCCTCAGTTCTATAGTAACCAGTATATTATGTCATTGGTATTTGAGAAGACACATAAACTAATGGGATAAAATAGAAATTATAAGATTTTATCCACATATATATACTGAAATAATAATTATGAATGACAGAATTTCACAATAAAGGATAAAGTTGTCTTTTTAATAATTGGTGCAGTATATGCTGAAAATTCACTACCCAAGCACCAGTTATTAAAATCAACAACTTAATATATAAGAGACATAAGTTATGAATATTCATATCTACACTAACTAGGAATTTGAGAACATTTCCATGCATTGATATCAATGATTATCATCAATAAAGTACCTAAAATACACAAGAAACCATCAAAAGTTGAAAAAAATCTATATAAAACATAAAACTCTCTCTACCCAAAGAAAGGAGTTGACAAAAAGGAAGATACAGACTATGTAATAGAAGAAAATATATGTAGGTTAGTCAAATGATGAGGGATATTGGGGTATACACACACACACAAACTAAAAGAAAAATGTTCTAATTATAGTATGAGCACGTGAAATAAAAGATATTTATCAAAAGAAAACATGCAAATGACTAACCAATATGTCATAACATCAATTCCTTTTAGCAATATAAATAAGTACAATGAGATTGCACCCCTTTATTATATATTAATCTAACAAATAACACCTGGGAAAATTGTTACAAATGTGATTTCCATGTACTTCATGTTCTAGTATAAGTCTATGTAAATGCTATGGCTTTTATTTTTTCCAAAATTGAAACTAGATTTCTGAGCAAGGCACATATGTATGACTGGGTGTATACCTGTGGTGGATATTTCTTTTTATCTACCCCATGTGGAGATACCTAATTCTCAAGTGGATGGGTATATCTGTGAGGGATAAGACCCTCTTTTAATATGGATCATTAGAGGTAGGAAGACCTACTTTAAATCTGAGCCATACTTTCAGGAGGCAGCCCATATAAGTACACGGATGAAGGTAGCTCTCTTTCTTGGCTTACTGGCCCTCATTCTATCTGTGAAGAGTGTTTCTTAACTGGCACTAAAGCTTATTTATTCAGGTTTCTACTATAACTTAAGACCATCTGAGACGTTTATCCTTGTAAACTGAACAACTACTTGATTATTGGACTTTCTGTTGGTAGGAAATTATTGTTGGAGTACTTGGAACAAACATGTAAACCAATCTAAAAATCCTCTTTACACACTCACACACACTCGTACACACACACAGTTGGGGAGGGGGGGGGAGAGAGAGAAACAACAGAAGTATCAGGAGGAATGTTTAAATATCTGGAATAAGAATGCCAACAGCTGCAGTTACTGAGGCCACGTTTGATTATCCCTATTCACCAATAATAAGAGGTAATGGTTTTGTTGACTTTTATATATAGTTTATAATGTTTGACAGTTTTTGAGAAAATGAGAAAATGTTGATACCAATTGGTTGCTCATAGCTTCTCTTGATTAACAAAAGGGAAAAGAATGAATGACATTACAATATTAATGAACTTCTAGCATCTCAGAATATAGTAATGGAGAGTAATAAATTCAATGATAAAACTGGCTCCAGATGTACATAAACAATGTAAAGGTTTTAAGTATACTCATAAGAAAGTATCCTCCCCTCCAGCCACAGCGAACATCAAACTGAAGTTTTCACTATAAGTTTTGTTGAATTATAAGGAAAATCCAAGTCCCCGAGTCACTTGGTGCGGGCACTTAAAGTTGTGGCATTAATTGATAACTTGGGATGAAAATGTGTGAGAGGATGCTACTGAGGTTGAGAAGAACTCTCAGAGTTTTATGCCACTGGAGGAAGTGGTCACTCCTCCCTTAGCAGAATATATATCTCATGAAATACTGCTGTTTTAACCTTTGACAGAGGTAATTAATCTTTCAATTTCTGCCAAACTAGCAGTGACGTTCTCTGAAAGAGATGCCAGGCAAGACAGTACTGATGTCACTCAGGTCCTACCAATAGTTGCTCTAGACCTATAAGCAGACTTAAGGTTAAGCATGCTACTGCAAGGGATATGTAAGGCCTAGTTCACATAGAGTTAATGCTAAACTACTAAAGAATTTAATGAGTTTTATAATTCATTCCAGCATAGATCTGAGGAATGTGTGCTGGAATGGTTTTGATGATGTGTGGTAATGTTTGAAAGAAAATAAAAGTAGTTCAGCCTGAGTTTATTGATATGGGTCCAGATGTGGAGATTATGACTTCAATATGGACAGTCACATCATTCTAAAAAGTGTTAGGAGTGTGTTTGGTTGGTTTATGGAAGCATTTATCAAAACGTGGTCTACTGGAAAGGAATTTGTAATTACTGAAATCCCCTAGCTTAATGTTGAAGTGATTTTAAGATTCATAGAAATCGCAATAATAGAGTAAGTACATTGTATAAAACACAGTCCTCAAAAAGGCTTGTCCTCCATTAATCCTATAAAATACAAATTGGTAAGAGCGACCCCAGTACAGTAGAGTGTCTTCATTGTTGCCTTTTCCCTTGTCCCAGACCTTAAGGTCAAAGATATTGCTGTTCAGTAGGATGTGTTAAATGAAATTGGTTTAATTGGGCTCCAGGGTAGGTGGTCCTATTTATCATGATGGGCAGCTGAGGCAAAGCAACGTCCATATTACCCAAACTCATAATGCACAACAGAGGCCAAGTAACTTTATGGTGGCATGACTCATGTAGATCCTTGTTACTAACTAATCAAACATCATATTTTCCAGCAATAAATAGAAAAGAAGCCTGCTGAATTTTTCCTTGTTTGATATTTGTAAGTTGAAAAATTCTCAAACAAATGAAAGAAAAGCTATACTGAATTATGAAAAAAAAATCTCAGTTCATGAACCAACTTCTCTGTTTGAGCCAGTTTGCATACCAGATCCACTTGAATAATAGAATGTCAAGGTTTCCCTGAGAAAATACATTGATAAAATACTTTAAACTTTTATTGTTAGTCTTTCACCAGTCCTTTCCTATCAGCAGAGTACCTAACCTGCCTACTCATAATAGCGATAGAGGCCTTTTATTATTTATGCACATTTAGGCCTTATACCTTAGCCATTTTCTCAACTAGCTCATATAACTTAAGTAATCTGTTTATTACAGGCAGATTTGCCCTATAGCCAATTACTTATCCTCAGTACCCATATGTCCACCTGGAGATGTCTGCCTGGTGAACCTCCTGTGCCAGATTCTTTCCCGGAGTTCTTATCTCTGTCCAAAGGTCCCACTTTTCTTTTTCAGCCTACCTGTTGGCCATTCAAATCTTTATTAAACCAATTAGATAGAGACAGAAAAGAATGTTTACAAAACACTGCGGCAGGTGATGCTTCATAAAAATAACAATTCCAAGGTCTAGTCTGTACTCAATTATCTGCTGATACAAGAATCAGCATTTGAGTAATACAAAAACAACTTCTACACAGTGCATGAAAAGATTAGTGCAACAGTTTCTGAGTGGGATTTGTAGCCTTTTACAAGGTACATGTATACTGGGAAAAAATAAACAACATTTCATGGTCTACAAGTTCTAAATTGACAATTATTCCAGAAGACACAAACAAACATTGTGGATCTCCAGTTAATGAGGGATTTTATAGAAATCTGATGATTAATGGAGTTTTGGCTGAAGTCTGATTCACAATACATCCAGTGGCTCCCAAAATTCGTCCAATGGTTATTTGTTTCCCTAGTCCCAAAATGAACAATTAAGAGTGATATACTTAGGTTAGCAAAATTACCTTATTGATTCTCTGACTTGTTGAGTGGAAGATACTATGGTAAAAAAATGTTAAACAAAAGTCATTAGACTTTCTTCTTCAAGGAGAAATAATGTATTAAAAAACAGAATCACATCCCCCAAAACTTGCAAGCTTAGTGCCATTTCAAAGACTTGAAAGTTCCAGGGGTGGTAAATCACACCACATCTTCCTTAACTCTCCTACCTGGGCAGTGAAGAAGACAGATGGATTATGGAGAATGACAGTTGGCTACTGAAAATCTAATCGAGTTGTGTCTCTAGTTGTTGCTGCTACCAGATATGATATCTATCTACACATCTCCTTGTACATGGTATGCAGCTTCTGATCAAAAAATATCTTTTCCTTGGTTACTTTCAATACAAACCATCAGAAGTAATTTGCTTTTAATTGACAAGGCCAGCAGTATGCCTTTACAGTTTGATCTCAAGAACAGATTAACTAACCT
Organism: Acomys minous; assembly: GCF_964271855.1. Lineage (NCBI taxonomy): Eukaryota > Metazoa > Chordata > Mammalia > Rodentia > Muridae > Acomys > Acomys minous. The sequence goes on along the minus strand of NC_140492.1, from coordinate 27,752,271 downwards.
ATTCTGTGTTATAATATAGTTTGAAGGGATCTCCATCATCAGTACCTTCCACAAATTATCATATTAGTCCAATATATTGATGACACATCCTTATTGGACCAAGGAGAAAGAAGGCACTTTGAACTGGTTAGTAACATACCTGTGCATCATACGATGGGAAATAAATCAAACAAAATTTAAGGTACTTCTACCTCAGTAAAATTTTTAAGAATCCATTTGTGTGGGACATGCATAGACAACTTGTCTTAGATAAGGAAAACTACCAACTATTTAACATTTTTCATTATATGCATAAATGAAATTTCACATCAAATCCATTAATATGTATAGTTTACTGTTGTTAAAGATGTAATCTTGAGTTGTCTAGTTCCTTCAGTGGGTGAGTATACTTTCCAGAAACTTGTTGACCTATGTCCATAACTAAGCTAAAAGATGTTTGACCTCTAACCTATGATAACAAAGAAATCCATGATAACAAGTGTTGTTGCTTGATGTTATAAAATTCTCAGTATGTTGTTCTTTGCAATCGGGGAAATATGGTTCTTTTTCTATTTTTGCTTCAAACTGCTCCTTATATTTTATTACCTCTAAACTGTTATATTTAACTTTATAACAAAACCTAGTTTATATTAATAAGGAAGATCCTTTCTTAACTTTGATGCATTTGACTGATCATCCTACTGCATCACTAATTAGGAGCTTATACAATGGGACATAGTTTTAACAAGGTTTCCTAAAATGGTGCAAATCTGGGTCATCATATGCGCTAATAAGAAACAAAATAGGAAATGGGTTACACAGTCCTAACAAAAACTTAAACAGCTTTTTTAAAAAATAGTTTCTTTCTCCTACACTATCACATTGGTTTCATGCCAAGTTTTATTTGAGATTGTTTGTTAGTTTTTCTGTGATGGGAAAACTTGTGATGGCACATAATGTGTTCAAGGAGTATTCTAACACTGAGTCTATCCTAAGTTCTAGACTTTAACAATTTTGAGCTAATATGTTTAATGTCATTTAACTATACAACCACATTTGAAACATGCTATCTTTAAAGCATGCACAATGATTGATTTAATTTTATTCACTTTAATAAATTTTCTTTCAGTTTTGATCCAGAGAATAATTGAGCTTTGGAACCTGGAACCAAAGGTATTGACCTTTGTCCAAGTCTCAGGCAAAAATCCAGAAGTGTTGCATCTTGTCTGCCTTGGCACCATTCTGAGCAAATCTTCATCCATTGTGTGCTAATTATCTATGTGATTATCTGAGATCAAGGTTCTGGGATTACTTTCAGAAACACATTATTAAAAATAAAATCCAGTAGGTAACACAGCCATGTTGGATGTAGAATTTCAACATCAAAAAAAAAAAAAAAAAAAAAAGATAGATAAGCCAAATGCCTTCACAATAATTTTTCTTTATTTATTTTGTAAAAGATTTCTTAACAAAATCTTTCTGGAATGATCTGGCAATTAAACACAGTGTGGAATAATAGAACAAATGGCAGACTAATTAGGGAATATTTGAAATTAATAGAAGATACTGGCTTAGTAAATAGTTACTATACTAACATGAAGGAGACAGAAATAGAGAGAAATGAAAAAGCTTAGGATCTTATTTTAAAGGGATTTAGAAACACTGAAGTGATAATGTTGACACAAACACATTTTTTATTTTCATTTGTTTGTATGTTTGTTTAGGGAGAGGGTTTTTCTATGTAGCCTTGACTGTCCTAGACTCATTTTGTAACCCAGGCTGAACTCAAACTCACAGCAATCTGCATGCCTCTGCCTTCTTGAGTGCTGGGATTAAAGGCAGGCTCAACCACAGCCAGATAAATACACCTTTATTTATTGAAAATAATTTTTGTGTGTGAAACATGTTGCTAACAATCTTTTCCCCTTCTTATATTTCTTACCATATCCTCCTGATCTTTCTTCCCTTTTTCCTTTTCTCTTTTTAAAAACAAACAATATTCTCTCTCTCTCTCTCTCTCTCTCTCTCTCTCTCTCTCTCTCTCTCTCTCTCTCTTTCTCTCTCTCTCTCTCTCTCTCTCACACACACACACACACACACACACACACATACACTCACATGTGCATACACCAAAACCCCCAAAACAAATTACCAAAACATGCTTCAATTATACATAAGCAAAATATATAAGCCAACAACCAATAACACAAACAATGTTGTACATATATGTGTGTGAATATATATTATACAATAGCTACAAATGAAACATTTAGGGGTGTTTGACCCTCTACCCCTAGGCATGAGACATAACCTGAGGCATGATTAGTGTGCCCAGTGAGAGTAAGTGTGAGCAGAATACTTTTCTTTTTCTTTGTAAGAGTCACCAATTGTTAAGTAGCTTCTTGGATAGAGGCAGGATCTGTGCCCACATGCCAATCTTAGTGCAGGAAGCCCATCTGGCTTGAATTTGTGTAGGCTCTGGGTGTGCATCAGACTTACAGTGTCTGGAGAACACTGTTTCCTTGGCATATTCTATTACCTCTAGCTGATACAATCTCTTTGCCTCCTTTTCTATGTAGTTCCCTAAGACACAAAATGTAATAAAATTATTAAAAGAGTGATACTCTTAAGACAAGTATACATTAAATGCAACTATTTCAAAGAAAAGATGAAAATTGACTGACTACTTGGTAAAGATCATAACTGAGGACAAATGGGTCTACTTCACTTTTAAATGGATAAGAAAACTGAAACTATAACTCTGGAAGGAGGCAAGTTTCAGAAAATTGTGCATATCAATTCTACAGAATTACTTCTGGCCCTTGAAGAACACTGATAGATAAATTGCTTTTATTAACTTTAACTAAAAACAAAGCGTGACCTTACCCACAGCATATGAGAAAATTGTAACTGACATTATTAGTAGAGTTCACGAACGTCAAACATTTTCTACTGAAATGTGGTATTCTTCTTTACGAAATACTTCCCAGGTTATTCTGAGTCTTATATTGTATTCCTCAAAATGTTGAACAATGAAAGACATTTTATTTTGTATATACTAAATAGAAATTGAGTTTACTCTTTTAATATGTTCTATTTTTTATTTTATTTTATTAATTTATTCATATTATATCTCAATGGTTATCCCATCCCTTGTATCTTCCCATTCCTCTCTCCCTCACATTTTCCCTTACTCCTCTCTCCTATGACTGTGACTGAGGGGGACTTCCTTTCCCTTTATATGCTCATCGGGTATCAAGTCTCTTCTTGGTAACCTGATATCCTTCCTCTGAGTGCCACCAGGTTTCCTCATCCAGAGGACGTGGTCAAATATGGGACACCAGAGTACATTTGAAAGTCAGACCCCACTCTCCACTCAACTGTGGAAAATGTTCTGTCCATTGGCTAGGTATGGGTAGGGGTTTGAAGTTTATGGCCTGTATTGTCCTTGGCTGGTATCTTAGTCTGAGCGGGACCCCTGCGCCCAAATCTGCCTATCATAATGTTCTTCTTGTAGGTTTCTAGGTCTCTCTGGATCCTTCAACTTTGCCATTCTCCCATGCTTCTCTCATCTAGAGTCCCAATAGGATGTCCTCCGCAATACATGATTCGAATGTACACAAAAAAATGGAAAGTGAATGTTGTCCTAATAGCTATGTTTTTCACACATAAGTTCTCTGTAGAGTAAACATCCATGAAGAAATAGGATTGTCCTGCAAGCCTTAAGGGTTTTATTCTGTTTCTATATTTGCCAAGGAATTATAAACTGTAAACTGAGATTTAATACCATCAAAAATTAAATTTTCTTGTTATGTAAATAATGTGATTTTATTCTCACTACCCTGCTAATTTATTTGATCACAAAGTACTATTTAAGTATATAACTGGATTTAGTTACACACTTTAATATTTAGAACTCTGTGACTAATGATGACAGAAGTACATCTCTTAGTTCATCTATTTCCATCTTTACAATTGATATTCTGCATGATTTTAACATTAAAGAGATTTCTTCCTTATATTTTCAGAAAAGGTGCATATTAGTAGAAACATTTTACAAAATTTCAAAATATCTCAGCTGGAAAATATCCTCAAATTATTTCTTTCCACTTTCATTGTTTAGTTTTGGTCATTGAGAAAAAATATTGACATAAATATTTACATTTAAAATTATTTCCTTCAACACATAGGAACAAATATGAAGTAGCATGCACAGGGCCTGCACATGGTGGCATTCCATACTCTGTGAATATATTATTGCTTCATGTTTAATGCTTTTATGGAATTCCTGAGCATGTGAACAAGTAGGTCTCTGATTCTTATGCCTTCTCCTAGGTTCTTTCTTTCTATTGGCTTGCATTGTCCAACATCAATTTGTCCATTTCTATTTTTATCATGATACATCTTATATTTTATCATTATTTCTTAGAATGCTGCCTGTTTTCTAATGCTATATAACAAACCAAACAAACAAACAAATAAATAAGTTAAATATTTTTCATTAAATTGAATCTTATTTTAAATTTAGATAATTCTAAACACTCAATGTATCCAACTAACAGCAATGGTCAATACTAATGCCTCTTCTTTGGAATATATTTAGTTTTTTGCACTCTATATAATCAAGAACTGAGATGCACAGCATGTGAAAATACATTGAGATAGTTGAAATTCCTTTTTAATTCTTTTTTATATTGAAAGCCTATGTTGAGTGAGAGAATTGGTTGTTGTTGTTTGTTTGTTTTAGTTTAGTTTTTTTTTTTGCAACTAACTGAATTTTTTTCTATTGATAAATATTCTTTGTTTCTTCACTCCTACTTTGAGAAAGGTCATTTTACTTTCTACTCCTACAAGTTCAACTATTTAACATTAGATAAGCACTGTGTTTGTTTTGTCATGCCATTTATTCCTATCAACATATTTCTTAAAATTAAAATATTTTCATCTTTAAAGATTAAGTAATACTTAATTATGTGTATGTGTAACATTTACACTATCCTACATTGATGGACATTCCTGTTGATTCTGCATCATTGCAGTGGTGAATAAAACTAAAATGATTTTAGATAGAAGTGCAATTATCTTCACAGTATAGTGATTTCAAGTTCTTTGGGTATGTGCCCAGGAAAGCGATAGATGAATTTTATGTAAGTTTTATTTTTAGCCCTGCTTCATAGATCCTTCACACTGTTTTCCAGAGAATCTATTCTAATTTTCATTAGGATCCACAGGAGATGGTATTTTGTTTTCTCTATATCCTCTGAGCACATGATATCATTGTTATTTTTGATGCCAAACTTGCAGAGAAGTGTGATGTAATATCCCAATATAATTTTCATTTCATTCTTTATTAATAAATGTTGCAAAATATTTTGGCTTGCAACTACAACTGCTGGTCCTTTTAATGTGCTTTTTAGAAATATATATCTCTTCAGTCTGCTTACACTTTTATCTAAATTGAGTTATTAATTGTCTTTCTATTGAATTGTTTGATTCATTGTTTCCTATATAATTATACCTTGCCAGCTGCATGGATAGTGAATAGTTTCTCTCACACTGTGTTTTCTCTGCACCTATTATTTATTTCTTTTCTGTGTAGAAAGTGTAAAATTTGAAGTCATGACATTCACCTACTTAGTTTTTATTGTCATTACTAGAGACCAAATGAATGCCTTTAAAATTCACTGCTCTTTGTTTCACTGAATAACTCTGTTCTTATTCAATGTGTGATGTCTTCTTTCTCCAAAATATCAGCCACATTTAATTTAATATATTTTAATGGCCTCTTTATTTTTTCTTTCTCATCTTTATAGTCCTATTTTAATACAAGGTCTCTTTATAATTCTGTAATTTTGATAAGCCTTATTAATAATTTCTATAATTCTTTTCTGTGTAACAATTATCTCAACTTAAAGATCTATAGTTATTTTATTTCTTGGTGAGTAGAGATTGTTTGTACATGAATGACAATTTTATTATCTTTTAATCAACATTTATATTGTGTTCATATTCAACTACAATAAATAGTTTGCCCTGTAGTAAATAAGGGATGGTATATAATTATGCTTCATGATTATTTTATTTGCTTTAAATATATACCCAGTGCTGGATTACTGGGCAATACACTAGTAACATAATTAATGGGCAAGGTTTCCATTATTTGCCTTCTAATCAGTGTATATGATTTATATTCATTACTTTCTCTTTTATCAGAATTATTTGTTATATTTCGTTTTTGACTAGTCATACCTACTATGCACCATATCTTTTAAAAACCTTACTTAATCATTAACTTTTTATCATTGCAGTTACTCAAGTGATTTCATAAATTTATTTCTACATAGATAATTCATTAAGTTGTATAATTTTATTTTGCTGCTGTCATGTTTTCCATAATCTCCACAATCCTTTTATCTTCTAATGGTTGCTACACATTTAGAGAAAATGAGTCCTGTGACAAATTTACTCCTAGCTTTCTGAGAATCCTCACATTTATTTCCACACAGGTTATACCAGTTTGCAAACATAGGGTGCCCCTTTTTTATGCATCCTTTCCAACATTTGCATTCAGTTAATTTTTTATCTTAGCTAAGCTACCTTAGCTTAGCTTTATCTTTAGCTAAGCTATTTTATACTTATCTTTGATTAGTATAAAATAAAATCATAAAATAGGTTTTAATCAGTATTTCTGTAAGTGTTAAAGATATTAAACACTCTTTAAACTTTTTATTTTGTTTTGTTTGAGGTAAGGTCTCTAATTCTGGCCATCCTGGAACTCACTATATTGACCAGGCTGATCTGGCCTTGAACTCACTCACAAAGAACCACCTGTCACTGCGTTCATGGTACAGGGAATAAATGTGAAACATCACTCCCAGATCTATGCAATTTCTGTCTTAATTCTTTGAGGATCTCTGGTAAAATCCCTAGTTGAATTATTGTCATTTGGTTTCTTGATATGTAGACACATGCCTTTCACTTTGTGGGACTACTCGTCACTCAATTTGTTGTTTGATTTGCTGTACAGAATCTTTTAAGTCTTATGTAGTCCATTGCCAATTGTTGGCCTTATTTGCATCCCAAAAGGAATGCTTTTCTGAAAAAAAAAAAACAATTCCTTTCTTGTGTAGGCTACTGGTCTTGTTTTCATCTAAAAGTTTCAATGTTTCAGAATTCACGTTTATACCTTTCATCTATTTGGAGTTGATTTATGTTCTGGGAAGAAATATTGATTTATATTCATTATTTTTTAAGTGAACACCCAATTATTGCAGCATCATTTCTTTGAGATACTGGGATTTTTGTTTGTTCCTTCATTTGTTTTGTTCAATTGTTTTTCTCCCTGTAGATTTTCAGTAGTCTTGTGAAATATCAATCTGTCATAGTTTTATATATTTAGGTTTGGACCTTTTATATTGATCTATTGCTAAAGATATAACACACTTCTGATAGAGATCTGGAGGATTTGAGCTAGAACTCCCTAGGAAACAACCTTCCTGGTGACGAAGTTTCATAGAATCTTTTGATGATGTTCAAGCTGCCAAGGAAGAAAAGCAATCTAGAGTTCTATCCATCTCAAACGCAAAAAAGAAAAAAAAATCACAAAAATGACCAAGAGTATAAGATATTTACAAGAATGTAATAGTAGCACATATAACTCCAGCAAACCAATAATTCTCTTAATAGATTTCTCTATGAGAGAATTTTTGCCTAATACTGTAAATGTAGCCTAATGTCTTATGGCTAGTGAGTTTGTGAATTATGACAGAACCCCTGATATGTTGTTCAATCCCAAGATGTCATACGTAAATACATATATGAGAGAGACTCAGAAAGTATTATCAAAATATATATGAATATACACTCTCTTTTTCTCTTTCTGTTGCTCTCCCTGTCACTGTCTCTGTTTCTCTGTCTCTGACTCTGTCTCTCTGTCTCTGTAGCTCTGTCTCTGTAGCTCTGTCTCTGTCTGTCTGTCTATTTGTCTATTTGTCTGTCTGTCTGTCTGACACTCTCTCTCTCTCTCTCTCTCTCTCTCTCTCTCTCTCTCTCTCACACACACACACACACACACACTTATATATTAATGATAAATAAGTAAAGAAGGTCCTGAATTTAAAATGGTGTGTTTTAGGAGACATTTGAGAAGTTAAAGAGTGGAGAAGGACAGAAAATGATTTATAGTATCTATGTACAATATTTCGGTGAAAATAAAAGGTCTGACAACAGCCATTTTTGTCTCAGCTTGCAATAACCTTCTCATCTTTGAGGGTATCTACTTCTCTTTATTTGTTTTGTTTTTTGGTAGATATTCTTATAATTTCTGAGGGTGAAAAGGCAAGCAGTAATAATTAATAAAATGGCAATATATAATAAAAATTGTAAGTAATAGGAGAAAAGATTGAGGTCCTTTTTATCCTTTGTAGTGGCCTTTTAGTGTTGGGAATGCTCTAATTTTTCTTGCATTTAAGTTGGGATTCTGTATTGGGAAAATCATGGACAAGTAGATTGTTGTTCATGTCTCTACTTTGTGCAAGCTTCTTGTTACAGGTTGACTTCTCCTTTAAGATGTCAGGAAAACTATGGTAAAGTTATAATATATGAGAGAAAAATCTATTTTCAGTAAAATAAATAAATGAAGATATAATTTAGCTTTTCTAGCTATTCTCTGCCTTCTCTGTCAGTTGAAACTGAAATTTAAATGCTTATTAGAGACACCATTTAAAATATAAACATATTCCATATATAAATTATTGTACATTTTCTGGTAGTAGGCTGTCTGTATTCTCAGGTTAGTAAATATTCTTTTATTAGGGTGTTTCTTGTTTATACTGAAAAATCTGTTTCTATGATTATTCCAATTGTTTTCAGAAGAGTGTTTTAGAGTTGGCATTCTTGGAACATATGTTTATACCCTTCAGGCTCTACAGAATGTTACAATTACAGTCAACTCAATATATCATAGTTTGAGGGAATGAAATTCGGTGCTTTTATTTAAATAATTCTGCTCATAATTAAAAGACATTATTTTTATGGCAGATTTAAGAGTATTTGGTAGGGTTCTGTTATCACTGAAGATTTTTATGGCCTTGACTTAACTGCATTGTTTCCTGAAATATCAAAAGATTATATCAAGATATATTAATCTATATTATATCTTAGCATATACTTTTAAATTCTCTTTAACTTTCTGTTTTAACACCTTGTGTTGTGCATTTTAATAACTGTTTTATTCTGAAAAACATGATTTTAATTCTGTCAACATATTTCCTGATATTAGATCTTTTTAGAGAAAATTCAGTTGTTTACTTGGTGAGATTTCTTCTGCTTTCCTTTTTATATTTCCCTGTGTGCTTTGTCATATTTTATTCTATACTTTGAGTATATCCTCAGTGTTTTCTATCTTTTTTTAGAGCTGATTAAGACTTTTCCTTTCAAAATGAGAAAAAAAAAATGACATAGACAATTTACTGCCTGAACAGTAACCCAAAACTGCTTACAACATTGGAGCATCATCTTCATCCTTCTGGCCCAATATATCTGACAGACATATTTGTGAGGCAGGAACAATTGAGGACTTACTTACTTTGTCTTGGAAGAGTTTGGCTGTCAACTGTGTCCGCATCCAAGCCTGCCCATCTTTAGGCAAATTCTGTCTGTAGAAGAAACAAGGATGCCCTGCCCAGTGGCTGGTTTGGCACATTTGAAACCATCTCCACAAGGAGGTTCCAGCTGCTGAGCTCTGTGGGAGGAGGTCTTTGTATTCCAGGCCATCCTTGGACTTTTACCTTTGAAAGCAGTAGGGAAGTCCTTACTGAGAAATACCTGGAGGGTAAAGGAAGTTCTTACAGAGAGCTATTCAGGCTATTGTGTTCTTCTTGCCTTGAGAACGAGAGACAGGGGAATCAGAATAGATCCTATTGACCTTACTATATAAAGTCTTACTCGTCTGCGTTAAACGGAATCTTGATCAGAAATTTCCTGACTTGATTCATTATTTCTAGTATCCTACTTTCAAACCTGACTCCCTCTTTCAGGTGAACCCTGATTCGATTTTTCCAGCGGGCTGGGACCTGACACATTAACAGTGACAAGAGTTGACTCTCTCCCATAAAGTAGGTATAAAGTTGGGCCAGCCACTCATTGTTTGGCCATTACCCAAACTTTGTTACATCTTTATCTCTGCCCATCTTGTAGGCAGGGTAAATTTTGAGTTAAAAGTTTCATGGGTGGATTGGCATCACTCTCCCTCCATTGGAAGTGCTGCCTGGCTATAGGGGTCACCACTTCAGTCCATATTCACTGCTGCTAGTAGTCTCAGCTGAGCCGCCCCAAATCCTCCCAGAAGCCTATCTTTTTGTAGTGTAAGACCCCCTCCCCTGTACACCCGCCATAGCAAGCATAGCAGCAGTAACGCTATCTTGCAAGGCAAGACTAGAATAATAGGTTCCCAGGATAAGATGAGGCCTGGGGCCCAGAGGAGAAAGATAAAAGCGTGCTGAGATAACAGAAACAGTTTGTCCTTGTCAAACAAGATATTTATGGACGACCACCTGGCCCAGAGAATGGGTGAACTCCCCTGTTCCCAGAGCCCATCTAATGACCGGGCCATAACCTTGCCTCATTTAAATTTACCAATCAGAGTCCTGTAACTATGCTTCTCGCTTCTGTACCCGCGCTTCCCGCTAAAATCCCTATAAAAGGCCCCCGAAAGACTCGCTCAGCGCGCTAGCCTCTCCGGAGACTGAGACGCCCGGGTACCCGTCCCTCTACAATAAAGCCTCTTGCGTGTTGCAACCGAAACCTTGGTCTCGCTGGTTCTTGGTGGGGGTCTCCACGTTAAGACCACCGTGCCGGGGGTCTTACAGTAGCACAGTTTAATTTCTTTCTTGTGACTCCATTCATCTTCCAATCCTCCATTTCAATGTTAGAGTGTATTTATTCATCTTTATAAAATATACTCCATCTTCCTGTATATAGACCTGGATTGAATATACTGTAGAAACTCCAAATGTATCATTACATTGTATAGTCACTATAATTTCAAAAGTCCACTAATGCAAATTTTTCACTTGAACATTTTGAGGCATATATACCTAGAATAAGGATATTCTTACTAGTTACATTTATTAAAATCTTATAAATTTTCTTTAGCGAGATAGTGGGTAAGTGATTGCCCATACATAATTTTATAAAGTATTTACCCAGGAAGGCTAGAGCATTCATTATATGAGTATTATATAAATTGTTATGCATATGGATAACTGACTGCAATTTATTTACATTTTATTACTTTTTATTTTTTATTTTAATTTTATTAATTTATTCAGATTACAACTCAATTGTTATCCCATCACTTGTATCCTCTTGTCCTCCCTCCCTCCTGCTTTCACCCTAATCCCCTCCCCTAAGTCTAAGACCAAGGAGGACCTCCTCCACCACTATATGGACATAGGCTATAAAGTCTCATCTTGGTAGCCTGCTTATTCTTTCTTTGAGTGCCATCAGGCCTCCCCACAAAGAGGAGGTGGTAAAATATGGGCATTAGAGTTCATATCAGAATCAGTCTCTGCTCTCCAAATAACTGTGGAAAATGTCCTGTCCATTGGGTAGATCAGAGTAGGGGTTCGATTTTTACTACTTGTATTGTCCCTCGGTTACTGCAATAGTTTGAGCAAAGCCCCGTGGGCCCTGATCCACCCATCACGATGTTCTTCTTATGGGTTTCTAGAAACCTCTGGGTCCTTCTATTTCCCCATCTCCTATATTTCTCTTACCTAGAGTCTCAAAAGCATGTCCTCACATCTATCCCAATCTCCTGGTCAGTGAAGACTTTCATGGGACATGCCTTTTGGGCCAGTGCCCAATTATAAGTGAGTGTATACCATGTGAATCTTTCTGCTTCTGGGTTAACTCATTATAATCATTTCTAGTCCCATCTATTATTTACATTTTAAAAAGAAATGGAGAAATGATTATTTTTAAGAGCAGAAATTAAATCTCTCATAGAATATAACCTCCCTTTCATTACTTTCCTTCAGTACATCTTTGGAAACTAAGACATAGGAATCTATTTATACCATGTAAAAGATGCATAATATTTACATATAATTTCCTGTTATTCATAACTCTTAGGTTCATGAAAAGTCTTCTTTTCTATAGGTTCTATAGAGTTAATTATAATGGCAGGAACAATCCATATTTGCCAGTTCACCATCTCCACAGGAAATAGAGTCACCAACCCAAATTGAATTTGTGGATTATTCATAAATTCACATTTGATATTCATATGGTAGACATTTTCTTTAGAAATATAAAAATAATTATCGTTTTCAAATAGCATGTGTGCTTTAATTAATGCCTATACTTCTTAGTATGTTTCATGAAAATACTACTCTTTAGAATTAAGTATTTTTAGGTAATAATTTTTGTATATTTTTTTTACTCAATATATGGGATGGTAGTTGTCCTTTCCTAACTCCTCCCTTATCCTCCTCACCTTACTTAATATCCACTTAACTTCACATTATCTCTCTCTCCTTCTCTTTCTCTGTAACTCACTCTCTTTCTCTTTCAAAAACCAAAACTAATGAAAATTGAAAATTATAACAAATTTAAAAACAATAAAAACAATAACAAATAAAAAAATTAAAGATATCCACACACAAAATCTCTTTTATTTTTGCCAAGGATTCCTGAGCCTGGAGCCCTCCCTGGAGTGCAGTTGATAGATGGACACTCCATTGAACAAAATTGATTTTGTCTTTCCCAACAGGTATCAGTGACAAATTACTTCTTGATTTGAAGTGTGACTTTGTGTGCTCTTCTGTGATCAGTGATGGAACTTTGTGTGGTTTGTACTTGTTCAGGGCTTGTACATGTTAATATAGTCTCTATAAGTTCATGTGTATCACACTCACTGTATATTGATGACATTGTGCCCTTGGGTCCCTCACAGTCTTTCTCTTTCATCTTCAACATACATGTTTGACCCTTGAGGGGAGGGGTTATTGGTAAATACGTACAACTTTGTATTTTGTAACTGATGAGGGAGATCATCCCTATGGAAGACCAATTCTCTACTTCTCAGCAATCTTTAATTATTTATACTCCTCAGCGCGGTCAACAGACCCTTGAGATTACCTCAACCACACTGGAATGTCAAATTGTGTTGGAAATGTTCAGACTTTTTTGAGGAAGCCATAATATTAAGATTTCATAGATGTAGTTTTTCTGTCATATGTAGAATACAGTATGTCTTGTGTCTCTTAAGAATGTTTCTGTATCTCTTCTGTGATGTTCGTTGAGGTTTGGCTATAAATATTGTGCTATAGATATGTCAACTTGAGCTGAGCAACCCCAAGTTAATTAGTTTATAATCTTTTCTACATGCTGGAAAAAAACTTCTTTCATGTGAGATGAGAGCCACACTTATTTGTGGGCAAACTATGAGTGCTTATACTATAATTATAATTTATCCTGGATTTTAAGAGTGGCAGTTGTAATTTGTGTTCTATGATCATTGACATCACTAGTCTAAGATAGTTCGCTATGATAACAGCATATTGCACAATTTCCTTCTAGTTATTTTGTCTTAATTACAATAAAAGACTCTCTTTACTGCCAAGACATAAGTATCACTACTATACATTTAGGACTATCTTGCCATAGTGTTCACTGTTATGATTCTCAGGAAAGTACCATCTTTGAAACCATTCACAATTAACATCATTCTCATGAAATAGGACCTCCAATGTATATATCTATAAGCTTACTGCATTTTAAAATATAAGTATAATGCTATTTAAAATTACTCACTAATACTAAAGTTATAAAATTTTCATTCTTAGAAAATTTCTATACAGTAGGAAATAATGATGAAAATTTCCTAGAAAATTAGTATAAATCTTACAAATTCCTTATAAGAGGAATAAAATAGTCTTCAAATATATTCTTAAGGAATTTTAATCTTAATTATTGTGATTGTTTTAGATGACAAATGGCATAACCTGGAATTAATCAGGAAGGAAGTGTCAGTAATAGGAAATTGCTACATCTATTTTGCATGTGGCCCTGTTTGTGGACAATTTTTCTTCATTAAGTTAGTTGAATTGGGTAGATTCAGGCCACCATGACCAGTAGCTTCCAGATATGTGGATCCTAATCTGCACAAGCAAAGAAAGTGTGTTGAGTAGCTGGTGGCTGTGACATTTTCAATGGCTGTGATGTGACTATCAGATTAAAATTCCTGCTGCTTTGGTTTTATAGCAATGATGTACCACAACTTGCAATTTTATGTTAAAATAACTGCTTTCTCCCTTGGGTTTATTTCTGTCAGGGCATTTTATCAAAGCAACAGAAACTTCACTGGAGAAGTTATCTGTAAGTCAGTTTGCAGGCTTTGAACTTTTTCAAACTTACTTTATTTGAGGTTATTTAATCCTTATACCTCCCTTCCAACCCACCTACCCTAAATAGGATAGAAAAGAGGCTAATGGGAACAGAAGAAATAGACCCCTTTTTTAGACTCAGTTCCTTGGAGCCATCCCACAGGCATAGTCTGCAGGATTCCCATAAATCAGTTAAACAGCAAAACAGCAATTTAGGGAAGGTGACTACAACCTTAGCCACTGGAACCAGGAGCAGCAGCCAGAGCCCAGAGCCTCGAAGTGTTTCCTGCAGTGGTTCTCTCTAGGAGCTTCTTAAAGTGGAATGATGGTCAGATGAGACCATAAAGCCCTGCCTCTTGTTTTCTTGTTTTGTGTGTGTGTGTATATATACATACATACATATATATATATATATTCAGAGTCCATACTAGGATGTTTATCAATTGGCAAAGGCCATGTGGTTCCTCTTCCAATGCAGAAATATCACCTGTTTGCTCAGAATCTATTTTCAGTGGAAAAAAACTACACACCCATACACAAGTCTGTTTCACATCACACACGTGGAATCAAAACAAAATCATGTTTACAAGCACTACATTAGTTTATTTGCCTTACACTACTATCCCTTTTTCTCATGAAAATAAAATATTTATAAGTAGAGAGACATGATGAAAAAGGAGAACAAAGGAACTTCACCGAAAATCCCTGTCTCGGAAAACCATAATAATAATAATTAATAATGGTAAAAATAGATGAAAATGATGTAAACCAAATCACATTTTATGGGTATAATATAATGATCTCATTATGTCTTTTAGTATTTAGTTCTATTCTAATTCCAAGAATAAGCCTTTTTGGAAGTAGAGAACAACATGTACGCCAGCAAATTAAAGAAAAATTCCATTTCTTATTGTATTATATTATGCTATATTTGGGTGTTAAACTCATTAAATACTAATGTTTCATCCATACTTGACCAGAAATCCAACCTCAGAAATGATACACTTAACTAACAGCTTTTATTGTGGTTATTTAACATATGTAAGAAGACAACATAACAGTAATAAACACCAAAGTAGATCACTATGAATATAAGCTCATAAATGTTGAAACAGAATTACTTGTCTTATTATGTCAATTTCCAGCTATCAGTCTTCTTTGGTGCCATTGTGAGAGCTTTGTGATTTGGAATCAAGTTATGAGAGTTTTCAGTGTTTCAATTCTATCAGGAGTTTCTCTTTAGCAGTTACTATCATTGTTATGTAAACTGATAAATTGTTTGGGTTTACTAGTAAGAGTGCCCCACATGCATGAGGCTTTCATATTTTAAGTCACTAATGTCATGAGCAAATGGCAATAACTGAAGATTCTATTTCACTCTGAGGAACTAGATGCAGTAGAATTTCCTCACCTAGCCCTTTCCCCTTAACTGTTTTTGCTGGGTTATTTATAGATTATCTCTATCAAGAATGTACATTATTTAAAGTAATGGCAAAATTTAAGAAATTTATAAAGCCTCTCTCTCTCTCTCTCTCTCTCTCTCTCTCTCTCTCTCTCTCTCTCTCCTTTTAAATTTAGCACAATACTTCATAGTTTAGATGTCTTCATATTTTACACAAGAAGTTTTCTACCAAAATGATCCTATTAAGACCTTGCCAAAGATCCTGAACGTTACAAACCTATAGTATTACTTCTTTTCCAATACAGTCAGTTAGGACTTCATGTAATATATTTGTATCATTTTTAATTTTCATTTAAGAATCAGAAATTTTGTACTTAACACATCTATCTAGACCTAAAGACATTTTAACACATAAATTAAGCTTCATTGTAAAACTAAGCAACCCTGTCTTCATATCCATCAGAGACTTGAGAAGGAATAAACTTGATTACCTGAGTATGCTGGGAATGCATGTTAGTAGCTTTCAAAATGAGAAGATGACAGAGACAGTTTTCTACCTGAATAGTCGCCTTTAAGTTGATAATGATAGGATGTGATGGAGATTGATTTATATTCAGAATTTTAGATGAACCAAGATAGGAAAGATGCTTTCTTCAAGGCTGTCAAATACAAATAGCCAAAACACTAAGAACGCAACATTTATATTCTGATTGTGTCATGGTTCTTCTTGCTATAGGTAGTTTATTGTGTATATGTGTGCTAATATAAATGTATATGTAAAAAATAAAAAAATGTTTAAAAAAGATTATGATGATAAAATCTTGAATAACTCCAAGACTTCAAAAACATTCACAGTTGTGGTAACATTGATACATAAATAAAAAGTGAAGAAAAAATCATAAATTTAGTGGTCATCCCTCTTCAGAGCAAGCGTATTACACCTGCTTATTGCTTTCTTATTATCTAATGGAGAGTCATCCGTCTTACACTTTGATGGCATCATGATAATTGGCCATCAGGTAATAAAAATGAAAATCCTAACTGTAAATGATAATATATTCAATGAATCGCAGGGAATAAGAGTAAAATTATTTCTACCAATAATAGCACTTTTGTTTGAAATAACAGCTCTTTCAGATATGGAAAATATACTTTGATAATATTTAATTCTAAATCATTAAATATTGGGTTTACAATTTTGACAGAGAACATGGTATGGACAGAAAAACCACTCATTTTCCTAAGACCATCTTATGAAAGTTATCTAAGGACTGTTGAAACCTCATCATGAAAGGCATATCAATTTTTTCATTATGTATATGCCGTCTCTGTATTTATAAAGATTTGAGTTATTGATGTATTTTTGACAAGATTTCCATGTCAATTTCCTCAAGGCTGTGTTTAAAAAACAGAAAATACAAAGGAGAGAAAGAAAAAAAAAGATAAATCAAGGCAATAAAATCTTATTTTAATCACATGTGTTTTTGACTCTCAGCACATAAACATAGATTATATAACTTTTCCAGAAAAAGCTCCCCTACAGATACTTGGGAGACCTCCTAAGCAAGTATATAATGAATGGGAGGTAAATTTCAAACAAATAGCTTATTTTTATTTCCAATTCAGTCATCCATTATGTTGGTCCATTATGTTTAGGCTCCTATGGAGTTGAGCACTGCAGGGGCAATGAATTGAGCAGTGCTGACTCCCGTTCTCATTATACCAGAAGCTGAGATGGGGTAATTTAAATAGAATAACCTGGCCAGTGACTGGATAGAGAAGGTTGAAAGAAGTGAGGAAGTCATTTACAGACTGGGCAGCATCACAAAGGCAAGATTATCTGGGCTCAATCCCTCATCCACAACTCATGTAGTCCCTTTTGGAATACTGTGGCCATCACCTGCTGTTAAAACTCACTTTGCACTCATGCAGGTTAGCAAATAACATCTATTTGGAACTATTAGGGTTTACTATGGTTTCACTAAGTCAAAAACCCTACTGAGCTTTAAATAAGAAACTGCACCTGTAGTTATCTAATTCTACCTTAATATAATCTGCACTCTAATAATTGAAAAATCAAACAACAGATATAAGAATGAAGGTTATTGAGGTCTAAGAGTTAGAACAAACAATAACAGAAACTGTGATTCAAATTGTGTCTATGCAAAGTTAATCATTGCTGGTATTGATGATTTTCTTTGCATTTAGTTGACAGGAGGTCATGAGAGAGAATTTGAAGACAATGTTTAGGTTCAAGCTTGGATATTTATGGGTTTGATGACGCCGTACATCTATAGCAGATAATAATCATTGTTCCTGGGATGTGCATTTGAAACACAAACTAAATAGCATATCTAAAAAGAAGTCATGAAGGAAGAGATTGCATCTTCATGTACACTTCTTCACAGAGCAGTCATGTGGAACTCCTATCATAAAGGTATAAAGTAATACAACATATTACTGGATTGTAAGATTAATGCAGTTAAATGAGTGTTGCTCTCCATATTAGAACGATATTAAATAGTGAGAAAATGCTATGTTCTTGTGATTTCTTGAACTTAGATGATTAAAGAATTTTAAGTATATACTCTAAATATCACAAACATAATCTCACTAGTTGCAAGTTTTACCTATGTCCTGACAGAACGGTCCATGCAAATTCAGTGATGTGAATAAATTTATCACCCTAGAACTGATGATGATTTCAGTTGGCACAAAATCAGTAGCACCACCAGATATCTTACACAAAATTTCATTTTCTAAAAATTATCTTTGATTAGATCCTTGGACAAAATAGGCTGCAGAGTTCCTTGGTTGTTCATAGAGTTAACTGATCTTTTAGAGGAGCTATGTTTGGTTCCAGTACCCATGAGCAGTGGCTCACAATTACTCGAATCCAGATCTAAGGGATCTGACATCCTCTTCTCAACTGTAATGACAAATACACACATACTGCACATACACACACACATGCGTGCATGCACACACACACACACACACACACACACACACACAAGACAGAGAAAGACAGACAGACTGACAGACAGACAGAAAAACACATAAATATGTATAAAATAAATTTCAAAGAGAAATATTCAGATTCAATAATATAGTAAATGTTTGGGTATAATTAGTATGCTTTCAAAAGCCATACCTCTATCACTTAATGACCAATTTTACATTTTAAAAAATGTCTTTCTTAAGAAAGCTTTGAGAAAAATGCTTTACCTACATCTGTCTTTGAATTTTTAGAACATGGAGAGCTCTTTTCTAAAGATTTCCTTTCTAAATTTAATAACTTCCTTAGAGTGGGAAATAAATCTATAAGATCAAATGTGACACTCATTAGTAGTTAGTTGTCAAGTTAGAACTTGCCTAAGTCCTGTTTTCTAAAAGTTGAAGGCAAATTGATCTTATGCAGAGGGATTTTTAGTTGGCAATTTCCTGTTCTAGTGCAGAGTATTTTTCTGCACCTTAGGGTACAACAGGCAGATCACCATCAATCCTGTTTTTGCTTCCCAATGCAAATTGAAAACATAAAATTTGGTGGATATGAATTAAATTAATGTCAGGGAAAACACACAAGCCTACATTAAACTGTGAGATGTAAGCATAAAGTTGACAATTATAAACAGAATCTGCTTGGGGGCCCCTTTTACTATGGCTTGATTTATTTAATCTAATTCTTCTCATATCAAAGATGCAGCCAGTGGATAGCTTACCGTATATCCCACATAGTCTTAGGAAAAGTTACAAAAAGGGAAGGATTATTCCCTGCACTTGCTCAACATTGTAATGCTACTACTTTAATGGAAGAAGCTAAAGTCATTTTCTAAAGAGTAGGTGCAAACATTAAACCAGTTCAAGATAAAAATATCTATTATATAAAACAATGTATCGCTCTATCACTTAATCTCTGTATATTTCTAAGTATAGCATTTCATCTTCCCAGCTCACTCCATAAAAGAGTATTCTCCATAAATTAGTGTTGATATGATGTCTATCTTATTTACCTATATACGGCCATAACTATTTGTCTTTAGTCCATTTCCTATCCCTTGTATGCTAAAACATGAAAATAAAAGTTTTCTTGTCCCTGATTTGTGTGACTTTGATGTTTTTGGCATGCATGTTAATGTATGTATGTATGTATGTATGTATGTATGTATGCATCGAGGTATTTGCGAGTGGGTATGGGTATTTTCTGTATATATGTGTATTTGCTTTCATTGTAATGAGCATATTAAATTAAACAGAATCTTCATATTTGCTGCCCCATTCTTAATTATGTATGAAAACAAAAATTACAATTCATAGATGCATCTAAAAGCAAAGTTTTATGTGGTTTAAATTTGTGTGCATTGCACACTGCCCTCCAAGCAGATACATCTGTTATTTTTTTCTACTGTTGCAGACATAAATCAACAGGGAATGTTTCTCCCTGGGGAAGATTTTTTTTTTCGACTGCTTTTTCGTCTGTGTAAACAAGACATAGCTTTCCTCTACAAACAGAACTTCCATTTCATTCATTTTTACAGCAAAGTTCAAATGAGTCTACTGGTCTTGTGAGTTTGCTTTGATTCTAAGGACTAGCCCCAAACATAGACAGACAAACAAACAAAAACTCATCCAGATCAAAGAAGAGGTCATTTTGTGATAATATATGAACATCAAATCACACCAAATCTTTTTTTTCCCTCCAGAAACAGTTAGCCGCTGTTTGTTTTGATTGTACTTTGTATGTGAGATCTGTAAACAGTTTAGTTGGTTTAATATGAAAACATAATCTACAGCTTCTCTTATTAAATAAACTCAATTTTGACTCTATAGCCACAATCTATGATAATTAATTTTATTTTCAATGTCACCACTTCACAGTAATAATTTTTAGGTTGCCAAGAGTCAGGTCTTCAAGAACAAACAAACAAACAAACAGAATGTTTTCATTTAATTTGAGAACTTACAGTTTTATGTCAAGTAAACCATATATGAGCCTTGTGATAATAGTGAACACCTTTATTCCCAGCAATTGGGAAGCAAAGACACGCTGATTTCTGATTTCATGGACAACCTGGTCTACAAAGTGAGTTCAGGACAGGCAGAGTTACACAGAGCAACCCTGTCTCAAAATAGAGAAGTAAATCAATAAACCATAAATTTAATGGATTTTATGTTTTTGTCATTAAAACTAGGAGCAAATCATAATCTTGATAGTATATGAGATGGGTTTTTTGTTAGTTTTTGTTTTTTTTATAGTTTATTAATTTATTCATATTACATCTAAATTGTTATCCCATCCCTTGTATCCTCCCATTCCTCCCTCTCTCCCATTTTTCCCTCAGTCCCTTCCCTATGACTGTGACTGAGGGGGACCTCCTCAAAGGGTATCAAGTCTCTTGCAGCTCAGTGTTTTTGGGCAGATCTGGGCCCATGAGTCCTGCTCAAACTATGGTACCAGCCAAGGACAATACGTGCAGTAAACTTCGAACCCTTACCCATATCTAGCCAATGGGCAGGACATTTTCCACAGTTGAGTGAAGAGTGAAGGGTCTGACTTTTACAGGAGCTCTGGTGCCCCCTATTTGACCCTGTACCCTGGATGATGAGGCCTGATGGCACTCAGAGGAAGGATAGCAGGCTACCAAAAAGAGACATGATACCCTTTGAGTATCATGGGCAAGGAGGTCCCCCTCAGTCACAGTCATAGAGGAGGGGAGTAGGAGAAAAGCTGGAGGGAGGGAGGAATGGGAGGACACAAGGGATAGGATAACAATTGAGATGTAATATGAAGAAATTAATAATATATATATATATATATATATATGGTACATGAAAAAAGAAAAGATATGAAAACAAATATAAACTAATTTTATTTGTGTTATCAGATTCCCAGTCTCATATAATTGCCTTATTCTGCATGTAATTGGAAGAAAGCTGAAAGTTTCTTTTATACAATCTATTCACATTTTTTAATCTTATGCATTTACGATACTATGGCAGCAGGCAATAACTACACTAAAGATTATTATGTTGATGAACGTCTGCAAAAATGTGGAAGTCTCAGTACCTTCTCATCAATTTTCCCCTCCTAGTCATCATAGCAATCCTCAATTGAGAAAGGAAAGAATACAGATTCTGAAAATGAGGATGATTTCCCCTGCTTTCTTGGCACTCCTGGTTTGTTTGTTGTTTTTGTTTTGAGACAGTCTTATTTTATAGCCAAGCCTGGCTTTAAACTCCTGATAACCTGATACAGGCTCCCAAGTGCTGAAGTTACAGGTATGAGACACTGGGCCTGGCTTACACCATAGTATATAACATCATTACACCTAGGGCAGCAATGGAACCTTAAGTGTTGCAAACTATATATTAAGCATTGGGTGATGTAATTCTGAGATACTAAACTAAACACAAGACACATCTATTCTTCATGTCTTTGTGGGGTGCTGTGATCCTAGACCTAGATTTTCACTGAGATGATCTAAAGCAACTGGTAGGTAGTGACAGAAACAAAGGGCATCTTGAAGACTAGGGGGGCAAGGGATAACAATGAAAAGCTAGAAGGAAGACTGCTGCATGTTTCACCCTAGAGAAGTGATAAAAACTGAAGGTGACACAATGGCTAATCTCATTTAAATATGATATAGAGACTATGAAAACATCCTATTGTACTCTGTAAATATGTCCAGTGTTTATTTTGTATATATCAAATTAAAAATAAATTTAAAAGAAAATATCACTGAAAAAAAGTTGAAAGTGGAGAAAACTTACAAAATGTTCCTAGAAATATCAAAAGTAGAAAGTAGCAGACCTTGAATTTGCATCAAGAACTGACATATTAACTGATCCAAATTTACTAAAAGCCAAGTATAAACTGTATGTAATAGTATTTGTGGTTTCTTAATTTTTAATTTTTATTTTTAACTTGTTCACTTTATAGCCTAATTGTAGCCTCCTTCCTCATCACCTCCCAATCCCTCCCTCCCTCCCTCATACCTTCTCCCCCCTCCCCTAGACTTCAGAAAGGGGAGCGCTCCTTCCCTTATTTATGGTTTATATTTCTGGGATTAACACGATGACTAGAATCAACTGGAGAAATAAATGTTTCAGTTTGCATTGTAAATTTTAAATCGTATTACATCATATATAGAGGTCAGGGCAGAAACAGAGGCTGTGTAGGAACACTGCTTACTGTTTCATTATGTTTTTGACAACTGGGTGTTCATTCCAAATGCACTTGTGCACTCCCTCCCTGTGCTGTAACTGAGTATAATTCTATCAGATAAAAACATAAGAGTCAACACTGATTACAGGTTAC
Organism: Acomys minous; assembly: GCF_964271855.1. Classification (NCBI taxonomy): domain Eukaryota; kingdom Metazoa; phylum Chordata; class Mammalia; order Rodentia; family Muridae; genus Acomys; species Acomys minous. The sequence continues at coordinate 27,729,182 of NC_140492.1, read as the reverse complement.
CATCATAGATATTGCTTTTTTCACTCTACCACTCCTAACATTGATATTACCATAAAGACTTTTAAACTGGTACACAAGATATAACACTCACTACAATAGACTTAAACAATGTGGAAAATAAAAAGAACGGCATTATATGGAAGCAAATTATTAAAGATTCTGTATGGAAAGCTACTGTTCAGTTTCTGTAAACAACATGCCCCCTTTCACTGACACACACAAAGATGGAGGAGGGACATATTTCCGTATTTCTTAGGCTATAATTATTAGTGACTCTTTGGTCCTTCAGTGCTTCTTTAGGATTTACCTGGCACAATATTTATTTTTTAATCAGGTCATCATTTTGTTTAAGGTTCCATATTATTCTAGGGTTATTCAAGGATACAACATATACAATGATACATGTACATATAAATTTTACATTACATAAATATGTGCATGCACATGTAAAAATAATTATTTAACATGGTTTTATGATACACAAGCATGCAAATAAATAAATGTATTATTCAAAATCATTATTTTTCTTTTACAATTTTTTTTAAATTTTTACACATAAATACAATACACTGCTTACAACAAGGAGAACAGAATAAACAGCCTCATCCTATACATCAAGATAGGGGTTGCTGAATAAGGAGATAGATTTGTAAGAAGATGAAACTTTGGTTAAGGAAGGTTGATTACACGAAGTGCTAATTTTTCTCAGGTCTTATGGGGAATATTTATTTAGAAAATGTATGACATTCACAGAGATCACGGTTATATCTTTTTCATTTGACATCCTTTTTTTCTTGTATGATATTTGATCTATCTTTTGTCTACTGTTTATGGTGTTTTATAAGGGGTATGGCCCATACTCATAAAGAGCCAGTACTCCTCACGTCTTGCATTGGCATTATAGTGAGAACATGTACAAGTAAATTACATAAATGTGTAATTGATTGGAGGATTGTAATATGATTATACCAGAATAAAATCCCAAAGAGCATTGCTATCCTTCTTAATATATTTCTAATGAACATTCAGATAATTCATAATAAAAGAAATTTTACATCCTGTCTAATTATGAAGATATCAAAATTCAGAGCAAGACACAACCCCACCTATGAAAAATATAGAAAATAAATCTTAAATTGAATTATTTGTGTATGTATATACAATTTGCTGCTATGCAATTCTGGTGTTCTTGTGAGGGTGCTGTAGTGTTCAGACAGATTCATTGTTCCATATTCATTTAGCAGAGTTTAGATACTTTAGATTTCTTTATACGTTTCATCACAAAATTGAAGGATGTTGACTTTAGATATAGTATCGTGCAAATAACAGTTCATTGCTATAAGGTATGAAATAGAGAGTTATATACTTTTAAAGAAAACATTACACTAAATTTAGATTTCATTGCTAAGATAATGGGTGAATGGTATTTTTGCTATTACTTATCCTTATAGTAATAACATATAATCATTGTTATGAGAGAGCTACGGCATGTGATTGATCTGGAATTAAATTCATTGTGCAAAGAATCTAAGGATCCTTAGAAATGCCATGGTTGTTACTAAGCTTTTGTAATTCTCCTATGTGTCTGTTTTCTAAGTAAATACCATTAATATTCACATATGAATTTTCACAAGTCATTTACACCCACATTGAAGTGTGGGAAGTAGTGCCAGCAAGTCCGTTTCAGCAGGTGTGTCAGGGTAAGAGCAATTTGGAAGAAAGTCTCCCACCTTTACAGTCCACTATAAACATGGATTAGAGTGAAAATAAACTTTCTGTGTCTTAAAGAATTAAAGATATGGATTATCTATGTGAAATATAATTTCAGTTAATATTTTATATAGTAATCAATAGTACCATATTATTAAAATAATTGATTCCATACACATATAAAATAATATGTGAAGTTAAGTAGGAAATGTTAAAGTTTTTTTCTATTCTTTATGTTGTAGTATTTTCACACTGATTTTGTGCTATGAACATGTAGAAAGAATGAAGCAGGTGAGTAAAGAGTCTAAGAGTAACAGGTCATCTTTCAAAGTTAGGTTTGCATTGTGTGTGTGTGTGTGTGTGTGTGTGTGTGTGTGTGTGTGTCTGTGTGTGTGCTTATGTGAAGTATTCTCTACTACGTAAAAATAAAACATTTATTTTTCAACATGTCTTAATAAAGTCAATATCAAGAGGATTATATAACTACTTAGTACTGTTCAGTGAAAATATGAAAATAGTGATTTCTATTGAGTTATACATGGGTTTCCTAGAGTTCATTCTGTGACTAAAGTAAATAAACAACTTAGCCTGGCAAAATGCACACATATTTAACTGTAGCACTTGGGAGGTAGAGTGAGGTGGGTATCTGTGAGTTCAGGCCAGTCAAACAATCACAATGAAATATTTTTAAAGAATTTAAATTTAAGTTCCAGATAATTAACAATTGTTAGGTTTTGAAGTGAATAAAATATAGTAAACAGTGTTATTACTTGTTACACTTTTGAAGCAACACTGATTCAATGAGCTGTTTTACTCTTAGCCACACAAAAAGGGAATAAAAATTAAATTCTTAAGTATTTGCTGGAAGTTAAAGTACATATATTGATCATTCAGGTAATGATTATATATAGTATGTCCAATACAATCAAGTTTTCATGTAAACTGAAAAACTATCTATTCAGTAACCACTGGGTCGACATTAGAAAGAAAAAAAGTAAATAGTTTCTGGATTCAAGGAAAATGAAGTCATAGTATACCCAAACTTATGAGATGTAATGAAAGCAGTGCTAACTGGAAACTTTATAGCACAAAATGGTTTCATAAATAAATTAGTGAGATCTCAAACTAGCGACTTAATGGCACACTTGAAAGAACAAGAAAAAAAGAATCAAACACAAGAAGAGTAGATGACAGGAAATAATAAACTCATCGTTGAAATCAATAAAATAGAAACAAAAAGAAAAATACAAATAATGAATAAAGCCTGAGTTTATTCTTTTAGAAAAATCGATAAGATAGACATACCTTTAGCCAAACTAGGAGATAGAAACATAGCATGAAAACTAATAAAATTAAATTTTTAAAAAGGACATAACAATAGATATTGCACAAATCCTTTATCATTACCTGTTACTACAAAAGATTGTACTCTACAACACTTGAAAAATCTAATGAAATGGATAATTCTCTTGATAGAGTCCACTTATCAAAGTTAAATCAAGGGCAGGTAAACAATGTATAGGGATCCATAATCCCTAAAGAACTAGAAACACTCATTAATAGTCTCCCAATTAAAAGAAAATGGGGAGGGGGAAGCACAGGACTACATTCTTATAGCTCAGAATTCTATCAGATCTTTTATCATTTCTTACTATGTTTCTTCTTTAACATATATATTTATATTATTACACATGAATAAAATAAACTATATACAGAAGGAAGAACCATGAGACACTAAGGGGTTATGCAAAGAAGAGCTAATGCCAATGCTCTTCAAACTGTTCCACAAAGTAGAAACAGAAGAAACGTTGACACACTCAATTTACGAGGCTACTGTTATCCTGATACCTAAACCACACAAAGACTCTGAACAAAAAAAAAAAGTTCAGACTAATCTTCCTTATAAACATTGATGGAAAAATACTCAATAAGGGACTTGCAAACTGAAAACAAGCTTTTTTTTTTTTCATCCTCCATTATCAAGTAGCCCTTACCCCAGGGAGGTAAGGATGGCTTAATAAAATCCATCAATGTAATCCACCATATAAACAAAATGAAGAAAGAGAAATTGGGGATAAAAGGCATGTATGTAAACATAATAAAAGCAATATACAGCAAGCCATAGTGAATATCAGATTAACTGGAGAGAAAGAAAAAAAACTATTCCATTAACATCAGAGACAAGACAAGGCTGCCCAATCTCTTCATATCAATTTCAATATAGTAATTGCTATTCTAGATAGAGCAATACGACAACTAACAGATCAAAGGGGTACAATTGGAAAAGAAGTCAAAGTATCTCTATTCACAAAAGAAATGATAATATCTATAAGTGATTGCCAAAATTCTACCAGAGGACTTCTATAGCTGATAAGCACCTTCAGTAATGTGGATAGGTACAAAATTAACTCAAAAAGTCAATAGCCTTCCTTTATACAAACAGTAAATGTGCTGAGAAAAATATATGGAAACAATATTCTTAACAATAATCACAAATAATATAAAGTATCTTGGTGTTACTCTAACCAAGCAAGTTAAAGACCTGTATGACAGGAACTTCAAGTCTCCTGAAAAAAGAAATTGAAGAAGGTATCAGATGTTGGATAGATCTCCCATGTTTATGGATCAGCATGATTAACATAGAAAAATGACCATCTTACCAAAACCAATCCACAGATTCAATGCAATTCCCATAAAAATCCCAAAACAATTTTTCACAGACAATGAAAGAGCAACCCTCAACTTCATATGCGAAAATAAAATAAAATAAAATAAATAAAATAAAATAAAATAAGGATAGCAAAAATAATACCATATAATAAAGGAAATTCTGGAAACATTACTATCCCTGATTTTAAGCTGTACTGAAGAGGAGCAGTACTAAAAACTTCATTGTATTGGCATAAAAACAGAAATGTGGTTGACATATAGAATCATATCAAAGATCCAGAAGCAAAACCACACACCTCTGGACAATTGGTTTTTAACAAAGAAGCCAAAAGCATACAAAGGAAAAAGAAAGTATCTTCAACAAATGGTGCAATTGGACTAATGCATGAGAAGAATATGCACATAGGTCCATATTTATCAACCGCAAAAACTCAAGTCCAAGTAGGTCAAAGACCTCAACATAAAACCATATACATTAAGTCTAAAAAAGGAGAAATTGGGGAATAGCCTTGAACATATTTGTTCAGGATGCAATTTCCTGAACAGAATACCATTGGCTCAGGCACTAATGTCAACAGTTAATAAATGGGACCCAAGATATTGGAAAGCTTTTGTAAGGCAAAGGGCACCATCAACAGGACAAATGACAGCCTACGGAATGGAAAAAGATCTTCATCAACCTAATGTACAAAAGACAGTGGGGTAATATCCAAAATATATAAAGAACCCAAGAAAGTAAACACCAACAAGCTGACTAACTCAAATTTAAAAACGGGGTACAGAGCTAAATAGAGAATTTTCAGCATAGGAAACAGTAATGGCCAAGAAATACTTTTTAATAATGTTCAATGTCCTTAGTTATCAGAAAAAAATGCAAATCAAAATGACTCTAAGATTCTCGGGTGCACCAATTAGAACAGCTAAAATGAAAAACTGAAGTGGCAGCACAGGCTTGCAAGGATGTGGAGCAAGGGGAACACTCCTCCATTGCCAGTGGGAGTGCAAACTTGTGCAACCCAAAAGAAGCTCCACAATACCAGAAGGATGCTTGCTAAGTTGTGTTCATAGCAGGTTTATTCATAATATCTAGAACTGGAAACAACGTAGATGTCCCTCAATGAAGGAATGGATTAAAAAAACACTGACACATTTACCCAGTGGAATATTACTCAGCTATTAAAAACAAGGACATCCTGAAATTTTCATGGAGATGAGTGTAACTCAAAAATGTCATCCTGAGTGAGATAATCCAGATCTAGAAAGAAAAGTATGGTATGCCCTCATTTATAAGTGGATAAGTACAGGATAATTCTGCTAAAATCCAGAGATCCAAAGAAGCTAAGTAACAAGGCAGATTCAAGGAAGGATGCTTGAATCTCACTCAGAAGGGAAAACAAAATAGACGTTTGAAGTATATGTATGGATGGAAATGGGTGGAAGAAAGGGTGGGTGGGGGACTGGGGTGAGAATCAGGTGTGCGGAGAGTGTGTGCTTGAAGGGGAAGGGCTTGAGGGAGGACAAAAATCCATGATTGGGTATCTGTAGGACAGGACGGGCTTCCAGGAGTGGATGGGTGAGTAGTGACCCTACCTGAGACCCCTATAAGCAGGATATATGGAGCATGAAGAGTCCATCTCCTATAGTCAGAAAAGACTTCCAGTGGAGGGAAGGAAAGACAAACACACCCACTAAACCTTCAACCCCAAATTTTTCCTGCCTATAAGAAGAGTAGAGAAGATGGAGCACAGATTGAGGAACTGGCCAAGCAATGACTGGGCCAGCTTAATACCTACCCCATGGGAGAGAGCTAACACTGAAACTATTACTGATATTATGATTGCAGACAGGAGCCTAGCATAAGTGTTGTCTGAGGGGCTTCATCCAGTAGCTGACAGAAGCCGATTCAGAGACCCACAGCCAAACAAAAGGCTTAGTTCAGGGAATTTTCTGGAAGAGTGGGAGGAAGATTGAGGAGCTGGAAAGGTCAGGGACACCACAAGAACACCTACAGAGAAAATTAAACTGGGCCCATAGGGGCTTACAGAGACGGGAGCAACAACCAAAGAGCATGCAAGAGGTGGCCATAGGCCCTTTCACATTGGTAGCAGATATGCAGCTTTTTCTTCATGTAGGTCCCTTAACAATTAAAGTGGAGGGGGGAGCTGTCACCAATCCTTTCTTGTATTCTGGTCAAGTTGGTCATGTCTACAGTAAATTATAGAGAAAATCGATATTGCCAGCGGATATCTTCAGAAAACTTTTCTCTCAGAAACATATAGGGTAGAACATTTGTTCACCTCTTCTTGACCAGAAAGCAGAAATAAACACATCGATGCCTAGGTGTTCTCTCATGGTACCCTCCTCATTCCATCAAGACCATAAGCCAGTGGGGCAGTACTGTCCACACTTGGAAAAGGGTTTCTACCACTTATTAAAATATCTTTTTCAATGTCTTCACAGCCTTAGTTAGAAGTGAACTCTGATGAGTCTTCATAGTACTATTAGTATCATAAATTTAATGATAATGTTTAGTTACCATTGGGATAAAGATGCACAAAGGATGTAAGGTCCTTTCCACACTCATAAATACACACATGCTATTTCTGTAAACCTTATGGTGTAATGACGGAACAGACACCTGTAAATTTCTCTCTGACCTCTAGATTCAAACCTTGGGAGATACACACACACACACACACACACACACACACACACACACACACACACACATACACACACAAACACACATATACACACAGACAATATTTAAAATTAAAGTACTATTAATCTCTATATTATGTTTGCTTAATGGAGGTGCTAGTTTTTTGCTTCATTTTCTCAAAACCAATAATAATATAGATTATTTTCATATATATATATTTCATATATGTTTAAATACATAAATATACAGAGGTATTTATATGTTTATTGTGTGTATATATGCAAATATTAACTTATTATGCCATTTTTATTGTAAAAAGTTGAGCCTTGTCTGGATAAAAAAAAGATGTAGAAATAAGGAGGTATGTAAGCAAAGTAGAAAAGTAAGAAAATAGTGGAGAAATATTTATTTGCTTGAGAGTGATCAATAGAGATATATAGGGTTTTTTTGTTTTTTGTTTTTTAGTGACCGTTTCCTTAGCCTGGTTTGACATTACCTCCTGTGTTACTATTTTAGCACTGACATTGTTGAACACTAAGTATGTATCGGCTTTGATATTCCATGCTTAGTTATGTCTTTTGGTTCAGCAAACATTGGCTATCCATCAATATTTAAAAGGTTGGAGACTGCTATGTGTCTTGATGTCTTATTTCTTTATTCACTATATGTTTTTAATACATGTGTTTTCCTTTTGGAAGATGAGCAGTACTCCATTTTTGAGCTTGTATTCCTAATTGGCAGAAATTAAACATTCTCAGAAACAAGTCACTAAGTTTTATCTTCCAAACTAATTGATATACTGGTATTTCAGTCAGATTCAATTCTTTCCCTCACTCCCCAAAGTTTATATCATAATGTATTGTTTGTTCTCAAATATCTTAAGCCTCCTCAACTCCCCTAATACACATGGTCATTACATGCCAGTGTTAAAGAATTTAATATATACATATATGCAGTCTATCACATAGGAAATCCCTCATATCTCCTCTAGAACTCTAGACACCTAACAAGCATACCCCACAATCTTTACTGTCTGCTTTCCAAAACAAGTGCTGGTCCAATTATTCTTCACATTTTCTCTCTCTATCCTTTCTTCTCATCATAATGAACTTAACTTGATCACTTTAATGTAATGTCATATGCTCTAAATAATTTCTATCTCCCCTTAATAGTATTAATCTTGATTTGCTGCATTCCGTGATTGTTTTAAAATATATACTTATGATATTTTAACCACATAGTCGTCAATCACAAACTATTCACTTGTTAATTTTATATGTACTACATGTAAGGTAAAGGTGGCTACAGCAGGCACACGTCTATTGGGACTAGCTAACGTTAATTGAAAGTCACAATAAAATAATATTCTAGTCCTTGGAATAACACTTGGAAAGAGCAGAATGCCTAACTCCATCATTTACTCAATCCAATATTTAATTCACCCTATCATAGCAATGCACTATGGCACGAAAGGAGTTCATTTGCTGAAATTCAAAACTATTACTTGGCTTATATATTCATCAGTAGCTTCACAACCATTATATTCTCAAGGCCTAACAGCAATAGGTTCTGCAGTTTTTGAATTCCTGTAGCAACACCAGTGAGAAGAAAATATTGAATTTCAACTTAACAAATGGATCACATTCATCAAACTTGTTGAACCGTGAAATAATAAAGTTCCTACATTACGAGCATTCAAAGGCGTGTGTGTATCTTTTCCCTTCACTGGCACAGTGAGTCGACTATGATCCTCCATTCTGTGAATCCAGGGACAGCTGAATCCATTGCACACTCACATGTCCCTTCTCATATTTCAGAAGAATAAATCCACCTTGGCTTAGTACAGACAGTGTCGGGCATCATGAACTTTTGATGGGAGCTAAGGTGCTTAAATTAAAGTACTCACAGCATTTCATTGGTCCCTTATTTCCCCTCTCAGAAAAAAAAATATCAAAAACAGTCGGCCTGTTGTGAGAAGATTAACTGTAGGGACCGTCAAAGCATCCAGTCTATCATATCATATAGCTTTACCTCTAACTGCACAAGACTTTGCAATATCTGGCTTATTATTTGATCATCCACACAGTCTTCTACTCCTGCACTTCATGTTGTGGTCTTCCTTTCTCTCATCAAATTTCTTGTGTCACACCAGAGAATCTTGTTAAGGTTTGAATGGCAAATGTCACCTAAAGTCTCATATTTGAACAATTGGTCCACGCTAAATATTCTTCATATTGTTCACTACAGTTATGAATTTCATGGCACAACAATTACATTTTTAACTGATTAAGAACTATTAACTCTCCAAACCACCTTGAATATTAAATTCTTGAATCGATTTAAAACCTCTGACTGATCTCACTGTTAATGCACTAGCAATAGCCTGCCATCTCTCCTTCCTATATCCTTAAAGGGAAAAAATATTGATATAAAATATATAGGCCCCCAAAATTATTTGTTTTTCAGTGACTACATCAAAACTCTGAAAGCAAAAGTGATGTTTGTTAAAGACCATGGCTTATGATGGACATGAGTTTTTATTCCATGAAAAAGGGATGTTTTAAAACAACAGGCATGTCATACTGAAGATTATATATAGGCAGAGGAATGTGAGATTATCTTGGAGATACCACACTGTCTGCTAATGGCAATATGTAAGTAAAAAAGTATCAGCAATTGTGACACCAAACAACCCTATTAATAGCATGCTTTATTACTGCATGGAAGGTAAACACTGTGAGTTACAATGTATCCTGTATCATAGTGGGTGTAAATGATTTAGATAGACATTGATTGGCTGGTGCCCAAAGGAGGACTTGGAGTTATTCACAGGAAACACTACATGTTTAGTAATACCCGCAAATGAAAAAGTCGTTTTTTGCACTGGAATCAATAAATATTGTTTTTCTTCCCACTACACTCCAGAGACAGATAGAACATCACCTTCTCTTACAGCAACATGAGCAAATGTTGAAGCACTGAACTAGTGTGGTAATATCATCCTGTTGATCTAACAGAGAGCATGTAAGTTTCTGCATATGCAGGGAGCTGTGCATATTGAAAAGTACATATACTGTTTAGAGTATATATACATATATATATATACATGTATGTATATATGTGTGTATGTGCATGTATGTATGTAGTGTGTGCATTTATGAAATGATAGGTGACAAGTAGTGTAAATATTATATCTTAAAGGAATAAATATGTATGTCAATAATATATTAATAAAATTCCCCATCGCAGTGTCTGAATTCCTATTCACTTTTATTTTACCGAAGTGTTATTTTATTTGTATTCTGGAACATATCAGGAAACATGATTTCTACTGACTACCTTTCATGGTGCTGTGAGACACTATAAAGGACACCACAGAAAAGTGTAATCATCAGTTACACCAATCTGTGACTCTTTCAAGCTACAATAATGACTGACCTAGAAAGTCATGCCAGTATAAACAGTATATGAATATAATCAGAATATCCAACCATTTCCTCCTTAGATTTACGTCCCACTTCACAAGCTGGAACACTTACTTGGCACCATCACAGAGTTAATTACCTATCTCTAGATAGGACATAGTCCCTAGAGGAGAAGCTAATATAATTACACAACTAAATGGAAGTAATATTAAGCTGATTTCTAAAAATATATTGTTGTATCCATAGATTAATTCACCTCTTCACTCTTATCTAAGAAGTTTCTATTTGCAGTGTATGAGGATGAATACAAAAACCCACAATTTGCCGAAGTGAAAAGATAAGAGACTGTAGAATCCATCCCTAAAAGGGAAATATGTATATGGCAACTCCTGAAAAGTACAAGGATCATTGCACAAGAGGGCCTGCAGTGATGGATAACTACAAAGCAATATCTGCTCACAGACATGCACCTGTACATATGAACTGACAGTGACTGAATCAATAGGCACAACATCAGTGGAAGACTAAAATTTACCATGTCCTATCACTGGGAGGGAAGTGTAGGCACAAAACCCTATCCGAAGGTGTGGAGCATTGGTAACTGTTACCTGTTGGAATAAAAGTAGACCACACTCTAGCAGGAGTGAATTATATGAAATCATATGAAATCATAGATGAAAAAATTCAACATCACAAACTGGTCTTGCTGAGTAAAATTATCAAAATCTGCAAACTTGTATGTACACAGAATGGAGATTAATTTGGAAAGAGTTGAGAGAGAGAGAGAAGGACAAATGTGATTTGAACATGTAAGAAATTTTAAACTCACAAAGAATCAATTTTAAGAATTGGTAAAAGAATATATAATTTTGCTTAGTTATCCATCCAAGTTAAATATAAAATAAAAAATGATGGTGTCAATCTAGAAAATGTTTAAAAATATTTATTCTGTGGTCATTTGACATATTTATATGTTGTATTTAGATTACAACTCTCCAGCTACTCCGTGTACTCTCCACTTGTCATTCCCAGCTCCTCTTTCTTCTTTTATCTGTTTTGTTTTTTTCATTAACTTTTTGTCGTTTGTTTTTGTTTTATGAGAGTTGGCTTCTCTGTGTGTAACCTTTTCCTTGATCATGCTTTGTAGACCAGGCTAACATCAATATCACAGAGATACACCTGCCTAGGCCTCTGAAGTGCTGGGAGAAAGGCGTGCACCACAACACCTGACTTTTTTCTTCTTTTTAATAGAACTTTGCCAAATATTGTTTTTGTTTTTTTCCTTTTTGCATTGGATATTGGTCTTTTAAATTTTAGGTCATGTATTATTTTCTTCCATAATCTCTACTGTAGGCAAGTGGGAGTGTTTAATAAGTAAATAATTTACTACACAAATGCATCCTCGACATTTCTGATGGATATATCTTTATTTTTTTATTATACTTATTCCATACTTTAATGTGGTGGTGTTCATTAATGACTATGTAGCACAGTCGTACAATGAAAATCAATACAGAATAAGTTCCAGTATATGAGTAATCCTTGTTTGGAGAGTGGCGAAGTATGCTTTTAATTCCAGCACCATGGCAAAATAATAATAATAATAATAATAATAATAATAATAATAATAATAATAATAGTGAGTTCCAGGCCATCCAGAGATACAAATACTCTGTCAAGAAGAAAGGGGAGGAGAATGAAGAGGAGAGGTAGTGGGAACAGGAAAGAGAAATACAGCGGAAGAGCAAGAGGAGGTGGGTAGAGAAGCAGGAGGAAGAGGAGGAGGAGGAGGAGAAGAAACTTTTTTTGTTTCTAATTTAAAACAATGACTTCATTGATGATACAGGAATTGTGGGCGTGTGGAGGAAATTGTGGATATGCATGTCTTTTTGAGGCATTAATTCACTATCAAAATTATACATATATATATATATATACTTTATGTATAGTCATTCGTAAATTATGTGGAAAATCTGTCAGTTTGGAATGTATAATTTTTAGCTCGTTTTGATGAGTATTTCTCATGAAGGGTACTGAATTACATCATCTATGTCTAATGCAAATGTCATTTCCTGAGAAAATTTTCTTTTTCATTGGGCAGTTTTATCTATAATAAAACAGAGATGGTTTTAGCCAGCTTTCATTAAGGAAAACCTTCTTACACATGACAAATATTTCAGTGTAGTAAATGCCCTAAAATGTTCATGTTGTAATCATTGAAGATTTGTTTAAAGGCAATGAAATAATGTTTTGACTGGTTTAAGTCTATGAAGCCTAATTTTTGGATATTGGATGCTCCAGACAACAGAAATATGTGCATAAATCTGGATTGATACAAATTTCTGTTTATGGGCATCCAGCGACATTTTTTTTTTTTTTTGCCCGCTGCTTGGGGGATTTCAGATGTGTAGTGTTTTCTGTTCTGGTAATCATATTTTGTGTGCTCTTGTTTATGTTGAATCAAGAGCCACATACATGGGAAGCATGTTTGTATTTGTACCTTACCTATATTATTTCTGGAAGGAAAGTTTGTTGAATACTTTTCAACAGTAGTGAGTTTTTCATCATAGTAGTCAACGTCAGGTCTGTCGATGATATGGTAATATTATGCCAGGTTCAATAGATATTTTCAAATATTGTACTTGTACTCAAAGTACCAATTGGTCTTTTGTATTTATATTTACTCAGATTTTCAGAGTATATATTCATTCATATGAAGATAGAAAAACTAAAATGAGATAAATTAAGTGCCAAAATTGTGTTAATCTATATTAGCCTCATCTGTAAAATCAGAAAGGAAAACTGGATGATGTTTTCAACTGTGAAACTCTAAGATCCCCAAATACTTCATGAGAAGTCTGACAATTCAAAAAATGAGATAAAACCAGGTAGTAATTTAAATGTCTATGCATCTTCATGTGAATGGAATTTGTACCATTGATGATATTTCTCTTGATTTACAAAATGCACACTACCTTGAAGACTAGAGTAACATGCTTCTGCTGCTGTGGGCTAGTCCATCTGTTATGTACTACCAAAGAATGAAACACTCAAAATGAGTTAAACATAACAAACTTTTGTTGTAACGTTTTCCCAGATGAGCAATTTGGGAAATTTTAACATGGTAATGAATGTGATAAGTGAGAAGAGATTATCTTCAAACATTAATCACTGTTTACATCACATGCATGTTCTGAGCACCTATTGGTGACTGTTCAGGCTAAGTAAATATAATACATGGATTGATGAGTAGACTAAAAATTCTTTTATGTAATATCCCCTAAGTCCATTCTTTTACAAATGTTTACAGACGCATAAATCATCAGTATATTCCTGTGTCAGATTTATTCAGAATTGATTTATTGAATCGTTCAATTTCTTTGTTTATTCACTTTATATTCAAAATGAATAATGAAATCTCACATGAAAAACTACTGGTTTTGAAATCATAGTGAATCAACACAATTTTAAAGCTATGGCATTTTAGCACAGTTTCTGTTTTAGTAACTTGTACAATTAAAAAGTAAGTGTTAATATAATTTTATGTTGTTTTTTATTTTAAAATGTGAAACACTAGCCCACATACTGGGTTGAAAATGCTATATGGAATATGATTGCTTTTATGTATACATTTTATATAGATAGTAGACACAGAACATATTTTACTTGTATAGGAAATGAATGTTTTCTTTAAAATGCATTTAACATCATTTTATTTAAAATTTAAATAAAACAAACATATAAGATACCATACTGCATTTTACATGACATTGTTCCAACAATCTCTCATACCTCTAATTGTCTATTGAACCCAGCAAACAAAAATAATACAGTGCTGTGTCCATAGAATATACTTATCACTCTTGGGAACTTGCTTTATAAGTGATTCATAGGTAATTTATTATTAATTCCATGAAAAATTTTACATGAACTTATCATATAGATCAATTTCACCTAAAAGGTGAATGAAACAAAATGAACAAAATATAAAAGCACAAAGAAATCTATAAGGATAATTTAACTCCTTCAATGTAACCTACATAATGTACATTTAGTAACTGTTGATATAAACAATAAGAAAAATGATTACTTTAATTACTATACTTAATTGCTCATTCTTGAAGTGTTGTATCACCATGAATAAGCAAGATTAAAAGTATAGGAGAGGCTACATTGATAAGGGCTTGGGAAATGGCTCAGTTAGTAAAATATTTGCTCCTTAAGCATGAAGACTGAAATTCAGATTCCTAGAGTTCACATAAGGACACATAAGGTAGCGTTTGGCTGTAATCCAAACACTCCAACACACTAGGTGGTAGAGAAAGATAATTCCCACAGAGTCAGGGTATAACTACCTGGGCTATGCACATTCAAATAGGAGGATGCTTGTTTGTGTTCTAAACTCTAGAAATACACCTATAATCTCATACAACATCTTTATTTATATTGGTTTGTTTGTTTTCTCTAATTAAAGTCAGTACAAGATTCAACATTTAAATAACTACTACCAAAGCTGATAAACCTAAAAAATTTCAAGGCTCATTGGGTAATCATGAATCTTTGACATTTGATGCAATTTTAAAGAAAACTGTTTATTATCTGAAATCTTCCTAATTAAGTTTAGTCAATGTAACATTTTCCTTATAAATGAAACTCATTGTCTCATTAGGTCAAGTTTTCCCCTCATTAAAAAACACTTTTGATATTTTTATTCATTTAGAGAATTTCATTAACAAGAGCAGAAGAGAGATGGTGTTATGTATATGACAATATGTGACATGGATTGTTACTCTCTAGACCTCTAAATTTCAAGTGGGACTGTGAAGATGTCACTAAAATTTAATAACTTCCTAATTTAAAATGTAGGTGAATACGAGGTATATTATGTTATATATATATATGATTCATACTTTAAAAAAACATGAACTATTAAGCAGAATACATGTATATACTGTATTATTTATATTCATCATCTTCTTGTCAATGAGTCATTCTTAGAAAAACCACGTAGGAACTTCTGTGATGGCTCAGTGGGTGAAAGGACTCACTGAAAATAAAAACTTGTATTCAATCTGGGAACAACATTGTATAAATACAGAACTGATACCCGTAAGTTGTAATGTGGCCTCTGTGTTTGTGCTATAGAATGTATTTCTATAAATAAATAAACAAATATTACACATGTTTAAATGTTATATAAAATATGTTTAATTACAATAAATTTAGCATTAAATACAAAAAATTTTAATAACTTATAATATTCTAAATACATGACCTTGATCTCACTTAAAATTCTTCTCTCTTTATAGAGAGCAATAGGAAAACAATTTAATTCCTTTAAGGATTTATTAAGAGTAGTTAACTTCTGTATGAAGTTAGAAAATTATAATTGAATATTTGAGATTATGATTTAATTATAATATTTCTTTATTATCTTTTCTCCCATCAAACTCTCCCATGGTATTTCTCTCCAACATTCAAATTCATGGTGCTTTACAAAAGAATTATTGCATGCATTTATGTTTGTGTACAAACACATATACATCTAAATATAAAACTTTTCAATCTGCATAACGATATTTCTATGAGTGTCTTCAAGGCTGATAATTTGGCACTGGACCACCAGTTGATGTGCTTTTCTCTGGGAAAGGCCACATTTAACTTTTACAACTTTCCTTAATTGCCTAAAGTTCTCTGTGAAGGTTTGAGGCACCTGAAGTTTCTGTGTCAATTTCACATATTCACTGGTGTCATCATTGTTCAGGTCACATTAGAGCAGTCATGGTAGTCATTTAATGGTGTACTTTTTTATTTTACTCAGAAACATAATCTTACAGGAAACATTTTAATTCTCTGGCTCGTACACCTTTACTGCCCCTCTTATGCACTCTTCACTGAGTCTTTGGTGAGGGACATTTTGTAGATGAAGCAATTGGCCTGAGTTCCATAAGTCCACACATTGATTGGATGTGGTTTGCTGCAGTGGCTTCCGAAGGAATCTCTTGTGTATTGAATGGATGCAACACCGGTCAATTAAAAAACGTATGGCTTGTAGCTGAGGCAGAAAGTAAGTGAACATCTGGCAGGAAGGGAGGATTCTGGGAAAGAGCCAGGTACTTGGGTTCAGCTGGAAAATTAGAAGTAGGATGGATACCTGGTGCCTGAGCTCAGATAGCTAGCCAAGTGACAGAATGTAGATTGATATAATGTGTTATTTTAAGTAATGTGCTAGTCAGAAAAAAATGAGTGTTATATAGCCTAGGTACTTGGAAAATAATAATTGAGTCTCCTGAGTTCTTATTGCAGAAGATACAGAATGAAAGGAAAAACATCCTTCTACAACATCTGTATGTTGTAAAGAATAAAGTTTTCAGAATGAAGACTACACTTATTAGTAGGTATATCAAGAGAGAATTATATTGTTATTAGATATTAATCCATATATATTAGTAATTATGATTTTAATAGTATTGAATAGTTTTATAGGTTTCTGGTACTGGGCATGGAGTCCTTGTTGAGTGTATCCTAAGTTCAATTAGAAAGCAGTGGTTTACTGCTACACTATGCATTTATGCCACTATTGTACCCTTAAGGCATTTTTGTTGTTTTTTTTTTTGTTTTTTTTTTTATTAATTTATTCTTGTTACATCTCAATGGTTATCCCATCCCTTGTATCCTCCCGTTCTTCCCTCCCTCCCATTTTCCCCTTACTCCCCTCCCCTATGACTGTTCCTGAGGGGGATTACCTCCCCCTCTATATGTTCATAGGGTATCAAGTCTCCTCTTGGTAACCTGCTGTCCTTCCTCTGAGTGCCATCAGGTCTCCCCCTACAGGGGACATGGTCAAAGGCATTTTTAAGAACAAGATAGGAAAGATGTTTTTGTCAAGGCTGTCAAATACAAATAGTTACAACACTTAGAATGTAACATTTATATAATTCCTGATTGTGTCATGAATCTTCTTAGTATAGGTAGTTTATTGTATATATGTGTAATAACAATAAATGTATATGTAAAAAATTTTAAAAATATTTAATATAAAACAACTTTACTCTGTGTAAATGATAAATTATTGCTTTAAAGTGTTAAAATACCTTCTATAATGTATCTTGGACAAGTATTTACTTGCAATGTTGTAAAAGAATGTCAATAATTTTCTATTGTATGCAGTCATGTTTGTGTTCTTAGATAAACAAGACTAATGTTCAACCCATGGACATTTATTATGTAAACTGTAAGACTACGTTACTACTTGTCATTTGCTTGGTAATATTTCTTGTATGATCAAGGCCAGTTTCACAGATGTTTTTTAAAATGCAATAAATGTGCTTTATACCTCCATAAGCATGATTTCAGAATCTTTCTATTGAATATTATCTACCTCTATATTTCTAACAGTGTAAATGGTTATAAAATCACAGAGAATTAATTTGACAAAATGTAAGTGCATATAATTGAGAAATAACACTAAGATAACTTCTTTAAAAGTTGAAGAATCCAGAGGATCCTAGAAACCTACAAGAAGAACATTATGATAGGCAGATTTGGGCCCAGGGGTCCCCCTCAAACTATGGCACCAGCCAAGGACAATATAGGCCGTAAACTTTAAACCCCTACCCAGATCTAGCCAATGGACAAGACATTCTCCACAGTTGAGTGGAGAGTAGGAACTTTCACATGAACTCTGGTGCCCCATATTTGACCATGTCCCCTGGATGGGGAGACCTGGTGGCACTCAGAGGAAGGAGAGCAGGCTACCAAGAAGAGACTTGATACCCTATGAGCATATACAGGGGGAGGAGGTCCCCCTCAGTCACAGTCATAGGGGAGGGGAGTAAGGAGAAAATGAGAGGGAGGGAGGAATGGGAGGATACAAGGGATGGGATAACCATTGAGATGTAATATGAATAAATTAATAATATAAAGTTTTTTAAAAATGTTCACTTTACATATCAATTGTCACCCCTTCCCTTGATGCCTCCATCTCGCACCCTCCCTCCCACATTCCCTCTCCCCTACTTCTCTAGTCCTCAGAAACGAGAGCTCTCCTCCTCTATCATCTGACTTCAGCCTATCAAGTCTGATCTGGAGTTGCCCATGTCCTCTTCTTTTGTAGTCTGCCAAGAACAAAGGCTAGGGGGAAGTGATCAATGAGTGGGCATCAGAATCCATGTTAGAGGTAGCCCCTACTCTCCATACTAGGGGGCCCACAAGGAGACTGTGATACCGATCTACTACATCTGAGTAGAGAGTCCTCACCATGCATGGTCCTTGGTTGGCCCATCAGTCTCAACAACACCCAGCCCTGGCCTGGATTTGTTGGCTCCACTGGTCTCCTTGTGGAGCTCCTCTCCCCTCCAGGTCCGTCTATTCACCAACTCTTCCATATGACTCCCGTTCTTCTGCCCTAAAGCTTGACTGTGAGTCTAGGCCTCTGTTTCCATTTCCCACTGGCTGGAGTCTTTCAGAGGACTGCTATGGTAGGCTCTTGTCCTTTTCCTTCTCTTCAACCACTTCCTGTATTTATGCTATTTGCCCTTTTAATGAAAATCAGGCATTTTTCCTAGGGTCCTCCTTGTTTTTTTAGCTTCTTTAGGTCTGTGCATTGTCCATTTCATTTAGTTTTCCAAATTTTATAGCATATATGCTGTTGTTGGTTAATAATTTCAGATGTTATTTTAAGGATTTCCTGTAGCTTTGTAATTTGAAGGTCTCCTCTTCGAAGTCCATTGAGTTCATTCTTTAACTGAGTACTGCTCAGTTATTAAAAACAAGGAAATCCCTAAATTTGTGGACAAATGGATGGGAGTAGAAATGATCTTAATGAGTGAGTTAACCCAGAAGCAGAAAGACTTACATGGTATATACTCACTTATAATTGGCACTAGTCCAAAAGGGACATCCCATAAAAGTCTTCTCTTACCAGGAGATAGGAATAGATGTGAGGACATCTTACTAAGACTCTAGGTAAGAGGAATATAGGAGATGGGGAAATAGAAGGATCCAGGGGGTCCTAGAAACCTACAAGAAGAACACCGTGATGGGTGAATCGGGGCCCAGGGGTATCTGCTCAAACTATTGCACTAACCAAGGACAATACAATAATAAACACCAAACCCCTACTCTGATCTACCCAATGGACAGGACATTCTCTACAGTTACATGGAGAGCGAGGATTGACTCTGATATGAACTCTGGTGCTCCATATGTGACCACCTCCCCTTGGTGGGGAGGCCTGGTGCCACTCAAATAAAGAATAAGCAGACTACCAAATTGAGACTTGATAGTCTATAACTATATACTGAGGGAAGAGGTCCCCCTTGGTCTTAGACCTAGGGGATGGGAATAGGGTGAAAGCAGGAGGGAGGGAGGAATAGGAGGATACAAGTGATGGGATAACCATTGAGTTATCTGAATAAATTAATAAAATTAAATTTCAATTAAAAAAAATAAAATCTAGTCAATTCATTCACTTCAACCAAGATGTACTATTTTGTACCAATAGTAGTAGGTTCAGGTATTATGAATGAATATAGAAAATGATGCCAGGTATAGTGGTACATGCCTGTACTCCCAGAACTCAATGAGGCAGAGGCAGGTGGATCTCTGTGCATTTTAGGCCCCCATAGTCTATAAAGCAAGTCCAAGGCAACACAGATAAATGCTGTCTTGAAAAAGAAACCAAAACAAAAGAGTCTATTTCATACTTTGCACTTGTGAATTTTGAGACTATCTAAGTAAGTCCTCACTCAAGCTCAGGACTGATAACAGCACTCTAGTATGTATTATGCCTAAGGTGTTTTCATGGCTATGCAGTATATACATGCAGTATGTTGAGAAAGTGGTTTTATTGAAATAACTGTGTCCTAGATTTGCTTTGTGTTGCAGAGGTGACACTATGGCCAAAAAACAACTTTAAGAAAAAGTATCTTATTTGAATTTTATATCCCAAGGTATTGTTCATTCAGGGAAGAATATGTAGGAGTTCAACAGAGAAGCATAGAGGCAGGAACTGAAGCAGAAACAATGGAAGAATGCTGTTTATTTTCTTGTTTCCTATACCTTGCTAAGACTGTATTTCTTTATATAATGAACAGGAGCAACCATCCCAATAGAGACCCCGTGCCCAGCGATCTTGGACCCCACTTATCATAAAACAAAAAAATGCACAACAGACTCTCCTACAGGTAATGTGAGAGAGGCAGTTTTCCATTTGGGATTCCTCATCCCCCAGATGTCTATATATACTGTCAAGTAGATATACAGGAAAAAAGGGCAACTTAAACATCATAAACTTGTGGCAATCAGCTATAGTGCAATTTTGATTTCCTTTTCTGCTTTGTATTGGATGTTTTATTAGAGCAGAGTCAGAAATTCATACATTAGAAACATTATCCAATAATCAATTCATACTATGTTTTCAGTTAATACCTCAGTGTGTGTTTTTATACCTTGATTTATTATAGAGTTTAAGAATCAGTAAATAATTAGAAATTGCTAGCATGTGGAAAATTCAAATACTATGTTGCATTAGAAAAATGAACATTGTTTAAAATTATTCACATTAAGATGTAATTCAATATACAAATCCATTACTTATATGGAAAGGAAAAATTATGTTGGAAATAAGCATAAACAGTACTTATAAACCTTACACTCCGTTCTGGTGCATTTTATGAAATTGTGACAATGGAGTGAAATACCATATTACACACAATATCAAACCACAGTAAAATTTTTAATACAAACACACACATCTACATTCATATATAAACATGTGCATATACAAAATATATACACATATATATAGACACATTTATGTACATATGTGTATACGTATATGTATATGTGTGTGCATATGCATAACAATAATCATTCAAGAAGACAGCACGAATTTGGAGGAGGGATACACATGGGGAGTTAGGAGAGTAGAAAATGAGTGGAAAGATACAGGAAATATCTATAAAGTACTCAAACAAATAAAATTTAAAACTAACATATGACAAGGGATATAATATAGTAATTACATAACACAAAAAAATAACAATATATGTCCTAACAACTAGGAATAAGCTAAAGATTGTTCAAGTTTCACAATTTGTCAATACACTATTGTTTCTATGAAATAAAAATTATATAACTCCAGTTTATGTCTTATTCTGCTATGACAGAAAAGGCATATGTATGTATATTGAATTATTAATGACACTCTTTTAACTGTAGAATATAATCAAATCATGATTATTAAATGAATATTTATATCTACTGATCACAGTTAAAATGGCCAGAAAAGTTTTACTTTCTGCCACCAATCTTCAGTTAATGTTGTTATTAGATATGTCATCAAATTGGCTATAAAACAGCCTCTTGTGAAGTGAGAAAAATAATTATGAGCAAAATCTGTCACAAATGGAATATGACTAAAAATCCATATGAGAATATATTAAATCTAAAACAGAGTAGTGTTTATAGTAAGGAACAGTAGTAACCTAATTTTGAGCCAATGCCTATTTTCAAATATAAGAACTGAAGACATCACTTATGTGTATAAAATTTACAAAATATTTTGTGAAAATGTTCCATAAATTGGTCTTTGTTAGTTGAGAAAAGTAACCAAAATAAATAGTAAAATTTGATAATTTGAAAGTCAATCGCTGTCAGAAACAGGAAGGTTCCAAATATTTCAATGACTATTCTCTGTGCTTTGCCATTATTAAAACTAAAAAAAATTCTTCAGACGTCAATTTTAATATTGATATTTTACCATTTGATAGATGAAGTTTGTCTATAACATGCCAGATTGAGGACTAATTTACTTTCATAAGTTATCCTCTATGACTTTGTGACAATTTCTATTCCCACTTTCTGGGCCCAGAGATGATTTTTTAATGAAATATATGTGCAAATTCAAATATTAATATGTTTTGACCACATTTTCTCACTCGATACTTTCCACATTTCCCCCACATTTCTGTGCCCCTAATCTAATCTCTCTCTCTCTCTCTCTCTCTCTCTCTCTCTCTCTCTCTCTCTCTCTCTCTCTCTCTTCCCTTCTATATAAAAATACACATAAAAAACAACCAAAAATAAAATACAATAAAAAAACCTAAAACACATAAAAATGGAAATCAGGGTAAACAATCAAAAGACTAAAAAAAGTCAAATCAAAGCAAATTGAAATAAGAAATTATTATTCTTTGACTGATGTATCGGTAACTTCAATTGTATGTTCTGCACTTGAGATTCTCTCTTTCATCTCTTGTATTCAGTTTGCATGGCTTGTGTCCATAGTGCCTGTGCAAGCAGAGTCGAAGGCCGAACTCTGCCAAGACAGGGTAAGCAGGTCCTCAATAGTTCCTGCCTCGCGAATAAGTCTGGCAGAGATATTGGGCTAGAAGGCCGAGGATGAGGCTCCAAGGTTATAGAGCGTGTTAGTTCAGGCAGTAAACTGTCTTATTTTTTTATTCTGGAAGCTGCTAACCGGCACTAGTGGCACACTCAAGCATTTAAGTTTTATTTCTTCTCAAGTCTCTGAGGAAGGTTGAAGACCAGATAGTTTAGTTTTACAATCAAGTTTTCTTGGTTAGGGCATAAGCTCTTTTTAGATAAAGATGAAGAATTTAAGTTAAATAGTATTTCACAGTGTATATGTACCACAGTTTCTTTATCCATTCTTCTATTGAGGGACACTTAGGCTGTTTCCATGTTCTGGCTATTATGAATAAGGATGCTATGAACATGGTTGAGCAAATTTTCTTGTTGTGTGCTGGAGCATCTTCTGGGTATATTCCAAGGAGTGGAATAGCTGGGTCTTGAGGAAGCCCTATTCCCATTTTTCTGAAATAGCACCAGATAGATTTCCAAAGTGGTTGTACTAGTTTGCATTCCCATCAGCAATGAAGGAGTGTTCCTCTCTCCCCAGATCCTCGCCAGCATGTGGTGTCGCTTGAATTTTTGATCTTAGCCATTCTGATGGGTGTAAGATGGAATCTCAGAGGAATTCCTGAAATTTGTGGAT
Source organism: Acomys minous (assembly GCF_964271855.1). NCBI lineage: Eukaryota > Metazoa > Chordata > Mammalia > Rodentia > Muridae > Acomys > Acomys minous. The sequence continues at coordinate 27,705,697 of NC_140492.1, read as the reverse complement.
AAATGGATTGAGCTAGAAATGATCATAATGAGTGAGTTAACCCAGAAGCAGAGAGACTCAAATGGTATATACTCACTTATATCTGCATATTAGCCCAAGGGGCATGTCCCACGAAAGCCTTCACTTACCAGGAAACTGAGACAGAGGGGAGGACATTCTACTGGGACTCTAGATGAGAGAAGCATGGGAGAATGGCAAAGTAGAAGGATCCAGAGGGTCCTAGAAGTCTACAAGTAGAACATTATGATAGGCAGATTTGGGCACAGAGGTCCCGCTCAAACTAAGGTACCAGCCAAGGAAAATACAGGCGGTAAACCTTAAACCCCTACCCAGATCTAGACAATGGACAGAACACTCTCCACAGTAGAGTAGAGAGTGGGATATGACTTTCTCACATACTCTGGTGCCTCACCTTTGACCATGTCCCCTGGAGGGGGAGACCTGGTGGCACTCAGAGGAAGGACAGCAGGTTACCAAGAAGAGACTTGATACCCTATGAGCATATACAGGGGGAGGTGATCCCCCTTAGGAACAGTCATAGGGGAGGGGAATAAGGGGAAAATGGGAGGGAGGGAAGAATGGGAGGATACAAGGGATGGGATAACCATTGAGATGTAACAAGAATAAATTAATAAAGGAGAAAAAAATTTTAGAGCACAAAAAAATAATTTAAGTTAATACAGACTAGATATGATAGATATTGAATATCATTGAGAAATTTAGACCCAGCAAGGTAGGAAAGATGTTTATTTCAAGTTTGACAAATACAAATAGTCAAATAACTATGAATGTAATCTTTATATAACTCATGATTGTCCCATGGTTCTTCCTGCAGAATGTAGTTTGTTTTGTTCATGTTTAATAAAATAAATATATATATATGTGTTAAAAAAGAGAAATAAAAAATTTTACAAAAATGCCCTTTAGATCATTTTGTGTTGGATAACTACCCTGGGCATGGATCCTGCACTAAACAATGACTAACACGTTATGGCTTTTAAGTTAGGCATGAAAGCACAAAGACAGTTTTATAGAGAAAGAAAAGGCATTCCTAGGAATAAAAGTGGGATGGTGATCTTTATGTATGTGAGTGTGTATGTGTGTTTGTGTCTTTGTGTGTGTGTGTGTGTGTGTGTGTGTGTGTGTGTGTGAGAGAGAGAGAGAGAGAGAGAGAGAGAGAGAGAGAGAGAGAGAGAGAGAGAGAGAGAGAGAGAAGTTTATATTTGATACCATATTCATCTGGGAAGTGGGAATCTTTATTGTAAGATGTACTACATAAAAGAGGCTTGTAACCAACTCTTTAGGACAGTTTCTTAATTTATCATTGATGTAGGAGAAAGCAGATCACTATGGCCAGTGCCACCACTGGACAGGTAGTCCTTCACTGTGAAAGGATGACAAATGAGCAATCCAGGAAAGTCAAGGCAATAAGCAATGCTGCTCTGAGGTTTCTGCTTCTGGTCCTGCCTACAGCTTCCTGCCTTGCTTGAGTTACTACCTTTACTTCCCTCAGTGATGGAAAGTGATCAATACTTGGAAACCAAATAAGCCCCTTGGTCCTACTGCTCCCGCAAAAGTAATGATTAATAACATTTCAGATATGTAAGATTTTTAAAATCATTATTGAAGCTACGTATATTTTTAATGTTTCTTTTGTGTTATGAATAAAATAATAATGTTTCTGGACAACCTAAACTGATATGTGCCTTAAAAAGTTGTTTTAATTGTAGATAAAAGCTATCTAGTCATCAACTCCATCAGAGACATGAAAAGGAATAAAATTAATTACCTGTGTATGCCGATGCCGCTCCAGTCCAGCAGGAAAGACACCAACACCGGGAACTCTTCTTGTAGCAGTTTTTATTCAGGATCCTTGACTACCAGAGTGACTCCGGGAAAAGCTACCACAGAACCTTTATAGTGTGCCTGTCCTATCAGAAACTGCCACGTCGTCACTCCTGGTTGGTGCATTCGGATCACACCACCTCAATCTATGTCTTGTTCGAATCACGCCACCTTACCTCATGCCTTCAGGCATGCACATAAGGGGCTTGCTCACTGCGCATGCGCATACGGTTTACTCACTCTGCATGCACAAAAAGGGGCGCACTGTGCATGCACAAAAGGGGGCGCATTGTGCCGGGGAAGCTGCTATCTGTGGCTCTCCACATGTGTATACTGGTGGTGCAGATTAGCAGCTTTCCAAATGAGAAGATGACAGGGATAATTTTCTCCCTAAACAGTCACCCGGAACTATGGCATTGGAGCATCATCTTCAGTCTTCTGGCCCAATTATTTGACAGACATATTTGTGAGGAAGGAACTACTGAGGACTTGCTTACCCTGTCTTGGAAGAGTTTTGCCATCAACTCTGCATGCATTCAAGCTTGTCCATTTTTAGGCAGAATCTGTCTGTGATAGAAATGAGAACATTTTGCCCAATGGCTGCTTTGCCACATTTCAGTCCATCTCCATAAGGAGGTTCTTTGATGTTCCCCATCTCCTTTAAGGTAGGCTGGGTCTTGCCAGACGTAACCTGTCTCATTGTCAATGAATCTTTAAAAAAAAAGAAAAAAAACTTTAAAGGCCATATTCTGCGTGTGTCTGAGATTTTTGGAGACCTTTTCTTTTTTACCTTTTTCTTCTTTTTTTTTTCCTTTATTAATTTATTCTTGTAACATCTCAATGGTTATGCCATCCCTTGTATCCTCCCATTCTTCCCTCCCTCCCATTTTCCCCTTATTCCCCTCCCCTATGACTGTTCCTGAGGGGGATTACCTCTCCCTGTATATGCTCATAGGGTATCAAGTCTCTTCTTGGTAACCTGCTGTCCTTCCTCTGAGTGCCACCAGGTCTCCCCCTCCAGGGGACATGGTCAAAGGTGAGGCACCAGAGTATGTGAGAAAGTAATATCCCACTCTCTACTCTACTGTGGAGAATGTCCTGTCCATTGGCTAGATCTAGGTAGGGGTTTAAGGTCTTCTGCCTGTATTTTACTTGGCTGGTGCCTTAGTTTGAGCGGAACCCCTGTGCCCAAATCTGCCTATCATAATGTTCTACTAGGTCCTAGGTTTCTAGGACCCTCTGGATCCTTCTACTTTGTCATTCTCCCATGCTTCTCTCACTAGAGTCCCAATAGAATGTCCTCCCCTCTGTCTCAGTTTCCTGGTAAGTGAAGGCTTTCGTAGGACATGCCCCTTGGGCAAATATGCAGATATAAGTGAGTATATACCATTTGAGTCTCTCTGCTTCTGGGTTAACTCACTCATTATGATCATTTCTAGCTCAATCCATTTATCCACAAATTTCAGGAATTCCTTGTTTTTAATAGCTGAGTAGTATTCCATAGTGTATATGTACCACAGTTTCTTTATCCATTCTTCTACTGATGGACACTTAGGCTATTTCCATGTTCTGGCTATTATGAATAAGGCTGCTATGAACATGGTTGAGAAATTTTCTTGTTGTGTGCTGGAGCATCTTCTGGATATATTCCAAGGAGTGGAATAGCTGGATCTTGAGGAAGCCCTATTCCCATTTTTCTGAGATAGCACCAGATAGATTTCCAAAGTGGCTGTACTAGTTTGCATTCCCACCAGCAATGAAGGAGTGTTCCTCTCTCCCCACATCCTCGCCAGCATGTGGTGTCACTTGAATTTTATAAAATCACATCTATCTGTTGCAATTAACTTATCAGTAACTGGCTCAGTGAGACTGTAGTATATTTTTAAAGCTGAAAGCCTTAAGCTAGGCAGAATCTAAACTACTACTAATCTGCTAGTAAACTAAATTAAACTACTCTAATCCTATCATCTCAAAACCTACATATACCTCAATCACTTGCAATCTGATCCTCCTTGGGTGGCTTCACTCTTTAACTGTCAACTACCAGCTACTAGCTCTTCCAAACATCTCTTGGAAGCTCCGCCTACCAAAACCTGTCCTTCTGCCCAGCTTATTGGCTAAACAGCACTTTGTTGACAACTGCCACATCCACTCAACCCATTCCTCCTCTTCTATCTATTACTCCTAGGACATATATTTTTGTGATAAAAATAGACTAGTAATTTTATGACCATGATTTGATTAATTAACAATTAACTTGTACAATTCACTTATCCTAAACTGCCTGCCATAGCACATTCAAAGTATTAAAAGTAAACCTTGTATTATAATTGAGTTATATTGGTTATAATACTGCATATTAGAGTAGAAATCTACAAAATGTGTGTGGAGAATAGAATAATCTTACGTTTGAATTCTATACCAATGTATCTAAAATTAAACTTATTTTGCATCTATATACAAAATTCTATACCAGTGAATTGAAAATCACCTTTTTTTTTTTTTTTTTTTTTTTACAGTTACTCTTGGTTGATTAGGGGTTAAGATGTCTAGATAGATGTTTTAAGTTGACAATGATGAGATATGATAGAAGTTAATTTACTTCAGAAATTTTGATGCAGAAAGATAGGAAAGATGTTTGCTTCAAGGCTGCCAAATACAAATAGCCAAAACACTATGAATGTAACATTTATATAATTCCTGATTATTTCATGGTTCTTCTTGCTGTAGGTAATTATTGTATCTATGTGTGATAATATAAGTGTATATGTAAAAAATAAAAAATAAAAAAATAAAAATGTTGTTGTAAATATTTTCTATGTACAATACACACACAGACAGACAGACACACACACACTCATGCACAATTTTCATAAGCTGTGTCTAAAGAGTATAAGAGAACTGTGTGTGTGCGTGTGTGTGTGTGTGTGTGTGTGTGTGTGTGTGTGTGTGGACATAGGCTTGCAAAGTTCAATGTTAGGTGTCTTACTGGGTTACTCTTCATTTTCTTTTCCTTTAACTGAGTCTCTATAAGAACCTAAAGACTACTGATTATCTGGGTTGTTATCCAGCATATCCCAGGGATATGCTAAGCTCATCCTCAAGCACTGGGATGACAAATGTAAGTTGTCTTTCGCTTGGATATTAGTTATCTAACTATAGCCAGCATTTTGATTGAGCTATCTCTCCAAGTACTGTGTAAAATGCTGATTCACAAATATGTCTAGAATTTTTTAAATATTCTATAGATTAAGTGACCTTAATAAATAATATAAATAAACTGGTGCTCATATAATAACTTATATATTTTAAAGGCTTATTAAGTATTAAATTTATTAAATTCTACAAGATACAGTATTTTGAAAGTAGCTCATTTATAAAGGATTTGATATAATGAAATTCAAAACTGTAACATACTGCTAAGATTTAGGAAAATAATTGTGGTACTTGTAGAAGCAATGGCAATAATATTTGCTTGGCTGTTTTCTATTGGTTGTCAGTGACTTACATTCCGGGAAAGTTCAGATATGAAGACAAGTTACTCCACTGATGTGAGGTGGCTGTCATGTAGTGTGATTAAAAAACAGAGGCCAACTATCTTTAGTAAAGTAAGATGAGTTTTCATAAAATGAGACAAGGTCCAAGTGTTTGAAGATCATGAAACATCTACTAGACCATTTTAGTGGTTTGATTTTTACAGAGGAAAATTTATAGGGTTGATCTTCTCTGACTTGACATTTTAATAGGATCTCTCTGGCAGTATTGGAAAATAGACTCAGGGCAAAGGTGGAAGCAAGCAGGTCAGTCACAAAGATATTGCAATAATCCAGGTGAGAGATGGCTGTGACATAGAGTAAACTGTTAGTAGTGGCAGTAGTAGGAACTCTGGGGAAATGGCCTGTGCTGACAGAATGGGTAGGTAAGCAAGAGAGAAATAGCTTCGAGATTGACCTGAAATATTTCATAGGTATCTTGTCAAAATGTTAATTCACATAGGGAAAAATTTCAAAGGAATGAAGGTTAGATCAACATTCAGATTTTTTTTATCACCATGAAGATGATGGAGATAATGAATGATGAGTCATGTTTCGCAATTTAATACAAGTGACACACCAGGAAAATAATTTTCTCTGTGTATAACAAATAAATAATCATAAATCTATTTACACAGAAAACAAACAGTGTCCTATAAAAATTATGGAATGGACATTAAAACACAACTAACAAGAATGTAAAAGTTAAAGGTAATATAGTATTTTAAATTTTAATTAGTTATTAGAAGAAACTATGTTTATATGTTTCTTAATAATCTTGACCAAGGCCAGAACAACTGAACTCAAATGAGTAGTTTCTATAACTTTTTAGTACATGTGTGTAATTAATTATTAAGTAAAACACTGCTTTTTCTCTGGGATCCAAAATACCCTTAAAATTAGTTAGCTAGCAAGGGATTAGGAGGGTGGGAAAATCTACCAAGAAAGATAAAATAGAATGTAGTGTGAAGGCAAAACTAACTATATTATGGGAATTAGACAAGGAAGAAAAAGAAACATATGGAAACATGATATATGGACCCATATAAAAGTCTGCCATACAGAAACCTGCAACATAAAAGCATGTGTGTGTGTGAGTGTGTGCGTGTGTTTCTGTTTGTTTGTTTGTTTGTTTGTTTGTATTGTGTATTAAAGGAATTTAAATGGAGTAACCATGTAATGGAGGAAACAGTGAACTAAACAGAAAACTTATGCAAACATGGAAGAAAAATCAATAATGCCAAAATTGTTTACATCTTCATGAGTGTTTGGCCAAAAAGTTTCCATAGAACTTCATAAACATCACTGGTTATTGCCAAGGCTGTTGAAATTTCTTCATAACATGGTGTATTGGTGAATACACAACTACACAACTTAGTTATGGCACAGGAAAAAATCAGGTTGGTACCGAACTAGAAGCTTTGCTGGGATGTACTTTCCGCATCATTAGATGTGAAAAGTAAGTACAGAGATCACCTAGTGTCAAGTTATGTTATTGCCAATATAGACTTGCCTAGAAGAAATAGTGGTGTATTGGTAATTCAAAGCTTAAAGGAGAAACCAGCAAATATTTTACTAGATCTAAGGCTTACTCTATAAGATGAGACCCATAATTGACATTGCTATTGTGGGCAAGAACATGAGACTAGGTAGGTCATGGACTCTAAGGAAAAATTGATTACTTTTATTCTCTTAAAAGAACAAAGTAACCAAAATACCTTTAATGACATATAACAGCACTTACAGAACAATCAGCACTCAGCCCTCAGGAGAGAAGTTTCTTCTTTCAGTAGATGATAATTAACACAGAGACCAACATCTTAACATTGTGTAGTAAATGAGAGACATTGGAGTATTCAGCCATAAATACAATGTTTTATAAAACCCCTAACCTCAAGTATCAATAGTCTATGCTGAAGAGGATACAGAAAAGTTCTAAGATTCAAAGGTCAAGGACGCCATCAAGAAAACAGATTTCCCCCAACAAGACAGGACTTCTATACATAATTCAGAGACTGTAGCAATCTACCTAGAACCTGCAAAGATTCAAAGAAAACAAAATCCCTCCACTGAGAATTGGAAGTGGACAAGAATTTCCACCCATAAATGGGAAACAATAAAGGGAAAATCAGTTTTCTTCTAAAGAGTGCGTATATTTTATCAACACATTCAAGTGCAGTAGTGGCTCAACCAACACAAAATAGAAAAATATGTTTGGAGGTAGGAAAGGGAAAGATAAAATTTTGTAGCTCTGCTATATTGTCAAAAAATTTCAAAGAAGCATTTAAAATGCTACCATAAGTTACTGATTTCTATTTTAAAAGACTGTATTCATAATATAAGTTGGCTTCATACAGTTAAGGGAAGGTCTTGACTTCCATTTTCTTTTTTAATAATAATTTACTCCTATTACATCCCAATTGTAATCCCTCACTCTTATCTTCCTGTTCCAATCCTCCCTCCCACTTCCACACTCTTCTCCTCCCCTAGAATTCTGAAAAGTGGGGTTCTCCTCTCGCACCATTTGACCACAGCCAATCATCTTTCATCTGGATAGCCTGTAACATAACCTTCTGTTTTTCCACAGAAACTTTCCACCAAGGAGTAGTGACCAAATAGCATGCACCAGAGTTCATGTCAGAGACAATCCCCCACTTTACTCCCCATGCCCCATGTGGAGAATGAGCTGTCCATTGGCTACATCTAAACAGGGGTCCTAGTTCCTCTGCCTGCACTGTAGTTTTTGGTGTTTCAGTTTGTGCAGGCCCTCCCTTGGTTTATATCCACCAGCCTTGATGGTGCCCTTGTGGAGCTCCTGACAACTGCTACCCTATCCCCATGTCCTTCCATCCCTCAACTCTTCCATACCATTCACAGTGATTAGACCAGAATCCTGATGCAAGGCCCAGTCTTAATCCCAATGTACAACTTGGTGAAGTCTCTCAGAGGACATTTATATTGGGCTAATATCCACGTGTACATGAATATATATCATGTGTGTCTTTCTGGGTCTGGATTACATCACTCAGGATGGTGTTTTCTAGTTCCATCCATTTGCCTGCAAATTTCAAGCATTCTATGTTTTTAATAGGCAAAGAGTATTTCATTGTGTAAATGTACCACAGTTTTGTTTTGTTTTATCCATTCTTCAGTTGAAGGACATCTAGATTGTTTCCAAGTTCTTGCTATTATGGAAAACTCTGCTATGAACATAGCTGAGCAAATGGCTTTGTTGTGTGGTAGAGCAATTTTCAGGTATATGGCCAGTAGTGGCATGTCTGGCTCTTGAGGAAGAATTATTCCCAATTTACAAAGAAAGTGCCTGATTGATTGCCAAAGTGGTTGTACAAAGTTTGCACTCTCATCAGCAATGGAAAAGTGTTCCCCTTTCTCCTCATCTGTGCCAGCATGTGCTGTTACCTGAGTTTTTTTTTAATGTTTATCAATTTATTCATATTACATCTCAATTGTTATCCCATCCCTTGTATCCTCCCATTCCTCTCTCCCTCCCCTTACTCCCCTCCCCTATGACTGTGACTGAGGGGAACCTCCTCCCCCTGTATACACTCATAGGGTATCAAGTCTCTTCATGGTAGCCTGCTATCCCTCCTCTGAGTGCCATGAGGCCTCCCTATCAAGAGGACGTGGTCAAATATGGGGCACCATATAGTTCATGTGAAAGTTAGACCCACTCTCCACTCAATGGTGGAGAATGTCCTGTCCATTGGGTAGATCTGGGTAGGGGTTCAAAGTTTACTGCATGTATTGTCCTTGGCTGGTGCCATAGTTTGAGCAGGACCCCTAGGCCCAGATCTGCCCATCATAATGATCTACTTGTAGGTTTCTAGGATCCCCTGGGTCCTTCTGTTTCCCCATTCTCCCTTGATTCTCTCACCTAGAGTCCCAATAGGAAGTCTTCCCTTCTGACCCACTTTCCTGTAAGCGAAGATGTTCTTGGGACATGCCTCTTTGGCTAGTGTCCAGATATAAGTGAGTATATACCGAGTTTTTGATCTTAGGCATTCTGATGGGTGTAAGGTAGAATCTCAGAGTTGTTTTGAGTTGCATTTCCCTGATGACTAGGGTTGTTGAGTGTTTCTGTAAGTGTTCCTCAAAGATTCAATGTTCCTCTTTTGAGAATTCTGTTTAGCTTTATACCCAATTTTTAATTAGGTTATTTGGTTTGGTGTTATTTAGTTTCTTGAGTTCTTTATATATTTTTAATATTAGCCCTTTGTCAGTAGTAGGATTGGTGAAGATCTTCTCCCTGTCTGTAGGCTGTTGTTTTGTTCTGTTGACACCATCCTTTGCCTTACAGAAGCTTTTCAGTTTCATGAGGTCCCATTTATTACTTATTGACTTTAGAGAGCTGTTTGCTTCTTTGTAAAAAATCAAGTGTCCATATGTATGTCAGTTTATTCTGGATCTTTGATTTGGTTCCACTGATTAGCCTAATTCTACACCAATACCATGCTGTTTTTAATACTGTAGTACAGTTTGAGATCCAGGATGGAGATTCTTCCAGAAGATCTTTTATTGTTTTGGATATATTTAGCTATTCTGGTTTTTTGTTGTTGTTGTTGTTTTGTTTTGTTGTGTTGTTGTTGTTGTTGTTGTTTGTCTTTCTGTATGAAGTTCAAGGTATCTAAAGAATTGTGTATGAATTTTGATGGGAATTGCATTGAATTTGTAGATTTATTTTGGTAAAATGGCCATTTCTACTATGTAGGTTCTCCAGATCCATAAGCATGGGAAATTTTTCCATCTTCTTAACAGCTGATGAGTTCCTTGGTGGAATTTTCTGTGTCATTGATGTATACTATCATATCATTTGAAAGAGTGATACTTTGACTTCTTCTTTTCCAATTTGTCGAATGTTATTACAAATCACAAGAAATTGTTTTCTGTCCAAGTTTTCTAATGCCAATAAGTATTCTACATGCTTAGTAACTTGAAGTGCTTTCTAAGAAATGCTATGTGAATAGCTTTATGACATTGTGAGCAAAAGTATGTTTGACTATGTGCTATTTTAAGCATACACAACTACTTTTTACACTGCAAACTATTGGCAAATCAAGAATCAGTAGCTTCTCTGAGAAAGTTGTATCATTTGAAGGGAGTTTTTGAGGTATTAGGTTACTTGTTTCCATCTGTGAGTAACTATCTTCAGCATCATAGGTTCTTTGCTAGCCTTTAGTTTTCATTTTTATTAACAAGAGCACTGAAACTTGTTTGCCTGATACATATGTGATTTAGAGTCAGAACAAAAAGATGTGTTTGCTGCAGTAACCTTCTTGATAATGTGGGAAATAAATAAACAAACAAGCACCTCAAATACTGCATTTCAAATGCAATTATGTTCTTTTGGAAATCTAAGCCTTTTCAATAAACTCTGAATATTAACAGTTTACAACTTCCTTGTGTCAAATATTCAGGAAATACATAATTTTGAGAACTTTGCTATTTGGAAAATTGTTTGAATTAATTTTGATCAAAATATATTTTTACAGGATGAAGACATTATTGGAAAAACAATTATATTTTTCGATTGGATGGGAAATCAAATGTTCTAGTTTATATTAATGTAATTCTATGGAGTGACAAAAATCTGCTTTGGTCAGAAGAGGCAATGTTTTTATGTAACCCAACTGAATTTGATAAAATTAAGTATTAAAATATGCAACCTTAATTAAAATATATAAACAAATAACTTGATTTCATTATTGTTTCTGATGCTTTAATTTCACTTTATATTTAATATTTAATCTTAGAGTAAATCTTTTTCAATCCAAAGAACAAGTATTACGTTACAAAATGATAGTAAACATTAACTTTTATTTTCAGTTTTTAAATTTTAAATGTATATATAGAGATTAATAATAGCAAAATACAATAAAAACTTTCTCTTATTTTAGTATGTCTACTAAACAAAAATAAAATCATGAAAATACCAGCACTTGGAAAATCTGATGAAAGCCTGCCAAGTGAACTATATTAAAGAGTTAATATGTAGGTTCACATGGTATATATCCCCCAGAAAGATTGTCACTTTTATCTTTCTGTATTTAGCAATAGAACTTGGCTTTCTATGCATGAAAATGAGAATTCATCCAGATTGTCTCACAATTTCTTTTAGGATGTGTACGGTAAAAATCTGTCTCTGTCATCTTCTCATTTGTAAAGCTACTAACCTGCACTCCCGGCATAATCAGATAATCAGCTTTATTCTTTCTAAAGTCTCTGATGGAGTTGAAGACCAGGTAGCTTAGTTTTACAATGAAACTTGGTTGTTTAGTGGTTAACATGTTTTTAGGTCTAGGTAGATGTTTTAGGCTGATAATGACAAGATGTGATGGAGACTGATTTACTATATTCAGAAACTTAGATGCACCAAGATAGGAAAGATGTTTTCTTCAAGGCTGTCAAATACAAATAGCCAAAACACTAAAAATGTAACATTTATTTAATCACTGATTGAGTCATGGTTCTTCTTGCTATAAGTAGTTTATTGTATATATGTGTAATAATATAAACGCATATGTAAAAATGTTTAATTATTAAAAAAAAGACAGAAAATAATACAATGGGGAAGGTTGTTGAGCACGTTGAATGTCATGTTAAAATTCCTAACCATGAAAGTAGATAGTCTGTAATTATTTCCATTATTTAACTCTCCAAAAATTATCATCTTTGAATCAAACACAACCAGATAAGGATTTTACTAAGTACCATTTTATGGCATTAAAAGATAGTAGTTTGCACACATAATATTGTAAAGCAAGCAAGTGAAACTTTCATCTCAAATTAATATGATTGCACTTGTGAATTACTTAACCTTTGTGGGGAGGCCCTGCAAGCACACAGATAAAGGGTATCCAGGTGAAACCTGGTAGGATATGGTCATATGTTGGGGGAGGAGGTCCCCTTCTCTCAGAGACCAAACAGAAAAAAATAGGGTGGGAATGGGAAGATATGAACAATCGGGATATAATCTGAATAAATAATAATAAACTTAAAAAATAAAAAAACAAATCAATGTCAATATTTTCTTGTTCATATTTTTAAAAGGATTCATATTATTTTTTATTTTGAACCTGGTAAAACATATCAATGTTTTGAAATCACACATGGATGCCAATCGGTTAATGTCACATTTTACTGTAATAAATAATTTCATTTTCTATATCGCTAACTATACCCATAATTAAATAAGAAAATGCTGACCATACAGATAATCTCTTTTGTATGGAACCATCGCCTGTTAATAAAAAGTATAACCAGGACTTCCATTAATCCATGTACATTCTCAGCATGCAGACTGGGCAACAAATGGTGCAGATGGCTTTCTTAAGACTGGCCAATATCCCAATTTTCATGCCTTCCCCCCAAAATCATGTTGAAACAGCAGGAAGAAATTTTAAGAGAACAATGCCATATTTCCAAAATGTGAGGTAGATTTTTTTTGGTCATTCAGTGGGTGATGGATGTTAGTCATTAAAGAGGGGATGATTCCAAGTTCTTAAACTGTCTTGGTTAAGGAAGAAGCAAGGTATAGGAGCTTAGCCTCAAGATTTTTTTTTCTTTATTCTATCTTTTCTCTCTTAACTAATATTAAGGGTAAATGAGGCCGAATGAATGAAAACTTGGGCAACTTTCCAGACAGCCAGTTGTCTGTGTCATTTCTGTAAGTTTAGAAGCTGCTTGCTCTGCAATTCCAGGAACTCAGATATTTATTTATTCTCAAGTATGTGATATGGCTGAACACTAGATAGTTATGGTCTCCTAATTAAGCTTAAGTTGTTTAGAATTTATGAAAATATTTTTATTTTTTAAGAAAATGTTTTTAAAAGGATTTCTTAAGTATGAGTAGGTTTGGGAGGGTTGATAAGTTCAAACTAAGATAGAAAATGATTTCAGTACTGAACTCTGAGTTCACTAAGATAGAATAGACAGTACATTTTTCTTATGCTGCCAAATACATTGTGAATGTAATTATTATATGATAGTTTTCATAACTGCTTCACAGGTGTTTTCATTTTTACAGTTTATTATAAGAGAAAGGGGCTTTTTTTATAAAAAAAAAAGGGAAATGTAGAGACAATCTCTTGTATACTATATGAGGTATCACCTATTAATAAAAAAAAACCTGAGGATATGTAGCCAGTTGTGTGGCACACGGAATAGAATAAGTGGGTAAAATATGGTATGAACTATTTGGAGAAAGCCAAATTTTATGGTTTAGGCATCTATCAACAAAATATAAAGTCTTAGAGTCACTATTTTGAAAACTGGGGCATGGATAGAAAAGTCCAAGTCTGTGGTTACAAGTAGCATTTAAAGTGTTATCTGACAATTGTAAAGAAATTCCAGAACAGTCATAGAAACAAACAGCACGTCATCTTCAATCTCTTTCTTCAGAGTTTTGAAATTTTTTCACACAAGTACTTCACTTGCTTGGTTAGAGTAACCCCTAAATATTTTATATTGCTTGTGGCTAACAAGAAGGGTGTAGGTTTCCTGATTTTTTTTCTCTGCATGATTGTCATTTGTATATAAGAAGGCTACTGACTTTTTTGAGCTAATTTTGTATCCAGCCAATTTGCTGAAGGTGTTTATCAGCTGTAGGAGTTCTCTGGTGGAATTTTGAGGGTCACTTATGTAGACTATCATATCATGTGCAAATAGGGATAATTTGACTTCCTCCTTTCCCATTTGGATCCCCTTGATCTCCTTTTGTTCTTTTATTGCTCTGGCTAGAACTTCGAGTACTATATTGAAGAGATATGGAGAGAGTGGGCAGCCTTGCCTTGTTCCCGATTTTAGAGGAATTTCCTTGAGTATCCCACAATTTAGTTTGATTTTGGCTATTGGCTTGCTGTATATAGCCTTTATTGTGTTGAAGTATGTGTCTTGTATCTCTGAACTCTCCATAACTTTAAACATGAATGGTGTTGGATTTTATCAAACGCTTTCTCTGCATCTAAGGAGATGATCATGTGGGTTTTTTTAAATTTTCAGTTTGTTTGTATGGTGGATTACCTTGATGGATTTCCATATATGAAACCATCCCTCCATGCCTGAAATGAAGCCTACCTGGTCATGGTGAATGATATCTTTGATGTGACTAAATGGCACTCTAATTTCTGCCCACTTACCATGTTTTAAATTAATAAATCATGCCTTTTAATATCTATAGTTTATTTGAAAAAATATCAACATCAAACCTTTGTGAAAAAATGTTGAAATGTGGAAACAAAAGCACTGTTAACAAAAAGTAAGGCATGTGTGTTATCAATGCTTATCATTTAACTTAGCATACAGCTGGAGTAAAATGCAGTTGAATTGATAATTGTGTTAAAATTTTAAGGTACTAGAAATAAATACTATATTTTTGCAGCCTATTAATAGTCAGAAACTATTGAGAAGAAATAAAAATGCAGGAAGTATAGCCTCTTATGATATGACTGATATATATGCACTGCTTTGGTGATAGTTAACTATCATGAAAAGGAAGAAGATAAATGTGAGAATCATCTGTAGACCTTCATGTGGTTTAACCTCCCTTCTTTGATAAGTTGCAAATCACTCAACGAACAAGGTATTGTTGAGTTTGGGAGTATGGTTATCTCTCTGATCTTTCTAGGAATAGAACAACAATAACATTTCTAGGTCGTGGAAGATATTAGATTTCGAACAAGACCAAACAATAATCTTTTTAAGCACTCAGATAGCATGATGCGTTCTCTGATGGGTAAGTGCAGATGGTGTGGGAACAGTTGGGAAGTAATTAAAAGTATTTCAGAATTAATTATTGTCAAATATAACTTGTGTTTGTTGAAATGAAAAACAAGCATAAGAAAAAAAAAAACTCTACCACACAACTGCAATTTTAGATGCTCTATATGTGTTAGTGTAGGACTCTTACAACCAGGAACTACTTTCTCAAGGTCAGTTTTGAAAAACAATTTTAACCTGAGGATGTCGTATCTGGTTTCAATAACTGTCTTTCATTATAAATATTTATAACTCCTACCAGAGCATGAATTAGCTAAATAATTGGCGTAGTATGTCATTACTGTACCTTAATTACTCTTTTTGGAGGGAAAGTCATATATTTTGTGTAATGGTATATTTGAAGTACTCATGTTGTCTTTTGATTTTGCAGGACATCATAGTTAAGAGGCTGCTTTGACTACCGGAAGATATTTTGAATTTCAGGCTTTCAAACAAAGTTGAAATTGAAGGACAATAATTATTTTTTTGAACTCATTTTTCATTATATGACTACAATCTTCTGGGGTTAAGGGTGTGGGATGTAACGGTATGAGCAAGAACGGCTCCCATGGGCCCATATTCTTGAATAATTAGTCCCCAGCTGGTAGAAATGTTTTGGAAACATCAGAAGGTGAGTCTCTGTTGGAGAAGGTGTGTCACTGGAGAAGAGCTTCTAGATTCCAAAAGATCACTGTAATTACAAGTGTGTCTCAGGTGCTTGCCACCATGCCTTACTACTCTATCATGGACTCTAACCCTCAATAAATGTAAGCCCACTTAAACAGGTGTTAGAGATATAGAAGTGAAAAAAAAAAGGTTCTTTTCTGAGTAATTTCCTTTTTGTAGATACGGATATTTCATATTAAGCAAATTTAGTATTTGCTATTCGAGAAAATAAGGCTATAGTTAGAATGAATTGAAAAATATTTAATTGAGGCTAATATTTAGAATGAATTTGCTCAAGGTGGTATAAAAAAAGCTTTTAGGCCTAAGTGATAGTAATCCATATTATTTATTAATCTTGAGAAAATTCAAATCACTGAAGCACTTTAATTATATTAGTTGTAGTAACAATTAGTAATAATGTGCTAATAATATTAAGATGGTTTATTATTATTTAATATATGGTTTGTAGTTGTGCATGATAGGTGTGTAGTTTGTACTCTGGATTTCAGTCATCTATTAACTTATTTCTGTTGATAATTCAATAACTACTATAGCTCATCATCAAACTTTGTGGAATGACTAACATTAACTTTCAATGTAGTTGGGCAAAAAGTGTCCATTTATATCCCACACCATATAATTATAGTGTGTTATCTGAGAAAACATATATTCTCTTGTGTCCATGTTTTGTCAAACATAAAGCAGTAATTTAGCATTCCTGGTTTCTTAAATCTGTTCTTAAAATTTTTATATAATAAAACTTCTGAAAATTATGCAACAGATTTCTGACAATAGAATAGGAGTTAATTGAAGTATTTCATTTACATTAGATGACTTGCAGGATTCTGTCGTTGTTATTTGTTAGTTAATGTTTTTATGAGGGAATAAATTTAGATCATGAAAGAACTCTATGAATATAAGGTTCCATTTTAGCCTTTGGAGATTGTGTCAGAACAGTGACCAAACCTCTTAACTTTTCTAAGACATAATTCCACATCTACAAATAGGAAGTTAAGCAATTTGTCACCCCATGCATACAAAAGGACATTACGAAAAAATTGGCTCAAAGTGATTTGTAAATAATAAACTGTTATGCAATTTTTAATTTGGTGGGCTTTACATCTTTTTATGCAGTGTTTGGAGACAAATACTTTATTGTTAAATGTCTTAATTTTTAAGCTATTTAATTTTATCTTTGATTTTTTCTCATTATCTTGTTTTTAAATTCATATTTCATTACTTGCTGTGTTCTGAATTATCTTCTAATAAGTTTGAGTTTTAATTAGAAAAATTTTTAGGAATCACAATATTTAAGAAGTGAAATAGACATGTGTACCCATATATACATAATAAATCCCCTCATATTGTCCCTTACATTCTTGTCAAAGACAGTTTTACAATGAATCACTATAGTGCACAATATTCTCAAAGTACCACAATAAGCCCTCGGATAACTCGAGCTCTTATTATATGTGTGTATGTGGCAAGCTAAATATTTTACGTTCATAAATCTATTTTAATTAGCATAACTAACTATGATACTAAACTTTAGTTAAGACTAATACTATGCATTATTAATAATCAGATTTCAAAGAAATTAATGTTAAAGCCCTCAGTGTATAATGGTAAAATTTTTATGGCAGTTTTTTAACAATCAAACTTGTATGTTTAGGTACAAGAATGCAAAATCAATGAAACACTTTAATTGTTCATTTGAACCCTGAGCTACTTTTCTACTTGAAGGAGAAATATAAAATAAGTATTATTGTATATATATTTTCACATATTACATATATTTATTGTTACTTAATTTTGTATTATTAGTAATGATATTTTATATATTCTAAAACTAATATTGCTTCTGTCTATGACACCATAGAAATTATTTCAATTATTATGTTATAAATACATTATGAAAAGGAGCCCTGAATACCAAAGAGTCCTCAGTACCAAAAGAGACTCTATGTGGCTAGACGCAGTTGGAATGATAAATCAGGTGGTGAGATGCTTTTAAGGTACAGCAAAGGACAAAGACTGGACCAGCAAAAAAGTAAGAATCAAGAAACACAAGCATCAATCGTTAGGAGCAGAGTACTTGTACCAGATGCTCATCCACATAAGATGCCTCCAGAACTCTCTCACCTCCAAGGCAGGGGTCAAAGAATATGCTCACAGTCCCCCTATCTTATATATTAAGTTCCAAGTGGTATAGAAAGGGATTCCTTCTATTTTTGTTTCCCACTCAATACTCGTCATCCTATACAAAGAAAGCATTACTAAGACAAAGATCAGATATATTACACAAGACATCAACATTAGAAAACAAAATGATGGCTTTGAATAAATTAAAACACAAAATTCTATAAAAAGAACAACTAATGAAGCTATGCACAATACATTAATAGTTTATAAATACATGCATACATATATTTTACATAAAACCCCAGTGATAATCAGTAAATTATAAAAAAAGTAATTAGTATACCTTGTAAATCTGGTGTGTTGATAAAAATTATAAAACTGTCTTTCAAGTCCCAGGAAACAAGACTTCTGGTTTAAAATGTTTACTTCTCATTTCCTGCATAGCAAAGTACATGGCACTCAATTTATCTACCTGGAGAAGATGACGGGCTTAACTTGCACTATGTGATTGCACACTCTGACTTTAGTAAGTCTTCCAGAAATACAGCATAGTAAGCCACCCCTATAGCTCTCACATTGTTATTATATAAATGCTATGGTTTTTTTCTCTAAAGAAAGACTGAAATTGGCTATTTTTACCTTGATACAAAGCATTTTGGAGCGAACAATATTATTTTTTCTGTCAGAAAACATTTTATCTAAGCACATTGAGTATTCTCCACTAAATCAGCACAAACAGCTAAGCTACAAGAGCAAAATGAAACATATCCAAATCTACATTTTATTGAAAATAGGCCGTGGATCTAGATGTGGAAATGTTGTATAGGTATATAGGAGAGAAAGACAATTTAGACCGAAAATGTGTATATATATATATATATATGTGTGTGTGTGTGTGTGTGTGTGTGTGTGTGTGGTGTATGTGTGTGTGTATATATATATATATATATATATATATATATATATATATATATATATCTTATTCATAACACAGGATGCATGTATTCACATTCATTTTAACAATTTTAGAACATTAAAATATAAAATGTTAAAACAGTTAAGATTCTTTTCCTACAGTTATCTTTAGACCTAGAAGCCAACTAGAGTCCAAAGAACACCTCTATGCTGATGGTCACGCAAGTGACCTTGTGTTTACAGAGAAGAGAGTGTAGTTGATAAGGATGGAAGAAAGGAAGAAAAGAAGGCTAACTGGAGATTATTATTATGTCATATCTCTCTCTCTCTCTCTCTCTCTCTCTCTCTCTCTCTCTCTCTCACTCACTCTCACACACACACACACACACACACACACACACACACACACACACACACACCACTCACTATTTATTAAATGAAAAACAACAAAAAAAAGCTTAGATTTTGGAAAGTATGAATTATTATCAGTACGTAAATAATATTCACATAGATATGACTGGTTTAAACATCATAGTAGTTAACAGGTTAGGTAGTAGTGGTTCAGGAATTCATCTTTCAAACCATTGCTTTGCATTTGATGTGGTGATGTTTCTAAACTAATATTTTCCTTACTTTCTCCAGAAGACTATTATGTTTAAGTTTCAATATATTTACTTTTTGCAAAATAAGAAAACTGACTGATATCTATAAGTTATTATAAATATCACCAAATGAGGTTAAATCAGTTAATTTTTAACTTATAGTACACATATGATTTATTAATCCTTATAAGATAGCAAATACTTAAAGTCTCAATGGGTGCATTTTTTTCTTTAACAGGGACATAATTAATTGTTTTATGTCATGTAGTGTATTGGAGAGTTATTGTATTCTTTTAAGAATTGTGGGCCAGGCAGAGGTGGCTCATGCCTTTAATCCCAGTACTCGGGAGGCAGAGGCAGGTGGATCTCTGTGAGTTTGAAGCCAGCCTGGTCTACAAAGAAAATTCCAGGACAGCCAAGGTTACACTAAGAAACTCTGTCTAGAAAAAAAAAAAAAAGAAAGAAAAGAAAAGAAAAAGAAAGAAAAGAAAAGAAAAAAGGAAAAAAAAGAATTGTATAGATATCAAAACTCAGGAATTAATAAAACCATAGAAAATCTATAAATCAATATTTTCACTGCTTTGCATCAACCTTGAAACAGTTAGGTTTGTGTTTGTTTTGTTTAATTCACAAGTCCCTAGCGTTCTCCACCACCAAAAGAATCCACAACCATTCTCATATTGGTGAGTGGATGTTCACGCAATGGTGAAGAGATACTCGCTGTTTTGCCACCAATGAAGAAAAGTATATTGACTGTATAACAGATCTGTATTTAAAATTGCCTTAGATAGTTACAGAATAAAATATGAAGATATAGAAAAGCAAAGTAGCTATTTAAAGATTATGAAGAGATTGGCTATATCTGAATATCTTCATAATCTTTAAATAGCTTCTCTGCTTTTCTATTTCTTGATATTTTTGTCCTGTTACTCTCTAAGACAATTTTAAATACGGATCTGTGTTGGGGGAGGAGGTCCCCTTATGTCACAGACCTAGGGGAGGGGAATAAGGTGAAAGAGGGAAGAAGGGAGGAACAGAAAGATACAAGTGAAGGGATAACAATTGAGATGTAAAATGAATAAATCAATTGAATATAAAAAGATTATGAAGATAAATTTCTATTATAATGCCTTCCTTTGGAATATAATAAAATATGAATTTAAAAACTCACTATTAAGGTAATATTCACAGGAACATAGTGATATGTTATCTATAGGAGTTCTGATTTCTAAGAGATGTGATATGATTTGATTCCATTTCTAAAACTGATTTTATGTGTTAAACAGTGTTGAGGAAACCATTACTGGCTAATGGTGTATTCATCACAAAGTAGAAAGTCTTCCTTTGACTTATGTGGGCATAAAGAACCAAATATGTGTCCCTGCCACTAAATACCACCCAAAATTACTTGCCTGTCAATATTTGAACTGCTCCAGTACAAAGAAACACATTAATTAGGTATTCTCTCAATTTTAGAAGGAGTTGGTAAATTTTACTTAATAAATGCAATGAAAGTTTCTTCTTGTTTTTCCATTAATGCTACCTTAAAAGGGAATATCAAACATATAATTATTCTTCAGTGTATAATTGATATAAGAGTAATCTTCAAAGGTGGGCATCTGAACATAAAATATAATATCATTTTATTTTCTTCTCTTAGGTCCAATAAAAGACATCCCAACAGACCAGAAAGAAATTGATTTTATTGAACATACCATAATTACACAGAAATATTTAAATAATTTTTGCATAAATTTTAGTTATACTCTTGATATAAAGGAAGAACACTACACAGAAAATTAGTCTCCAACTGCTTATAACTTTCTAAGTTTAATAGGCAATGTAATTTGTGTCAGAATTTACTAATAAAAATAAATTGTACATAAAAATAATATTTCCTATTTTCATGGTTTTCAAGTAGTCATACTGTGTCAGGTCTATTCTCTTGTTGCATTTTAGTTTATGTATCGTAATAAGTAAAGAGACAAGGCAAGTTTATAAGTATTGGTATGTAACATTGTGACAAAATACGCATGTTCATAATTTTACTTTTATTATATATTTTGACTCCACTTATAGGAATAATATGCCAGTTAATATTCTATGAAAATAGTCGAATGAAAACTGTGAAAGAATAATTTTCAATGATGAACTTCAGAAGACACTGAAAGTTTTAAAAGGACAAGTTTAATTGTCCTTTTATCATGTAATCATAATATCTATGATTATATAAATAGCAATAAATACACATTTGAAAATACACAGGATTTTCAATTTTTAGTACATTAATGAGAAATTAAAGCTACATTGTAGCCAAGCTGAGAATATGTACAGGAATGTCAATAAGTTAATAATATAACTATGCTACCCTTAATAATGGAGTACAACTTTACTGTCTTCATGTTCAATGAATATAAGATATAGTTCACACGACGGTATATTCTTTTCAACAAACAGAGGTTCAATTATCCAACTCAGGTATCTACTCTCACGGAATTTTTGAATAATAGTTTCAATAAAAACATGGAATATGAAATTGAAAATGAATCATGTCTGTGGCTTAAATTAAGGGAGAATTATATTATTTGATGGAGGCTGCTGGAAATAGAAAAATTATGAACAATTTATTAAGGCATTATTTTTGTAGTGCCAGGAAATAATTTGTTCTAGAGGAAAAGGAGTTTTGGAGGTGTATAAAAACATATTATTGATAACCATAGTTGTTTTCTGTGTTCAATAAGAACTACATCATCCTAAATATGAGTGTTTTCGTTTACTTGAGCATTTGAAAGCAATTTTCTGACCATTCTTATTTTTATGGAAATATGGAAATGCTGATATACAGTTTGACTTTTTCCCATTGTGGAGTAGTCTACATTATAATCTGTCACAATTTATAACAAATTTTCAAAACAGAATATCAGAGTTTACTACTTGCATATTCTGGGCCAAGTCCATAATAAAGTGGCAGCTATTTGTTGCCTGAAATGATTTCTTTATCACACACACACTTAGAGAATATGTTTTTCACACTCTAAGACATCAGTCCCATGAAATAGTACCTTTTGAATTCTGTGACTGATAGAACCAAAGAACCAGTGAAGAGTTCTACAGAGTTCTACACCACTGAAATGCTTACATTTCCACCTTTGAAAAGCATTCAGATGACCAGAAAATTATTCAATATAATGCACATAGACTAAAGTCATGAAGTTCAATCGGTGAATAAAAGTACAGAACAAGAAGGATCATTGCTATACAGCGGAGAAATTTTTATGTGACTGGATTATAGAAAATAGCTACTTCATATTTTACAACATTTATTTTTAGTTAGGAAACACAGCTAAATTATTACAATTGAACAGGCTGGGGACAGAGTGAATGCCTTTAAACCCAGCACTTAAAAGGCAGAGGGAGGTGGGTTTCTATAGGTTTAAGGTGAACCTGTCTATTGAGTTCCAAGACAACTTGAACAACAAAGTGAGACCCTCTCTCTCAACCAAAAACCAAGCAAACAAACAAAAAGTGGGTAGCATTCAAAGAAGCTGTATTTTATTATTTTATTCACAAGCCCTCAACCCCAGTTAAAGAACTACAAACAAGCTTGAGAGAATACACATCAGTTTTTTTCTAGTAACTAGGCCCCTAAATGGTTATTCAATCACAGGGGTCAGCCATGAACATCTGTACATAAAAAAACACTAAATGGATTTTCAGTGACAAGGAAAAAGTGCTAATGACTTTTAAAAGGAGAAGAATGGTCCGCTGGAAGAATTAGAGGAGAAAAAAAAGTATTAATTGTGTAAACATATTTTCATGCATGAAATTTCCAACTAAAATAAATTAAATTATTTATTCCCAAGATAAAATACATTTTAAAGCATAGGCAACTTTTGGATTTCCTTCATTAAATTCAACACTTGCATATAAACTCTTCTTCCTTTGGAATATTCAAACTGTAGCATAGATTATTTTCAATACTAACTTTATTTTTCTAATAATTTCTTGTAGCATATATTTTATATACACTCATAGTATTTAATAGTAAGTTAAAGATAACCCAAACATTTTGTGAGCTTTAATTATTTTGTGAGGTGTTCTCACCTTGTTAAGCCCCTCAATCCTTGTGTTGCCAGAGTGATAGTCTTTTAGTTATGGCCTGAGCATTTTTTTCTCAGCATGCTGTGTTTCTCACTGAAGATGTTTCTCCGACCATTCATCTTAGTGCTTATGCGTTTTTATACAAATCTCCCACGTACTTCAGCCACATTGTAAGGTGAATGAAAGCCTCAGAGTAGCATATAATCTGGCCAAACAATTATAAATACAATCCACATAATGCACAACTCAATTAGCTTTTGAGACCATATATTAGTGGCTTCATTCATTGTGTTAACATTAACCATAGAACCAATATGGTGTCAGATTAAAAAAAATTACAGTGTTTCTCTACTGATATTCAGAAAACAACTATGTTAAAATTCATTTTCTACATTAACATGGAGTGTTTTATAATATTTCCCTATTCATATAGCATTATTTGCATGCTTATATAGATCATATTATTTTATAAAGAAGTAACTATCCTACATAAAGGCAAGAGAAGCTATTAGAACTTTCATTTCTTTCTCTACTGGAATTATTTAGGGTCATATCATCAAGTTTTAAACTTGATGGCTTGGGCTCATAATCCTAAGAGGTGAAGGATTATTCATTTAATAACATCCTTTTAAAAGATGTACATAATTGGTGTATGGATTTAGTCAAAGGAAGACAGTAAGTACTAGCTAGACATGACTGTGCCAATTACCATGATGAGTTTGGAGTCTTCATCTCTGCTTTTTTATTTTCCACAGTAACCACGTTAATATATTTACTAAAAGACAAGCATGGAAGACCAGTTTCTATCTTTATCAGGGCCTATAGAAGCTTAATGTAGCATACTATTATATAAGACAATGAGCATATACACACATAAACATGGTAAGTAATTTTATGTTGGGATAATAGTTAACTGGATAATGAGAGTCTTATATGGCAATCTCAAACACTTATGACAGAGAATACTAAATACCAAGCCAGAATGAGGGGTTGTAAGAGAGCACCATAAGGATGAAACAAGCTCATCTTTTTTTCATTTTTAGGCCTCATACTTTGGGTCATAAAGGTAATTGCAGAGTAAAATGAAAAAGACCTATTCTTAATGCTAGAGAAACAGAAAGATTTAAGCATCAGGGATCATTTTATATTGGCCAATACTTGCATTTTTGCCTTAGAAATATCTTTAAACAAATACAATTTTTTAAAAATTGTAAGTCTGACACAGTGGGTTGGTACACACCTTTAATCCCAGCACTCAGGTTGCCAGAATCATGCAGATCACTGTGAGATCAAGGCCAGCCTGTTCTATAAGGTGAGTCCTGGACAGACAATGCTACACAGACAATCCCTGTCTTTAAAAAAGAAAAAGTGTGTGTGCGTGCGCACGTGTGTGTGTGTGTGTGTGTGTGTTTGTGTGTGTGTGTGTGTGTGCATCACATTGTGAATGTATTCAGATGATCTTTATTAATTACTTTATTCAGATAATAAAATATTTTAATGACTGCCATGTAAACAAATAAACAAGCAATGTCACAGTGTGGAGTTAGTAAAATAACAACTAGGCAGGGGATATTATTCAACCTGAAATGCTATTGCTTTCTAAGAATTAGGACTGGTTTTCACATCACTAGAATCTACATAAAAGCCATTTAAGAGTGGTGACTCCGCTGTAACCTTAGTGTATAGGAGAAAATAATCCCTAAATAATGCTAGCTATCCAGACTAGTTGTAATTTCCCACTCTGAAGTCATTCAGAATTTCTTCTCCAATATCTAAAGTGAAGAGTTAATGATGCAGGCTGAAGACCTCTCTCAGATATCCACACACATGAGTATATGCAAATATACTCATGTGTGTATCTATACAAATTTGTCCCTACACACATAAAGACATATACTCATACATGAACACACTCTATAAGCAAGCATATATGCAATATAAGATTGCTCAATGAAAAGCCTTATCTCACAGTGATGGTAGACCCATGAGTCAAACCAGAGACCAAAAAGTATGCTAGTATTTAACATTTTGAAATGATTGATTAAATTGCATTTGTCTTTTCCTCATTTTTCCATTTTATACTCATCATCAACTTTAAACAAATTTAATATTTAATTATAGAACATTCACATATTTTGATATGTTTTTGGCCAGAACTCTCCTACTAGATTGTATTTGGAAAGCTTTATGCTATGCTTCCTTTCCAAGCAGAAAAAAAACTAATAAAGTTATCTATTAATATTTCTTTCATGTGCTGTAGAGCTCTAAAAACTATAGAACATAGAACATTGGACAGAAGGCTAAATTTCATTATAGAAAGGATCACTGAATGCTAATATCTTTTTTCTACTGATTGCCAGTTAGAATCTCTGATATGCTGTTGTTCTCATAATATCTTCTTGGTCCTGTTATTAATCAATATACTAAGAACAAATACTTTTGTATCTCAATATAGGTAGATTCTATACTGCATTATTTTCTTCTATGACGTGATTCTCAATGTCTCGTTCCCTTTCTATGTATAAAGAATGCGTAGGGTATATACTCGCTTATAAGTGGATATTAGCCCAATGTAAATGTCTTCTGAGAGACTCCACCCAGTGGAGGACCAGACAGATACTGGGACTGTGGGCAGATCCCTGAGAGCTTTAGGGAAGAGTGAGGGGATGGAAGGACCAGGACAAAGCAGGAACTCCAGAGGAGGACCATCAAAGTCTGTGGATCTGGACACAGGGGGTCTGCACAAGGACAACGCATGCAGTGAACCTAAAGCCCCTGTTCAGATGTAACTGCCAATTCTCCAGGTGGCAGGATGATAGGGAGACTGCTGCGGAACCTCTAACGTGCACTCTGGTGCCCACAATTCAGTCACTGCCCGTTGGCAAGACAGCCTAACAGTCACACAGAAGAAGGGGATGCAGCCTATCCTAATGAGACCTAATAGGCTTTCGCAGACAGTTGGGGTAGGAGAACCCCCTTCCCCCCACGCATCAAAGGTCTGGAGAGGGAAATAGAAGAGGGAGGGATGGTGGGAATGGGAAGATCTGAGATAACAATTGGGATGTAATATGAATAAATTATAATGAATAAAATAGACAATAAAATAATTTCCCATGTTTAATGATGGGAATACTTATCAAATTATTATTTCTGGGGAAAATCTGTTAATTTTGTTATTATAACATATACACAAACTAGATTAGTTAATGGATATTAGGCTATTGGTACCCATGCAAAGTATAGTAACTCTAAAAAGGAATGTTTTAGATGAAAAAAATAAACATAAACTGTTAAATACTTAGCAAAATATATATTTTAGAAGGTTAAGAAGAAAACCTTGAACCTGTACTAAAACAACAAATTGCTGGGAGAGTGGGTGAATACATTGTATTTTTGTTTTGTTTTGTTGTGTGTTTGTAGTAGTAGTAATAGTTGTTGTTGTTGTTGATATTGTCGTTGTTTTTGTGTTTTACTTTGCTTTTGGACACACTTTGAAAACAACAATACTCAGGAGAATAGCCTGTAGCAACTTTGTGATGAAAATCATCATGCTTTCATTCTTTCCACATCAGTGTACTTATTTTCTCAGACATTACTTTTATTTCTCAACTCTGGCATCTTCATGCAAATAACCTTTTCTTCTGACTATACAGTTCACCTTAAACCAGATAGGAGCATAAATCCAAATCTTAGAATTTCTATGGCAGTTGGCATTAGACACTCGGAAGTCAGAGCTCATTTGGCATTCTTAATTTTACATAGTCATTTGAAAGTATGATAAGGCTAGTTTTTCCTCTTCACTTGAAAGAATATAAGCTGAGTTAAAAAAAAAAAACCAGAGACCTTGTGGGTTTTTATTGTTTAGCTTGTATTTGCACAGTTTTATAAAAGATTTAACAGGATTATTGGGAAGATGTCCATGGACCTAGATAAATAGCCAGGTGCAAGGCTAGCCTAAGACATTAGATTTATTAGGTGAAGATTTTCCACAAAGCAAGAGAAAGAGTCTATTTCTGATGACCTTCAAGTCTCCACAAATTTGTGCAGGATTTATGCAGATCTTTAAGGTGAATGCGTATTTGGGTTTTCATTACACAAATTAATGATTGTGTGTTTTCACTGGTGACACGTTGAGGTATCATCTGCATTCCTTTGCTATTTTGAAAGGACACCATGGCTTGCTTCCAAAGTGCAGATCTCAGTTAATCCTGAGGAGTTACTAAGAGACTGAGGGAATTAAAGTTCAATTTCTTTGGCTTTCCAGCCTTCCTTAGGACCAGATTTAAACTTTGCCTGAGGCCATTCTAGGCCAAGCCAATTTAGTACAATGGCTTTTTCATATTACAAACTAAAATATCTCTATGCTAGTTTAAAGACGTGAGTGCTGTCAGTGACTTCTAACAATATTTGCTACTGTACACTTTCTTATTTGCTTTATTTTCTCCCTTGACAATAGTTGATATTGAGTCGGCTATGTTGATATGCACTGCACAGTGAATTATTTTCTTTACTTCTGGCATCTCTACCTATTACCAAGCATATTTTAACTTTCTCTGACTAGGTTGTATGTTTTTCATTTCAGTTAAGAATGGTGATAACATGTGGGTTATGGTTGGGCTTGGGGGCAAATTTTGAAGGTGAATTTAACTTAGAAGAAAAAGCAAGAACACTCTTAGGAAACTATAGCAAACCATGATACATGAATTAGTTTCAAGTGATTCAAACATTTTGTCTCACAATCCTTGGGGATAAATGTCCCAAATTAAGATATTTGTGGGGCCAGCCTCTGAGAGCACTAACAGGGACTGCTTCCTTGTCAATGACAATTTTCTAAAATCTAGCATTCTTTGGTTCATGGGAATATTCCTATTTCTGTCTTCATTTTCTAAATGAGTTCTCTCTGTTCTGGTCTTTATATGGGTACAAGATCTAATGAGTTCAAGTCTACTCAATTATTTGTTCAGTTTGAGTGAAAGACAAACTAGTTTATGGTTAAAAATCCCATATATATATAAAATATATAAAAATATATATGATATATAATATATAACATATATATAATCAAACATATATGTTTAATCACAAGAATAATTAGAAATAAGACTTGAACAATTGTAATTTGAAGATACACAATTCTAAAAGCAACAATACATTTTGTTTTGTTTTTAAATTCAGAAGGAAATGTAAACAAAAGGGCCAATAAGTAGTTGTTGGGAAAGCGTTTTAAATGTGATCAGCTTAGTTTTGTTTGCTTATAATCCAAATGTTAGTCCATCAAAATAATACAAGCTAAATATTAGGGAAGTGAAAGATAGAAATTTCTCACCAAGAATGTGTGATCCCAGAGAAAATGGACCAAAACTTTTCACTGATGCAGTCCAGAGGTGCCATAGGGCTCAAAAATCATATTCACTTCAGAAAATTATTTTAAATGAAATATATTTAAGTATTGTTTAGAAATGGTACCTTTGGGCTAGAGAGACGGCTCAGAGTTTAAGAGCACTGCCGGCTCTTCCAAAGGTTCTGAGTTCAATCCCCAGCAATCCCCACATGGTTGCTCACAACCATCTATAATGAGATCTAGTGCCCTCTTCTGGTGGACATACAGGCAAAATACTGTGTATCTATGATAAATAAATTAAAAACCTTTTTTTTTAAGTTATCTTTTTACTTCATAACCCCAGCAAGAACATAGTATGTTTTAATGTAAAAAAATTGAAATAAGAAAATGTCAGATTAAAAGATGTACTATCAACTATCAGGGTATTCTCTTAAGGAAACTCTGTATTATATGCATCTCAATAAACAAAGCTCTCATTTCAACATCAAAATATCGGATTATAATATTGAACAATTTTATTAGCCTAATATAATTGTTCTAGATAAAATGTATACTACAAGACTAAATATATATATCCTCTTTAGCCATTTTACATAGTTAATTTCATATTATATCATATCTGTCCTCTTTTGCAGGATACGCACGTTTTTAAAACAT
Source organism: Acomys minous (assembly GCF_964271855.1). Classification (NCBI taxonomy): domain Eukaryota; kingdom Metazoa; phylum Chordata; class Mammalia; order Rodentia; family Muridae; genus Acomys; species Acomys minous. The sequence continues at coordinate 27,676,121 of NC_140492.1, read as the reverse complement.
ATTTCAGACATCTATTTCTGAGGATAGTTATTGAATTACAATAAATATTCTCTAGCTTGCTAATGTTATATAGTATCTCTATATTACAGAAGGCACTCCTTTTCAAATTTATTTGAATTGCCTTTTTATGTCATATACCACATTTATACATCAAATTATGGAGTTGCATTTGTAATTAATTTTAATATTGATCTATTTTTCTTGGTTATAAGCAACTTCATAGGAAGTTTACGTCACCACATGACATTCTATTTTCTCTACTCTTATATTAAATAAGATTAAATTATGGATTCCCAGTTGATCTTAGTTTCAAGTTTAAATGTTTTTGTGCATTTACATTTCTCTATAGATGACATTTCATCCAATAAAGCCATAGTAAAATTTAACATTTAATCATTTCCTTTAAAATAAATCTCTGCTTTAGGATAATGATAAATTAGAGTACCGTGTCATGCTTATGTCCCTAGCTCCCGCAGTAGTAGGATCATGCTAAGCTCAAGGGGAAGTCAAACCAAGCTTAATACTGATAAATTCTGATGTAGACGCTTCCTTCACCGATTCTTTACATTGCTCTTTAAGGCATACTCTTTGTGTTTGATGCTGTTACTTTTTGTGTTTGTGCTTCCTGTATTGCTTGTTTAGATAGAAAATCATGGACATTCATTTGGACTTTTAGTTTATTTCTCCTACATTTCTTAATATTACACATACCCCTCTGTATTTATTTTCAATCAGTGTTGTCTTGGTTAAAAGGTTTTGGGTTTTTTGTGTTTGTTTGTTTGTTTGTTTGTTTGTTTGTTTTTTGATGCTCATCATCGTCTTTGAGATAAGCTGGATGTTGCCTGTCTTGTCAAAGAATATTAAAATAATAAAAACATCTTTAAATGCCATATTCTTTAGGTCTCTGGAGATTTTGAAGACCCTGTCTAACTATTTTACCTTATCTATCTATAGAATCATATCTACCCATTAAACCTAGGATGTATATTCTTGTGAAAAAATAGACTAGTAATTGACATGACCATGATTTGTTCAACTAACAATTAACTTGTATTACTTAATTATCCTAAACTGCTGCAACAAAGAAACTCCTTATGGAGATGGATTCAAATGTGGCAAACCAGCCACTGGACAAAATGTCCTCATTTTGGCCACATGGAGAATTCTGCCTAAAAAAATGGCAAGCTTGGATGCAGGCAGAGTTGATGGTCAAACTCTGTCAAGACAGGGTAAGCAAGTCTTCAACAGTTCCTGCCTCACAAATATGTCTGTCAGATACATTGTGCCACAAGGCTGAAGATGATCCTCCAATGTTATAGACGGTTTTGGTGACTGTTCAACTAGCAAACCATCTCTGTCATTTTTTTCACTTTGGAAGCTGCTAACCTGCATTTCCAGTTTATTCAGTTTATTTAAAATTTTTAATCTTGCACATTTGATTATAAAAAGGTGATGATGATCCTATTAACTTTTTTCTTTTCTCTCCAGATAACTTCTTAGCAAAGTTTTTTTTAACTTTTTTTTTATTAATTTACTCTTGTTACATCTCAATAGTTATCCCACCCCTTGTATCCTCCCATTCTTCCCTCCCTCCCATTTTCCCCTTATTCCCCTCCCCTATGACTGTTCCTGAGGGGGATTACCTCCCCCTGTATATGCTCATAGGGTATCAAGTCTCTTCTTGGTAACCTGCTATCCTTCCTCTGAGTGTCACCAGGTCTCCTCCTTCAGGGGACATGGTCAAAGGTGAGGCACCAGAGTATGTGAGAAAGTAATATCCCACTCTCCACTCAACTGTGGAGAGTGTTCTGTCCATTGTCTAGATCTGGGTAGGGGTTTAAAGTTTACCACCTGTATTGTCCTTGGCTGGTGCCTTAGTTTGAGCAGGACCCCTGGGCTCAAATCTGCCTATCATAATGTTCTACTTGTAGGTGTCTAGGACCCGCTGGATCCTTCTACTTTGCTATTCTCCAATGCTTCTCTCATCTAGAGTCCCATTGCTATGTTCTTCCCTCTGTCCCAGTTTCCTGGTAAGTGAAGGCTTTCATGGGACATGCACCTTGAGCTAGTATGCAGATATAAGTGAATATACAGCATTTGAGTCTTTCTGCTTGTGGGTTAACTCACTCATTATGATCATTTCTAGCTCAATCCATTTATCTACAAATTTCAAGAATTCCTTGTTTTTAATAGCTGAGTAGTATTCCATAGTGGATATGTACCACAATTTCTTTATCCATTCTTCTACTGATGGACACTTAGGCTGTTTCCATGTTCTAGCTATTATGAGTAAGGCTGCTATGAACATGGTTGAGCAAATTTTCTTGTGTGCTGGAGCATCTTCTGGGTATATTTCAAGGAGTGAAATAGCTGGGTCTTGAGGAATCCCTATTCTCAGTAGTCTGAGATAGCACCAGATAGATTTTCAAAGTGGCTGTACTAGTTTGCAAAGTGACAGCCTACAGACTGGGAAAAGATCTTCACCAACCCCACATCTGACAAAGGTCCAATATCCAAAATATATAAACAACTCAAGAAACCAACAAACCAAATAACCCAATTGAGAAATGGGGCTTGGAACTAAACAGAGAATTCTCAACAGAGGAATATCAAATGGCTGAGAAACACTTAAAGAAATGCTCAACCTCCTTAGTCATCAGGGAAATGCAAATCAAAACAACTCTGAGATTCCATCTTACACCCATCAGAATGGCTAAGTTCAAAAATTCAAGCGACACCACATGCTGGCGAAGATGTGGGGAGAGAGGAACACTGCTTCATTGCTGGTGGGAATGCAAACTAGTACAGCCAATGTTTGTTTTTAAACTACCTTTGCATGGTAAATAACCTTATGATATTAAGTATCTAATTTGGTTCATTAGTACACATTTTAGATGTTGGTAATATTTGTCATTTTCATATACAGAAAAAGATTAAAATATATTTATTATCATATTATATTATATCATTATATTCTTCTTTGGACTATAATTGGCCTTTGGTATTTTGCCTTAAAATGGATCTTTTTCCTTTACTTATTGGATTTGCTTTACAGATTAGTAATTAACGAAATATGCTTTTTACCTTGAACTTGGCAGTATGAGCTCATATGAGGAAGAGTGCAGAATGTATGAGCAGAGATCAGAAGGCAGCACAAGTAAGTTCCACATCGATAACATGACTTAGTTTGTCATCACCTTTATAAAGAGGATGACACTCTTTAGTCCCTAACAATAAAGGTCTACCTTGTACTCAGAGGAGGAACAGTAGAATTTAGAGGGGAAAGTGAGCATTAGATATTCATATATAGTTCACACTTGAATTCCATGAATAAGAGTAGACAGACCTGTTCATAATTCCTTGAAGAGGAATGATGATTAAAGTGACAAAAATGCTTTTGATGAGAAATGGAACCCACATTAATGACCAGCCTGCTGTTCCCTCTGGCTCCAGATTGGAGCCATAACTATGTTTAGAGAAGAGAGGAAGAAAGAAAGAAAGAAAGAAAGACAGACAGAAAGAAAGAAAGAAAGAAAGAAAGAAAGAAAGAAAGAAAGAATTCACATACAGAAAAGCAGAAAAGCTGAGGTCAGGTGGGCTGTGTTCACTTTGATTGAGCCATAGCCCATAACACCCCAAACTGGGAGCTCAGTGTGTTCAATGGGCACAGCACACAGGAAACGTTTAGCTAGTCTCTAAAAGATGGCTCTGTAAGTGACCAGGTTCAGGCTGTAAACATACATGGGACAAGGCTGCAGAGGCTGGCATTTCTATATACTGGTCAGTCATCCTTTAACACTTCAAGTTGGGTGAGGAAGAAGGCTTTGCCCATTTTGAGCCTGAGCCATGGATCTGATGCTTTGGGTCTTGTTACAGATATCATAATACACCTTAGGTCAGAACTTCATTTCTCCATGGCTTTCTCTACATTCAAATATTATTCTTCCTAATAATGCATTAGGCAACTTCATCAGCATATTAGGGAAACTAAACAGATAATATGGGGGAAAAAGTCTTACACTAGTCATCATTTTAAGATTCAACTATCAAACCAGACATTTCAGTTGAATGAAAGAGAAGGGCTTTTCTGGAAGATTTCTTTGGATATTTTATTTGTGTGTGTGTGTGTGTGTGTGTGTGTGTGTGTGTGTGTGTGTGTATGCGCATGTGTGTTTTTAGTAGCAGCTATGTCATGGAACATGACTGGAGCTCAGAAGACAGCATTATGGAGTTGATCCTCTAATTCTGTCAAGCTTTACTGGCATTCCAAAAGTCAAACTCAGACTGTAGAGCTTTGCAGCAAGTGCTGCTGGCACTGAAGCATTTTGCTGGTTTGTTCTGTTGTATTTTTAAAACTATGAATGAATCCCTTATATGTAAAATTATATATAAGTAGACAAAAAGATATATATTTTAATTTTCAATCTTTAAATTTTAAAGCTGTACTACACACACACATTGGCAATTGAATAGAAACTCTAAATGTACTCATGTAAAGTTAGGAAATATAGACATAATTTTAATTGCTCTAGAATTTTGAGAGCAGTGTTTTAATCATATATTTGTGAAATGAGAAGCTGCAGGCTTATTATCTAGACTATTGTGTAAGTTAGGAAAGTTTTTATATATAATTCAGTCGTCTCCTGGCTTAAAAAAAAAAAAAAGGTTTAGCAGGGTTCTCAACTTGAAAAAAATGAATATTTACACAGAAACCTTGAGGACAATCCCAGAAAACTTTTTAAATTATTCTCACAAATTAATTCTGTAGTTTGTTTTCAAGACATTTCTTGAGCACATGGGGATTGCTTACCTCTGGAATAAAAGGGAGCCTGTGGCATTTCAGCTCTTATTGCTGTTTCATATGTCACATATTTCCAGAAGTGCCACAATGGCTGAAAATGATGGAGAGGGAGTGAAAGTCCATAATCGCTATCCCAAAGAGAGTTAAGTTGCTCTCTCACTGACATTTAGGCAATATGAACCTCAATATACTCTACTGGAAAAAAAGATGGCTATTTCTTGATTGATGAAGCGTTGGTGATGTGGAAATAACTGTGGCAAGCTCTGGCCAATAATCCCAATATATTTCTTTCACAGTTAATAAAACTTCAAAACTTGAGATATTGTAGTAAAGTAATTGTAGCACGGTTCTTGAATAACGAGAATAACTTTAGTAAGTAATGTTTAATAGATGCAGTTTCTTGAACATTTCTTAGTTGCTTTAATTCCTATTTGATAACTAAAATGCTACTTTATTTCATAATTAAGTTGTATGTTGCTTCATTCCTCATTTCTACTTCCCAATAGTTGTATTTTAATGATATCTTTTGCAAAATAGATACAATCAATTTTGAGTTAACTTATTTTAATATTTCAAATTTCCTTTTAAGATTTTTGAGCAATATGAGCAATTCATTCTATTACAGTTCATTCTTTTGTATATATAAAACATTTGGGATTTATCATAAATTTAAAAGTCAGGTGTAAAAAATCTAGTTACTATTGCATTCTTGTTCTCTGAATTCAATGTATTTTAAACAAGGATCTTGTTTCATTGGGCCAATATCAATATACAACTTAAAATGGTTGAATAATTTTGGAAATATTCGTCCCTTTACATACACATTCTATTACAGCCTTATAAGTCAAGTAGATTCCCACAGTTTAGAATGCAGGTTGTTCTACATTATTTTACTTAGCAACCATATCTTCGATGAAAATTAAAGGCTGCAATATGAAACAGAAGAAGAGAATGGGTTGTAATACAACCTTTTATGTAGCAAGAGGTTTTGTTCTGATGATTAACAGCATCATATTAGAGAATATAAAAAAGTTTATTTTCAAAGCAAGTACGGATAAAAGGAATTTCTTTTGTTTTCTTTGATAGTACAAAAGAGAATGCAAGACAACAGTTACCTTAAAATATGATGTATAAAAGTGGCTGCCTAACGGATTAATGGAATGTCAAGCCCTGAGAAAGATGACATTTTGTGGTTAATTTTAAATTATACTTACAAAAGAGCAGATGAGTCCTATACACTGAAAAATCTTAAACCCCAATGTATTTTGGCATCTCCTGCTGCTGTCTTTTGAGAATCATATGGAGATATTTCAGGACAGTGCCTCACATTCAAACATTAAAAAACAAAAAGCAAAAACAAAGGGGAAAAAAAACCTTCTATACTTCAGGATAGAATTTGAAAAGTTTGGGTCCCTACAAAAGTATTATTTTTCCCAAAGCAGCTGGAAGAAACCTTAAGAGAAGAATACCCCATTTCATATAAGGGAGTTGAGGCAGGTTTTTCATTGTTTTCTGGGTTAAAAGGGGTTGTTATTATCAATAGGAGTTTGTTTCAAGTTATTATTGGTCTTATTTAGAGAGAAAACAAGATTAGACTCAGCAATATATCTTTTTTCCTTTATCTTACATCCTTAGGTTTGGAGATAGGGGTTGAAATGAAAGAAGGGGGAGTATAGAAAAATATAGGGATGATGGAACAAAAAGTAGATTAGTGAATTTACTTTTCAACTAAATGCCTCAATTGTTACTCACAAGGTTATTTTTAATTCACTGGTATAGAACTTGTATATAGATGCAAAATAAGTTTAATTTTAGATACAGTCATATAGAATTCAAATGTAAGATTATTTTTCACACACAGTATATATTAATATATATATTTCTACTCTAATATAAAATATTGTACAGCTATAACTCAATTATAATACAAGGTTTACTTTCAATGCTTTGAAAGTGCTATTGCAAGCTGTTTAGGATAAAAAAGATATACAAGTTAATTGTTAGCTGATCATATAATGGTCATGTCAATCACTAGTCTACTTTTATCACAAGAATATACATCTTAGGTGCTGCAGATAGATATGATTCAATAGAAAGATAATGGAGGACATTAGATAAGGTCATCAAAAACCTCAGAGGCATGCAGAATATGGCATTTAAAAATGTATTTTATTAGTTTAAAGAGTCACTGATAATAAGACAACTTAACTCCTTGCAACACCCATCCTACTCAAAGAGGATGATGAGCATCAAAGATCCTCCTTATGGAGTTGGCTCAAATGTGGCAAACAAGCCACTGGGAAAAATGGCCTCATTTCTACCACAGATAGAATTCTGCCTAAAAAAGGGCAAGCTTGCATGCAGGCAGAGTAGATGGCTAAACTCTTCCAAAACAGGGTAAGCAAGTACTCAATAGTTCCTGCCTCACAAATATGTCTGTCATATATATTGGGACAGAAGGCTGAAGAAGATGCTCCAACATTATAGCGAGTTTTGAGTGACTATTCAGGTACCAAACTGTCTCTGTCATCTCATTTGGAAAACAACTAACCTGCACTCCTGGCATATCAGGTAATCAAGTTTATTCCTTCTCAACTCTCTGATTGAGTTGAAGACCAGGTAACTTAGTTTTACAATGAAACTTAATTGTATATGGGTTAAGGTATTTTTAGGTCTAGATAGGTGGCCTAAGTTGATAATGACAATATGTGATGGAGATTGATTTACATTCAAAATTTTAGAAGCACCAAATAGGAAAAATATTTTCTTCAAGGCTGTCAAATTTATTAGCCAAAACAATAAAAATGTGATGTTTATATAATTCCTGATTGCATCATGGTTCTTCTTGATATAGATAGTCTATTATATATATATGTGTAATAATATAAATGTATATATAAAAATTAAAAAATATTTAATAAAAAAGATATTAGTGTTAAAAGTTAGAAAATGAAAATTAAATTGTTTTCTTATATTATTGATAATTATTAAAAATAGTTTTTCTTAGTATTAAGAATACTTGATTTTTTAAATGATTTTCTTAAAAATGACTATATTTGTGACATTTTAGACATTTTATTTGGATTTTCTGATAAACAGAAATTACCAAATCTATGGGGTTTTATTGTTTTTGTTTTGTTTTATTTTGTTTTATAGGTTTTTTCTTTTTTCTTTTCTTTTTTTTTGAAAATTAAATTAAATTTTATTTTATTTTATTTTTTATTAATTTATTCATACTACATCTCATTTGTTAGCCCATCCCTTGTATCCTCCCATTCCTCCCTTCCTCCCACTTTCCCCCTACTCTCCTCCCCTATGTCTGTGTCTAAGGGGGACCTCCTCCCCCTGTATATGCTCATAGGGTTTCAAGTCTCTCCTTGGTGACCTATTATCCTTCCTCTGAGTGCCACCAGGCATCTCCATCCAAGGGACATGGTCAAATATGGGGCACCAGAGTCTGTGTGAAAGTCAGATCTCCATCTCCACTCAACAGTGGAGAATGTCCTGTCCATCGGCTAGTCTGGGTAGAAGTTCGAGGTTTACTGCCTATATTTTCCTTGGCTGTTGCCATAGTTTGTGGAGGACCCCAGGACCCAGACTCGCCTGTAGTTTTCCAGGACCCGCTGGATCCTTCTATTTCCTCATTCTCCCAGGCTTCTCACACCTAAAGTCTCAATAGGATGTCCTCCCCTCTTACCCACTTTCCTGGTAGGTACAGTTTTTCATGGGGACATAGCCCTTGGACTAGTGTCTCGATATAAGTGAGTATATACCATTTAGCTCTTTTTGCTTCTGTGTGAACTCACTCATTATGACAATTTCTAGTTCAATCCATTTGTCCACAAATTTTGGAAATTCTTTGTTTTTAATAGCTGAGTAGTATTCCATAGTGTAGATGTACCACAGTTTCTTTAACCATTCTTCTACTGAGGGACACATAGGTTGTTTCCATATTCTGGCTATTATGAATAAGGCAGCTATGAACATGGTTGAGCATATGTCCCTGTTGTGTGGTAGTGCATCTTCTGGGTATATTGCAAGGAGTGGAATAGCTGGGTCTTGAGGAAGCCCTATTCTCATTTTTCTGAGAAAGTGCTAGATAGCTTTCCAAAGTGGTTGTACTAGTTTGTATTCACACCAGCAATGCAGGAGTGTTCTTCTTTCTCCACACCCTCGCCAGCATGCGGTGTCAGTTGAGTTATTGATCTTAGCCGTTCTGATGGGAGTAACATGGAATCTCAGTGTCGTTTTGATTTGCATTTCTCTGATGACTAAGGAGGTCGAGCATTTCTTTAAGTGTTTCTCAGCCATTTGATATTCCTCTGCTGAGAATTCTCTGTTTAGTTCTGCGCCCCATTTCTCTATTGGGTTATTTGGTTTGGTGGTTTTTAATTTCTTGAGTTGTTTATATATTTTGGATATTAGACCTTTGTCAGATGAAGGGTTGGTGAAGATCTTTTCCCAGTCTGTAGGCTGTCACTTTGTTCTCTTGACAGTGTCACCTGCCTTACAGAAGCTTCTCAGCCTCATGAGGTCCCATTTATTAATTGTTGATATTAAGGCCTGGCCTGTTGGTGTTCTGTTCAGGAAGTTGTCTCCTGTGCCTATGAGTTCCAGACTCTTCCCCACTTTTTCCTCTAACTGGGCTAATGTCTCTGGTTTTAGGTTGAGGTCTTTAATCCTAACCCTAACCCTAAACTTTAAACCTCCCAAGAAAGAGATTGAAAATGACATCAGAAGATGGCAGGATCTACCTTGTTCGTGGATCGGGCAAATCAACATAGTAAAAATGGCCATATTACAAAAAGCAATTTACAGATTCAATGCAATCCCTATCAGAATACAACAAAATATTTTGAAGATATGAAAGAACAATTCTCAACTTCATATGGAGAAACAAAAAGCCCAGAATAGCAAAAACAATCCTGTACAATAAAAGATTCACTGGAGAAATCTCCATACCTGATCTCAAGTTGTACTATAGAGCAACAATAATTAAAACAGCATGGTACTGGCACAGCAATAGGCTAGTGGATCAATGGAATCGAACTGAAGACCCAGAGATGAATCCACACACATTTGGTCACTTGATTTTTGACAAAGAAGCCAAATCCATTCAAGGGAAAAACGACAGCATCTTCAACAAATGGTGCTGGTCTAACTGGATGTCTACATGTAGAAAAATGCAATTAGACCCCTATTTGTCACCATGCACAAAATTCTTTTCTTTTCTTTTGGTGCTGCTTACTTTTCTTCTTGTTTTGTCAGATTTTGGTATTCTTCTGATATATATTACAAGACAGACTCGGAAACATATCGTTCTAAATGCGTTGCTATGTTGTGTTTTTGTCTCTTATTTAGATTTACTGTTAATTGTGTTAAGAAATGTGTGTACCTAACATTTGCACTTTAATATCTTAGCAGAATTAGTAATAATAAAAGGAAAGTCAATTATTAATTGTAATATACATTGTTCATTTGTTCCCTAAGTGCTTATTACATTTGTTATGAGAACCATTTAATGCAGTAGAAGTCTTGGCATAAGTGATGCATGACTAATAAAAGCTTATACAATGCATATAGTGAAATGTAATTAAAAATATATTTTATCATTTATATAATAAATTTCACTAGAGGTAAAAGGTACACTACACCCATCTAGCCTTAATACTATCTTACCTTAGTAGTTACCATTTTGAAAGAGTATTTTCACAGTATTCTAATACTTAATATAAAAAAATAATTAGTATATAATTCAGTCAGGACATGTGCTTATCTCTTAATTACCAAAAAATTTAATGATTAGAAATTGTTGAATATAAAATTGATTAACATTGAAATAGATGGTGTATTGTCTATGAATGCAGAAACATACCGAGAAATGTATTTTTCCACAAAAAAAATGATAAATTCATGACTGACTGAATGTAACAAGCATACTCAATCATTCACATATAATGCTTAAATATATTTAATATATTATTTTAAAGAACAGAGATATTTGTAAATACTGATAAATTTTAAAAATATCAGCGATCAAGAATATATTTACTTTCATATACCTAAATAAAATTTGCATAAAATATATCTCTGAAAATACAGATGCAATAACATCTTTATTTTCATTTAAGAGCAAAAAATATTACATATTTTATTTTTTCTAAATTTAATCTTTGTGTATGACCTTTATGCCTGCTACAGAATCCAAGTAGGATAATCAGAATAAAAAATATCTCTTGGTAATAATCTTGACTGCTAATTTGATTAGATAATGAAATGTCTACAGTAGTAGAGCAAACTTTTTGGGAGGGTGTGCACACGTGTGTGTGTGTCTGTGTGTGTATGTGTCTGCAATTTTTCCAGAATAACCAATGGGTCACATCACTGATAGATTAAGATTTTTCACCAACAGTTATGATGTAGAGAATTAGTATGAAGTATGAAGTTTAGCTTATTTGGTGATTAGTTTAAAATAGCTTAATTGGAGATTGGTTTGGGCCTTTTGCCCTGGCTTATTTTGGTTCCTCCTTTATACTGCCTCGTGTCTGTCATGACATGAGTTATACTGCTACACAATCACTGCCATGATCCCCTGAACTTAAAACACATCTTCCCTACTTCACTTTTGTGAAGTTTATGATCATGGCAACAACAAAACAGACCCAGTCTCTACAAAAGTAATATACTCTAACAGTGTTCCAATGAGCAAAATATGTAATAGAAAAAGCCTGGGTCATTTCCTGTTTGATAGGGACTAAAATGCTTGATTGATGGTACTGTGAACAGGTCCTTAATAAAGCTAGTATTAAATAGGTGAACTTCATTAGCCTCCCAAAGAAATTCCCTTGTGAATGTTCAAATTGTTTCAAAAAACAGCAAGTTTTGAGTGATGAATTATGAGCACTGTTAGGTTTTAAATTTCAGTGGTTGGAGAAATGGAGTATAATCTGATTTGTGTGTTTGGTCAGATCGCTCTATTGATCTTGTACATGATAACATTCCACTTGGCAGATGAAATTGAAAATGAGTGTTCAAAATACTGCATTTTATTTTCAGTGCAAGTAGTTATTAAGGCTAGAAGTCAGAATGCTAGCAGCTACTCTATTCTAATAACTTCATTTCTAATACTGAAAGGAAATTCAACATTGCTGCACTCGGCAGAGTCCAAAACAAGTAAAATATTTGATTTAAGAACATTCAAGTCATAATATAAATAGATATATTTTTCCACCAGCAAAGTTTAGTGTGGCCCTGTAAGCTTATTTAAAAGCATACTTACCTTTAAATTCCCCCTCAGAATTTTAGAGACTAGATAATTATATAATACATGGTAAACTATGTCTTGAAACCTTGCCCACTCTGAATTATATATGCTTTTACTGGGCTTTTTACTACTGCATATTGATTGCAAGAATGGTTTGTGACTGTCCCACACATCCACTGTGAGTTTTGTGAATAAGGTGTTTTGAATTTTATAATTAATGATACATAGTTTTCCAAGACATTTTATTAGAATATATTTAACTGATACTCTGCCTTAGATCACATATTTTTTTAACTCTCTTAATTTATGGAATTAAAAAACAAATAGCAATAATAATTTTAGGAATATGTTTTGCTTAATGAAGTTACTCTCTCTTTTAACGGAAAATATATAGACTATTTCTACTTTACATAATAATAATACAGAGGGTCCATTAATTTTGCTTTTCTAAAACAATAGCACATTTGATTACCAGAATGTGTAAGTATATGTGGTGTAGGTACCTCCACCTTTTAGCTTTATTCATAATTTAGATGAAAACCTCAAAAATAAAACAATCATGAACTGTACATACTTTAGTGATGCTCAAAAATTCAATATGCTTGAAATATCTGAGGACTGACGTCTTCTATTATTACTATATTCTAAGCCACCTTTGTACTTCAGTCTTAGTTTTGAGCAACTAACCCTTAAATCTTTGGAATATCCTGTCTGAGCCAACTACTTTTGCTTATTTAAGGACAAAAGAGTATGTCAGATAATACACGCTAATGATAATTTATTGTAATTTATGGTGATAACTCATAGCACTAGGTATCAGTTGACCTCTGGAGGAGCTCTGGGTTATATTTAGCCTCAGGTCTGCTCTGCCATGTCTTTTTGACCAAAATTTATATCTAACACTCAAGTATGAGAATCAGATGTGTATCACTCATTGGAAACATTGCCACACACAATTTCTGAGAATGGTACCAGTAGCATAGTCAATCGCAGGACATAAAGAGAGCTTCAGGGATCTTCATATTTGATGGCATCCTTAAGTCATCAATTTTCATTAAGATAAATGGCAAGTTTATTTAAAAGAGCTTTCAGTAAATTTGGTAAATCCGCATGAATTATCATACTAGAAAGTGACATTTAAGGATTCTGTAACATATATTTTCATTGAAAGTGGGAGAAGTCATAAAGAATACCAAACTGCTTTATAATATTTGTGGCTATTGTGAAGGAAATGGTTTCCCTAATTTCTTTTTTTTTTCATTTTTTTCTCCTTTATTAATTTATTCTTGTTACATCTCAATGGTTATCCCATCCCTTGTATCCTCCCGTTCTTCCCTCCCTCCCATTTTCCCCTTATTCCCCTCCCCTATGACTGATCCTGAGGGGGATTACCTCCCCCTGTATATGTTCATAGGGTACCAAGTCTCTTCTTGGTAACCTGCTGTCCTTCCTCTGAGTGCCACCAGGTCTCCCCCTCCAGGGGACATGGTCAAAGGTGAGGCACCAGAGTATGTGAGAAAGTAATATCCCACTCTCCACTCTACTGTGGAGAGTGTTCTGTCCACTGGCTAGATCTGGGTAGAGGTTTTCTCTGCCCATTTGTCATCTGTATGCAGGAGGGCTACTGACTTTTTCATGTTAATTTTGTATCCTGCCATTTTGCTGAAGTTTTTTATCAGCTGTAGGAGTTCTACCTTGGTGTAAATCTATGCAAGCAATGGAAAGACATATATGAAAAAAAGAATCTTCATGTTTCTGCAGAAGGAAATTGAAGAAGATTTCAGAAAATATAAAGATCTCCCATGCTCATGGATTGGGAAAATCCATTGTAAAAAAAAAAAATGGCCATCCTACCAAAAGCAATCTATAGATTCAATGCAATCCCTTTCAAAATACCAACACAATATTTTATGGAACTGGAAAGAACAATTCTCAACTTCATATGAAAAAGCAAAAATCACACAATAGCTGAACAATCCTGTAAATTTAAGAATCTGCCAGAGGAATCTCCATCCCTGATCTCAAGTTGTACCATAGAGAAGCAGTAATACAAATGGCATGGTACTGGCATAGAAACAGGCCAGTTGTCAAATGGACTTGAATTGAAGACCCAGAAATAAATCTACATACCTATAGTCATTTGATTTTTGACAATAAAGTCAAAACTATACAAGGTGGAAAAGACAGCATCTTCAACAAATGGTGCTGGTCTAACTGGATGTCTACTTGTAAAAAACTGCAAATAGATACATATCTATCTGTACATCACTCTGTACAAAACTAAAGACAAAGTGCATCAATATCTTTACATAAAACCAGAACACACTAATTCTGTCAGAAGAAAAATTGGGAAATAGCCCAGAACTCATTGACACAGGAGACAACTTCCTGAACAGAATGCCAACAGCCCATGCTCTTTATCAACAATTAATAAATGGGACCTCAGGAGGCTGAGAAGTTTCTGTAAGGTGAAAGACACATTCAGCAGAACACATCAACAGCCCACACATTGAGAAAAGATCTTTACCAACCCTATATCTGGCAAGGAGCTAATATCTAAAATATACAAAGAACTCAAGAAATTAAACACCACCAAACAAAATAATCCAATTAAAACTGGGGTAGAGTACTAAACAAAGAATTCTCAATAGAAGAATATCAAATGGCAGAGAAACATTTAAAGAAATGTTCAACATCCCTAGTCATCAGGGATATGCAAATCAAAATGACCTTGAGATTCCATCTTATACCTTTCTGAATGGTGAAGATCAATAACTCAGGTGACAACACAAGCTGGTGAGAATGTGGAGAAAAGGGGACACTCCTTCACTGCTGGTGGGAGTGCAAACTTGTACAGCCACTCTGGAAATAAATATAGCACTTTTTCAGAAAATTAGGAATAGTTCTACCCCAAGATACGGGTATACCATTCCTGGGCATATATTCAAATGATGCTCCACCATACAACAAGGACATATGCTCAATTATGTTAATAGAAGCCTTATTCATAATAGCCAGAATGTGGAATCAACCTACATGTCCTTCAATATATATATACACATTCAGACGTGAATTTTAGCCCAACGTAGAGGTCCTCTGAAAGACTCCACCCAGCAAGGAATAGGGACAGTTACCAAGACACAAAGCAGACACTGGGAAGAGTGCTGAGATTGTAGGCTGGCCTTGCCAAGCCATAAAGGAAGAGGTTATATGTAATACACAGGATTCTGGATTAACTGAGGTCAGACATTAAGAGAGTCCTTTCTAAGGACTATGGGAAGGAGGGGAAAGAAATGAGGGATGTGTGGGATCAGGAGGCATTGACGGAGGGTGCAGCAATCCTTATTTAAAGAAATCAAGCTGCAGAACAAGCAGGTAATTTATATTGTTAATCCCACTACATGGGAATAGCTCTGAGACTGACAAATGTATATGCATAGACAAGGCTCCATATTGTTCACAGATTCCCTGTGATTTACTACCAGAGGCCATTCTTAGTATGGCATGAAGGAAGATTTGCAGATGTCTTACTTCTGGTTATACAATGAGAAGAGAGTCATCCTTAATTGCTCAGAACACCTCACACATCTCATACAATTATAATGTTAGAACTGTATAATGCTTATGAGAGACTATGTCTTCAGAACAAAGGAAACGGACACTGATGCTGGGTCAGACCTGAAAGGATTCATTTCTCCCAGCAAGCTGCATGCTAACATCCTGCATCCTTCTTGTTCCAGCCCCAGGCACCTCAGCTGCTGTTAACCATCAGAACTGGACAGTTTCCAGGACAGCATTGTAGAAAGATTCTGATCCCAATTGACCCAGGATTTCAGCCTCTCTCACACAGGACTCCTATGAAGCCTGGAATCTCTCAATATTTAGAAACTGTAACACAAATACAATCCCTGGCTTGCTTAACCATTTCCCCCTTTTGATGGGGCACCTTCTAAGGTTTTATTCACCCCAAATCAGCCTAAAGAAACCTTAAGAGAGTGATGTCCCATTTCCTCTAAGGGTGGGTGAGAAGTTTTCTGATTGCTCTCTGGATTTACAGAAGATTATTTTTATCAGGAGGTAGTTATAAGTTATTGTTGGTCTTATAGATGGAGAAAATTATGTTGGACTCAGGGACATATCCCTTTTGCTTTATCTTTCTGTCATATGTAAGGAGATGGGAGCTGAAAAAAAAAAGAAAGGGGAATATATAAATATAGAGGGAAGATAGAACAAAATGTAGATAATTGAACCTATTTCTTAACTTAATCTTAATTGTTACTTACAAATAAGGATGTTTGTAATTCATTGATAGAGTTTTGTATATTGATGAAAAACATGGTCATGTCAAATATTAGTCTAAAATTATCACAAGAATATATATTCTAGGTCTAACAATCAAGTTTAATTGGTTAGGGTATAAGATCTTTTTAGATCAAGATATATGACTTAAGTTAATAGAGATAAAATATGATAGATATTGACTTTCACTCAGAATTTTGCATGCATCAAAGTAGGAAGGATGGTTGCTTTGGGCTTGACAAATGCAAATGGCCAAAATCACTATGGATGTTACATTCATATAACTCATGATTGATGGGTGGCTCTTCCTGCTATATGTAGTTTGTTTTGTTCATGTGTAGTACAATAAATATATATATTAAAAAAGAAACATAATAAAATAACAAACAAAAACAGAAAAGAATTCTGAACTTCAGAGTTGATTAGATTTCTCTTTTGACTGGTTTTAGGGAAAGGACAAAGGGTAGGATTGTATGTTTTGTAGAGTTATACTGGGTACAGCAAAAAAGAAAAAAAAAAAAAGAAACACCATGAAGCTTTACAACAATTTAAAATAGTTGTCAGTATACAATAAGTTTATTTAAGTTTTCTACCCATGGTACCAAGATACTTTTCTTTGGTGAATGTTTTAAGAAGTTTGCTATTCTGATCTCTACCATCATTTCTCTCTGGTTGAGGACTGACCCAGGAAGAGAAGGGGCAAGAGGCCAGAAGGCATGCAGTAAAAGGAGAAAACTGTGATTGGGAGTGTCTCCTTAACAAGCTGGAGACCTAAGTCAGGGTCGGCTTCTGGGAGAACAGGAGAGGGACTCTAGGTGAGGCTCATAGTAGTGGGGGCCACGGGGACTGAAGAGTACACTCTCTAACTAAACAAGATTCCTAGTGGAGGGAGGGCAACACCAACCCATCCACAAAAACTTTCATTCAAAAATTACCCTGCCTATGTGTATCAATAAAGATAGAGCAAATAGAGCAGAAATTGAAGAAATATCCAACCAATGCCTATTCAAACACAAGACCTAACCATTCTGGGTCTGTATTGACTTTTTCAGAGTGGTTTTTTTTCTCATCACTAACCATTTGCTTGAAATTTTCATGATGCCATTTATTCTAATATCTGAGTCACTTATAAATATATGTTAGCTTAAGTAAAAAAAAAATCAACTACAATCCACAGACCCAGAGGGGCTAAATAACAAGAAAGGCTCTAAGGGAGACACATGGAATTACCTGTGAGAGGAAATAGAATAGATTTTCTGGGTGGACTGTGGGCTTGTAGACATAGAAACAGGAGGGAGCAGGTGGAGCAAAGAGAAAATACAGAGAAACCCCTGAATTAGGGGAGACATTTATAAGATAGTGTGGAAATCTAGTGCAGTGGAAACTTTCTGAAACCTATTAGAATAACACTAGTGAGAACTACTAGTAATAAGGGATATTAAAGTCAAACTGACCCTGTTCTCTAGCCAGGCAAAGCTTCCAGTGGTAAGACTGGCACACCAACCCAGCCACAAAATCTTTGACCGACAATTTGTCATTCACGCAAGATGTGTTAAGGCAGTGTGGGCTTGTGAGAGTGACCAACCTATGATTTGAATAACTTCGGATCCATGCCACCAACGGAAGCTTATGTTCAGCATTTAGTGCATGGTTATGAAGCAGAATCTCCATGTCCCAGAGGCCTAGATTAGTACCTAACTTAATATTCATCAGAGAGGTTCCCTTCAGTAGTTTCTGGGAGCAGATGAAGAGACCTAGAGCAAACATTAGACAGAGCTCTTGAAACCCCTAGGAGTGAAGGCACCACAGTTCCTTCATGATCCACAGAATCAACCAATCAAGGCTTATAAGATGGAAATATCTTCCATGCTCATGAATAAGTGGGATTAGCATTTTAACAATGACCATTCCACCAAAAGCAATGTACACATTTAGTACAATTTCCATCAAATTTCTAATAAGTCTTCACGTATGTAGAAAGGACAATTCTTACCTTCATATAGAAAAACAAATCCCAGAATATCTAAGACAATCCTGTACTATAAATAATCTATGAGAAGTATTAGCATCCTTGTTTTAAAGTTGTAATGCAGAGCTATAGTAATAAAATCTGTATGGTATTGGCAAAAAAACAGACATTTTGATCAATGGAATTGAATCAAATCTCAGACAAAAATCCACAAATTATGTAAACCCAATATTAATAAAAATGTAATGCAGATATAAACAGAGAAATCTGAATAGATGAACCTCAAATAACCATGAATCACTTAAAGAAATGTTTAACATCCTTAGGCATCAGGAAAATGGAAATTAAAATTATTTTGAGATTCCATTTTATACTTGTCAAAATGACTAAGATCAATATTACAAGTGACAGCTCATGCTGTCAAACATGAGGAGTTAGGGAAACACTCCACTATTTTGGTTAGAAGTGGAAATTTACATAACCAGCAGGGAAATCAATATGGCAGTTCCTCAGAATAATTGGGAATCCATCTACCTCAATACTAAGCTATACCACTCTTGGGCATATGTCCAAAGGACACTCTATCCTACCACAAGGTCATTTGCTGAACTATATTCATTGAGGCTTTATTCATAATACCAGAAACTCAGAACAAGATGCCCCTCAATAGAAGAATGGATAATATATTTTGTGGGTGGACTGGCATTAGATGAGGA
Organism: Acomys minous; assembly: GCF_964271855.1. Lineage (NCBI taxonomy): Eukaryota > Metazoa > Chordata > Mammalia > Rodentia > Muridae > Acomys > Acomys minous. The sequence goes on along the minus strand of NC_140492.1, from coordinate 27,657,072 downwards.
TGGTTGTGGAATAGATCAGACTGGGGAGGATAGGCTGGGCAGAGAGACAGACAGCAAGGATTGGGGGACATTTTGGAGATGGCGTGCAAAACTAGTGCATTGAAATTTTCTGATAAGGGTATCTCTTATAGCCAGACAATAATCCCAGTGGTGGAACTGGGTTCCATTCAGTTGAGCTGTTGACTGAACTGGCCTTGTGGAGATCACCAAACAACCAAGACTGATGCTAGGAAAAAGGATTTCTTTCTGAAAACTGATAACACAGCCCCATTGCCAACAGCAGCATCTACATAGCTGATTTAACTAAAGAGGCTGAGCTGATACCTGCACGGAGACCTCACCCCATATTGTAGTCTCTTTGGTATAGGAAGGCATTCTGCAGGCTACCAATAAGAAATGTGAATGGCAAGCCAACCATAAAATCTTTGACTTACCAATATCTGATTAACATTGGGCCCACTCTACAAAAGGGAGACCACTATTTGGATGGCAAGAACCCTAAAGTGGATAGCATAGAACCAAACATACTGGCCAAGATAGATAGATAGATAGATAGATAGATAGATAGATAGATAGATAGATAGATAGACAGATAGATAGATAGATAGATAGATACCAATACCAAATGAAATTCTTCTATACTCATAAGTCAGTGCCTTCCTTGTCCAGTAGTCATCAGAGAGGCTTCCTCCTGCAGATCATGTGAAGAGATAGTCTAAATTGGAGGTCTCTATCAAATCCCATAGAAAACAGGTAGAACAGTTGTAGGAGCAGGTGGAGGATATCATGAGATCAACTAATTAGGGCTCTTATGGGCTAAGAAACACTTCAAGTGTTAAGCATAGGGGTGGAATGGGGCTGCAACAGGTCCTTTGGATATATGTTATAGCTGTTAGATTAATTTTTTTTCTGGGACTCCTATCATTGGCAGGTGTGTCTTTGAATCTTTTTCCTGCTCCTGGGATCTTTTCCTCCTGTTGGGTCTTGTCCAGCCTAGATGAGAGGACTTGTGTTTTGTTTTGTCATGTTTGGTTGTTGTCTCTTGGAGGTCTGCTCTTTTCTTAAAGGAAATGTAGGGGGATTTGATCTGGGTGAGAGGAGTGTGTGGAGAGAGGGGAAACTGAGGTCAGAATGTATTTTATAAAAGAAGATTCTATTTTGATAAAAAAGAATAAAGTATATAACAGTAATATCAATACTTTATTAAGATAGATACATAAGTATAATAAAATAAGATGAGCTTCAAACTCCAACAGCATTTGTTCTTTTGAACAAGAAAGTTGTAGCTCTTGACAGAGAAGTTATATGTCTATTTGTCTAAAGAACAGGATAGATAAAACATCAAATAGTTCTATAATTCCTTATTGAGTTGAATTAATATTTGATGCACAGATAAGTTTTCTGTATTTATGAATCAGAATATATCAAATATCAAACTATAAAAAAATAAATGAGAAAATGAATTTATATGAGTCTATATACATGTCAACAGAAAAGAAATTATCTTAAGTGATTTAAAATAGAGTAATATGACAGATCTGTCACATAAGAAAAAAATAACTGAAGAGATGAAGCTATTTTTTCTGATTTTGCTGTTGATGCTGCCATTTGTATTAGTATACTGTAATTGGCATGTAGGATAAATTTGCACATCAAAAGTGACAATGTGGTTAGAAATCAATCTATTAGTGTGGATAGATACCTACATGCAAAACCAAAGAGTAAAAATCTAGAAGTCGGAATATTATGTACTAATATCAGAATTAATTTATTTCTATTTTAAAACTTGTATGACTATGTGTGTGTGTGTGTGTGTGTGTGTGTGTGTGTGTGTGTGTGTGTGTGTGTGTGTGTATTGCTTAAACAGACTAGTAATGATAAAATTAGGAGCAGTGGTTCCTGTATTGTCAACTTATGATTACTTCATATCACCCCACTAATGATAATAAGCATTTTGTGGAGAGATATATACCTTCAGGATATGAAATATTTATAGTCAGATTTTTCAGTTTAGTTACTGTTTCAGATGAAAGAGAGAATCTTGAATTAATTTCAACTGACAAAACACCAGATAATTTTGACATTCATAAGCATAAAAATTGAACAATGTGAAAACACACCTATTGAATATAGGGGCCTACGCTACTCAAGAATGTACAGTAATAACGTACTCATTAATGGCTTAGCTTAGCTAGGAAAGAAACTTCATGTTTTACAAAAAATTAAAAAGTAAATCTAACCATAAATAATTCACTCTCTGTTGTAAAATTCTGCAGTTATTAAGGGTCATTTAATTATTACAGACAAAAGAAAAGCAACATTGCTAAGTCAGTACCTCAGCTTTTTCCTTTTTTAGTTCATCAATGGAGCTAGACAAGCTTCTTAGTCATCGTTGTATAAAAATCATCAGAAGCGTGAGGCGTACTTTTCATGGTGAAAAACTGTATTGCAGAGAAAGTAACTTTGGAAAGACAAACAAGTGTTTTCAGCATTGAATATTCACATCTAAGTTTTGTAAAAAAAAAAAAAAAAGGAACGAAAATAAGAACAATATGTTATATAATACTACACAGCAATATGGATCAGACCCACAAATCAACAGGATGGATAATCTAATCCTTTCCATGAATATGCAAAAACTTTATAGGTATGTATATATGTATGTATATGCATATATGATGCTGACTTCTTGTTTTTATTATTGACTGAAATACATTTTAAACAATGAAAGGCATAATGCTAAGCTTGAGTAAGTATGAGCACTGATTACATATTTAAAACTATACATACTGCTGTTATTTGATGTTACTATGGTTTTGATATGTGAAGGTTCAAGTTAAAATTTTTCTCTTTGAAATAACTAGCAATTTTTTCTTCATAAATGCTATCAAATATTACAGATGCAGGATATCTAGATGAATCCTGACAGGTTGTGGTCATATTGTAGGGGAAGAGGTCCCTTTCTGTCAAGGGACAGAGAGGAATTGGGTGAAAAAGGGAGAGAGAAAGGGAATGGGAAGATACAAATGAAGGAATAACAATTGGGATGTAATCTGAATAACTTGTAATAAAAAAAAAGAATTTGTATTATTTTACTTAATTAAATTCTTTTTAAAATTATCATGATTATTCACCTACAAGAACAAAAATACATTCAATAGTAAATTTTTTGGCTTTATTTTTCAGTTATTTAGCATAATTTTCACTAAAATCATATCTACTAAGTATATTCATGTAGACTTTCATCATCCTGGACCCACTCTATAATCTCCTGGGAACAGAGGTTTAATGAAGAACTCTTTAAACCCAGGTGGATTAAGTGACCTTCTCTGGTTTTGTTTTTTTTTTTTTTTCTTTTTTTAATTTTTTCCTTTATTAATTTATTCTTGTTACATCTCAATGGTTATCCCACCCCTTGTATCCTCCCATTCTTCCCTCCCTCCCATTTTCCCCTTATTCTCCTCCCCTATGACTGTTCCTGAGGGGATTACCTCCCCCTGTATATGCTCATAGGGTATCAAGTCTCTTCTTGGTAACCTGCTGTCCTTCCTCTGAGTGCTACCAGGTCTCCCCCTCCAGGGGACATGGTCAAAGGTGAGGCACCAGAGTATGTGAGAAAGTAACCTGAACAGAACACCAACAGCCCAGACATTAATGTCAACAATTAATAAATGGGACCTCATGAGGCTGAGAAGCTTCTGTAAGGCAGGAGACACTGTCAAGAGAACAAAGCGACAGCCTACAGACTGGGAAAAGATCTTCACCAACCCTACATCTGACAAAGGTCTAATATCCAAAATATATAAAGAACTCAAGAAATTTTTTGATAAAGTAGGAAAGCTTGTCCACTTTAGGTGGCCCCATTTTCTATGCAGAAATGATGAACTATCAAAGAGTGGAGATACAAACTGACCATGATCATAAATGCATAAGTACCTTCCTGTCTGTTCTTGCCTACCATTCATATGTGACTAATTACTTCAAGCTGATGACAACTTGACATCTCCTCAATGATAGACAGAAACCTAGAATTGTGATCCAAAAGGTCCTTTCCCTCTTAAAGTTGTCTTCTTCGGGATGTTTTATTATAGCAGTCAAAAAAAAAAAAAAAAAAAAAAAAGAAAGAAAGAAAGAAAGAAAGAAAGAAAGAAAAAGAAAAGCAAAACAATAAACCTCTTTTTGTCTTCTCAAATATAACAGAAACAGAAACATCAAGATTACATAATACAATAGCTGAAATATTTTCAGTATTAGACCCATATTCGTTTTTTTATTTATTTTCATGTCCTACTTTTCAAAACACATAATACTTTATTTGTTTCAATTAACATGAACTGTATTTCAGAATTATTTGTGAAATTTCACAAAACTTTATGAGTAATTATGTAGAATGAAAGCCAGTGAACAATTCTTTATTCAATAAAAATTCTCATTTCCCTTGTATCTTAAAAAATGCTTAATTGTAGCTCAAAGGGTTAATTCTGCTATTCTTTCATTATATAATGTAAAAGATTTGTAATTTATTTCTTTTCAAATTAGGGGTGTATTTAAGTTACTTATAATTAATATGCTAAGATTTAATTGTGTTTACTATATACAACATTCTCAGCATGAAATGAAAATTCCATGCACTTTAACATTTATCTTTAAATTCTATATTCTTTTGTGTTGAAAATAGTAAAGGATGATAGACAGGATGTCAGGGTTCTAGAGCAATGACCTCGTTCTGCCTCAGCTTTCCTTCTTTATTTAACATATGGTAAGACAAATTGTTCTTCCTTCTTGTCCAGTTAGAAAGGACAGGTGCTGCCTGGCACCCCAGAATATATCCCATAATTTTTAGTACCATTGCTATCTGTGACACACAACACAATGGCATTGATCTGCACTTCATGGAAGCAGAAGATAAAGGTAGAATGATCAAGCAAATAAAGAGCCTTAGTTAGGAAATATTAATTTCAAGGCCCATCTTGGTTGTATTAGCCTTTGTCTACAAAGAGCAGTTAAAAAGATGAACTAATATAGAGACAAAATTGCATGGCCAACTTCAAAGCCTCAGATTCCGTAAAGCCCCCTAAATGATCAATATGGACAGACACAGGGGGGAATTGTCATGACCTCCTATACCTTGACCTTCAAATCAATTACAAATATGCTCCTCAGACAGATGCCCACTTTATTATATGAGCAAGTAATAAACACCAAAAGTAGTCAATTGATCTCTACTGGACATTCTTGTTTCTCCAAATATCTTTGATACCATGAAAGACGAAGTCTCCTAGTTGTGTCCTCATAAGTAGGGCCATCCTGTCTGTATCTGCCCATGAGCAATTTTGCATCCTCAGATACTTCTTCTAAATACATATTTTGTGTGTTGTCCTTTGTCAATCTCTAAATTATTTTATTGATGAGAACAAGAATCTTAAAAAAAAAAAATTCTGACATCCCAAGTGATCCCTCACTACAACCATGAAGTTTCCAGACCTAGAATGTTTGTAGAAATTATTACTTGACCCTTATTATTCCATTACAATGTAAATGAAGACTCATTCAGAGACAATACTATTTTTAATTTTATTTGGTTTTTTGAAGAATATACGCTAACTAGATCATTTGAAATAAATCATATAATGTTAAGATTGATGGCAAACATTAGTGAAAGTATGTAAGAAACACATTTTTAAATGTAAAGTTGTTTTCTTATAAACTGTGTATTTCTCATGTAAAATATGCAATAGTTGTTGTTATTCCCCACAGGATACAGTATGAGTCTCCGATGATCTCTCTCTCCCTTCCTTTCTCTACCTTTACCCCTCCTTCCTGCAATCTTCTTCTTCCTCATTTATAACCACATTCAATTTTTATGAAAAATGTAGTTTTTTCTCAACTCTTTTAAAAATGGGAAATTCATCAATTCAAAATAGTCAACACCCGCATTATAAACTAGGAGAAGAAATAACATTCTCAGGAGAGTTATTAAATCTCTTATCCCTGAATATCTGTTAATTCATTTATGCTTGAAAAACCACTTGTTTTTCTTGGTGCATTTACTTTTATTTTAAGACAATGTTGAGTTTTAACAACTGAATCACAGCTTTTTTCCAGGCATTTACTACATAGTTATTTAGAAAATACTTTCTCAGTATATTCCCTGGGGATTCCAGTCTAAACTCAACTGATCATACTGTTTTTAGATTCTTTAATTACAGTTCATATTACATAGCCTCAATGTTTCAAAATCTGGTGGGGAGTTAGATTTGGTTTTTGGATTCTACAAATTTCGAGGTATTGATAGATGTGAGAATATATTTTTCTACTTAGAAGAAATTTCTTAGCATTTTGATCTGTCAGGTCTGCAAATTTTATTTAAAAGCTTACAATATATTACTCCATAGCTCCAATTTTAGGTAGAAAATTTTGGTAGAATTATAAGAAGTTGATTTTCCTTGGTATGTTAATTTAATACAGTGGAGCTGTTCCCACTAATTGGCTATTTAAATACTGGTGGTCTAAGGCAAAAATTCAAGTTTGGGTCGGTATGCAGTGAAATAGTTCACCATGTGTTTCCATTTATCTCTTTGTTTTATGAACACTTTCACTTTTGGCTGTCTTAGGCCCTATGGGAGTTCACCAACCTCCTAGTATTTCTAAAAGGCTTTTTCTGAACTTCCTTTACCTTTATTATGAGAACTATGGAGTCCTTTCTCTGAACCTTTTACAGTTGATTAATGTGGTCACTGCTCTGTCTTTGTGTGAGCTGCGTTGATTTGTCACCCTGGGACTATATTCACTGCTGTTCTTCTTTTTAAAGATTTTTTTTCTTTTTTTATTGATGCTTTTGTGAAGATCCTCTCTTTTTCTTTCTAGGATATTGAAATTCCACTCTGTGCATCCAATTCTTAATATTTATTTGTTCATTCTATGGAAAGAGCGGAAACAGTAATCTGCAAAGAAATTCATCTCATGTTTCTATAGAAGAACCCAAAGCTAAATTCAAATAAATGTGTCCTCATAAGTTATTTGATGCAAAGCATGAAGAAGAAGTTAGAAGAAAGCACTAGCAACCTAGAGTTATATGACATAACAGGAGTTGTCATGAAGGTCACTACATCGTCCATTTTACTCTACGGAAGGAAGTGAGATGCGAAGGCCAAGACGATTTTTTGTTATGATCCGAAAAGGGAAGTTCAGCTATTAAAACCATGTCCCCAGGAGCAGACCATATTTCTTTTTCATTTCAAAAAATGTTCTGGCTTTTAAATTTTACAAAAGATGATTAAAGTCTTTGGTATATGTAATTGAAATACCTGAACGTGCCTAAAATGCCTTCGTGTATGTCAGATTTGTGTTAAGTATCTGTTGTAGTAATTGGGGTAAAAATACGACGTGCTTATGCTGATGTTCATACATTTTAGTAAAATTGGAGCAGTGTGGATAAGATAGGTAACATAAAAATTTACATAAATTAATTTCTAAATGATGAAACTCGAGCCTGAATATTAGTATCAATAACTGTCCTTGCTGAACAAATAAAAAACAAAAAAATATTATTGTAATTGTCATCTTATTTGAAATTACAGATTTACCTTTTAAACAAACTGAAAGTTAATGGATCTTTAAGAATAATTTATATTTCCAAAGTAAATCATGTTCAAACTATATTGCTGAAATTTGAAGATGTTTTTCTATATTTTTAGTAAAGATTTGTTTTCACATTTTAATTATTTCTATATGTGTGTCTATATGTATGGGTCTGTGCGTGTTTGACTGTAGTCCTGTAATCACTTTCAGAGGTCAGTAGAGGGCAGCAAATCCCTTGCAGAAGAAGTTAATGGAACCTAGGGACAAGGGTGCTAGTTACAGAACTTGGGTCCTCTGATAAAGCAGTATGTGCCCCTAACTGCTGAGCCACTTCTCCAGGCCGCTTTAGTTCAAGTAGTTTGATTGCTTCTTGTTATCCAAAAATAAAAAATTGAACATTCTTTTAATACATTTCTGAGTACCAAAAGGCTGCACAGACTTTCAGTAAGTTCTCAACGGTGGAGGAAAGAGACTTGGAGAAGAGCCCTTCCTGCCACAGCCAGAACAGCTGGGAAGGCTGATTTTGACATGGCCAGAATTTGGAAGAGGGGAGTTTCAGCATGAATCAATCTGTTGAGTAAGATGAACAGCGGAAAAGGATTCTGATAAATTATAATGTTGTAAATAGAAAAATGATATGTTACAAGAAAAAAAATCGACTGCTATTGGAACACAGCATAGGAGTGTGCACATGTGTATGTTTGTGTGTGTGTGTGTGTGTGTGTGTGTGTGTGTGTGTGTGTGTGTGTGTGTGTGTTAGAGGGCCTATCATTAGTCAATATTATACTCATGAATTCACTTGCACTTTCATTTAAATGTTAAGGTTTAATTGTAAGTAAATACTGTATTGTAAGTTTCCCAAAACAAAGTGAAAGAAAAAGTTTATAAGGTTTAGAAATTAAAAGATAATTATTTCTTGAGACATTTTGAGGTTTTTTTCCTCCTCATTGTTATAGAATATGTACCTTCAAGTTTCCTTTAAAATTATCACATCTCAGAAATACCAAATATTTTATTAAAGTAGTGTTCTGTTTATGTTAATCACCATTAATGAGTGAGCTGTGGGTATGTAAGTAGTTTTTAATTATCTTCTTCATTAAGTTATTTGAAATATTTCTTCTTAACAAAATCTGCCATGCATTCACTGACTTATATTGTGAGTCCCCATGTATCACCATTGTGATGGATATAGACAATGTTAGACATGTTGGTTTTGTTTATTTAACAATATTAATGATCATAGTGTTCTAAAACTACAAAGATTCAGTTGATTTAGAATTTAGACAAGAAAACAGACATGAAATACAAAAGAAAAAATATATTGAAACAATATTTAAAAGACATACAATTCCCTTCATAATTGATGAATGTAAACTGAAACTATTGAAGATTATCTTAGAAAAATGATAAAAGTATATTGCTTAAGACATCGTGACTGAAATGTGTGCTCTTTTTAGTTGCAAAGAGCAAATCAAATATGTAAAAGCCTCATGCAAAAAGACTTATTATAGTGATAAATGTGCAGCTCGGCATTTTTTTAAAGTGATTTTGTAGTTTAAAAAATTAACCTTTATATATATATATATATATATATATATATATATATATATATATATATATATATATATATATAAAGCAATGGAAGCATCCACTTGGCTTTCTGAGCAGCTGTGGCGCTGTTTGCCTTGCTACCAACCAGTTCATGTACAGTGGGCTCTCAGCCAGTTTCCATTTGCACCTCTTTTGCTTGTTTCCATTTATCTATTTATTAGTTTGTTTCACCTTTTCTTTCCTACTTTCATGTTTCAGTTTCTCTTTTGGAAACATTACGTTTTCATTTTCATGTAAGTGGCAAACAGAAAATTATCTTTAAAGAGAATTTACAAATCTTATGACAACCTTTTCCCTCCAGGACACCACGCACACAAAGGCAGTTTCTTTCTCAATATTTCTAAGATTTTTGAATGAGTAAGTGAAGTAACTAAACAGTTTCTAACTTTTTCAGGGATTTTACACATTTTTCTGCAGCACATTATATTTTGTTAAAATGTATAGAGGATAGAGAAACCTTTATAAACATTAAAATTCCTTTGCCCTCAGTATTTCTTCATTAAAATATTTTTCATTAAGACGACATCTCAAATTGATAACAGAGCACACATGTAAGGAAACTTCCAATTTAAGGGGCTCTTTGGCTCTCTCTCTCCTATGACTGTTGATGTTGGTAACAGCACAGAGTAAGGGATTACATGTCCATAGTCATTATAGTCAGTGCAAAATGTGCAAGAATGTAATTAAGAACAGAGGTTTTAACTAGTAAGATTCTATCCATTTTTAAACCTTTCTCTTTACTGTTCATGGGTATTATTTTATATTTCTATATTAGTATGTAGAAAATATAATGGAGAAAAATGCATTTTTATCATACTAATCTATGTACATAAATACAGAACAAAAAAGGAAAACCGGCTGTGAAATGATTTCTAACACTTTTAGTATCATGAGAATATCTTGTTAGGAGTTTCTTGAACCTTCAGTGTATGTGTATGTGTATATTTTGAAGATTATTTCAAACTTTAGTTTGCAGAGTGTGTGTTTATGTGTATGTTGTATATCAGTTGTCTCTGTGTTGGTGTGTCTCAGGTTTTCAGCTTTTTGAGCTATGTTTTTGTTGTTGTTTTTTTGTTTTGTTTTGTTTTGTTTTTTGTTTTGGAGTGAGAGATGTTTTTTAAAAGGCCTTTCATTTCTGCACTGAAGGATTGCCAGAAATTAATGTTCTTACACTGTGGAAATTTTCTCATTTGCTTATTTTCTCATTTAATCATTTAAATACTTTCAATTGTCTAAGCCATATAAATTTTTTCCATGGGACTGTGAAATCTACTTTCATTTTTAAGGTGGACTGTCATTTATGCTGGGGTGCATTGAGTTGTGATACAATAGTCTTTGAGATATTTCTGTTCCTGTATATCCTCACAAACTTAATTTCTACAAGTAATCTCTATAAAACTTATCAGTTCACCAAGTTGGACTTTGGTCCAACTATTCTTATTTTCATCTGTTATTGATTTTCTGTTTAGGAAAAATAGATATGTATTCATGTCTGCCTAGAAAATATAGGATAACAATATATTGCACATACATGCATTTACACATCTGTGCATGTGTGAAGTACATTAGCATTTGTGTTTATGAAATAGTAACAGAAATCATAGAAACATAATTTCTAAAATATAAAACACCGAATATATACTGGATACTAAGATATTGTTTTCTTTTCCAATAGAGTGACTATTTCAGACATAGCTATATTATTAACTTCGAAACCATAGAAACTTTGGGCCAAATGACTTACCTGAGGTTATATACATTGTTTTTTCTTCCTTTAAATATTTAAAAAGAAAAACACTGCATTTTCCTGCACTTAATACTGAGTTGCTCTTCAGATAGGATATCCTAGTTTGGAGTCTATCCTGGCACTGCATTCTTTCTTATCAAATATTATTACATATTTTATTACCACTCCCCTTTCTGGCATTAATGATTCTAGCTGTATCTGAAAGAGAGGGCATGTTCTTGCCAAAATAATCTCACTATTGCACTAAGAATCAATGCTTTAAAAAAAATCACTCAATGAAATGTATATAATATCTACAAAAATATGGAAGGAAAACTAGTAACTGGGCTTTTTCTAGGTATGTAATCATATTATTTTGGCACCTTACAGTGGCCCCTGTGAAAAATCATGCCTACTGGCATCCTTAAGAATTGTCATGAGAGGCCATTTCTTTGAAAATAAGAAGGGGGGTGGGTAGCAGAAAAAGAAAATATCCAGTATTGAAGACTGCTGTTTGTTCTTAAAATTCTTTTTTCTTTTCACTATGCATTTAGTGTACTTTCCAATTATATCAATTTTGCAAGGTATGGTATTGCATGTCTTTAAACTCAATTCACAAGAAGTAGCATGCTAGGACAATTAGTCTAAATGTTAAGACTATGCTTCAGAAAACAAAACACAGAAAAATTTGTATACGTTTGTCAGCTTCATTAAAAACACAATCATCTCTACTTGACAAAACCTACCCCTCCTTCTTATTTTCTCAATTATTCAAGACTGTTTTTCATTTGGACAGATTCAGTGTTAAAGGCACCAAACATCGGCCCTTGAGTTAAATATGCATCCCTTACTAGGTTCCAGAAAGATGCTGAGCAACGTAAGAGGGCATTGAGAACCTTCCAATCCAGAACTCCAAAGAAAAGAGGCCCACCCTATGAGGGTTTGAGTGGGAATGGTACCCATAGACTTATCTGTTTGGATGTTTGGTCACCTGGAACTCACATTATTAGGAGGTATGGCCTTATTTGAGGAAGTGCATCACTAAGGGGTGGGCTTGGATATCTTAAATGCCCAAGACAGGCTCATTGTGGCCTAACCTCTTCCTGCTGCCTGTAGATCCAGATGTAGAACTCTCAGCCTCTTCTCCAGCACCATGTCTGCCGGTGTGCTACCATGTTTCTTGCCATAACTTAATTGACTAAATCTCTGAAATGTAAACCAGCCTGATTTAAATCTTTTCCTTTTAGAGGAAAAAAAATACAAAGATCTCATCATATTCTAATTCTTTCAAATAAATATTCATGTTATCAAACTCTTTAAAAATGTGATAATGACAGGGAAATATGAATTATTTTAAATGTTTTAATGATGGCTTTTTTTTTTCATCTATCACCACAGTACAAAATGTGTATAGTGAATTGGTGATCTAAAAATGTGAGGTTCTGAGCTAAGCTTTATAATCTTACTTTAATGAGAAATGTTAAATTGTGGTAAAAAATAAAAATAAATTCAGTACAAGTGTGTAATAATGAATATGACATAATTAAATAAAATGGAAGTGAAATGATAAGGACAGAGAAGTGCTAACTGAAGTTTTCTGTATATGTTTTGCATGAATATTTTTTATTGTTATACATTTTCTTGTATTCAAATTTTCTTTTGATGGTGTATATTCTAACAACTGTTGGCTCATGGGAATGCAATATAGGGTGGAACATTCATGTCTTCAGAGTACCATGAAAGAAGAATGCGCACCTGGATAAAACACTCATCCAAAAATGACAAAATCCATTCCAATACTGCCAAGAGACATAAACCCTCAGAACATCCAACAATCTGAGTGAACCTCATGGAGTGTAAATCCAACGATCTCCTTGCCAATGCACAACATAAAGTTCTGAAAACAAAATAACAATTTGAGATAGTCCAGAAAGAATACTACCTTATTTAAAGTGCAAAACACTAGAAAGAAAATTATATTACTTACAGGATAAGAGTCAAATAAAAAAGGGAAGTAGCAAAATAATTTTCAGTTGCTGAAAAATATCTGTCAGTTTGAAAGTATCTCTAATTGTCTGAGGAAAGAGAAGGATGATAACTGGGTAAATTTATCTCTAAAGATAGAAAGTTTCCTTATTTTTAAGTTTTAGTTTCCTATTAAATCTGTTTATTGCACCATACACCACCCATTGTGAAAAGTAAGTCAAATAATCAAAAAACATGCTCATGGATTGGGAGAATAAACATAGTAAAAAAAATGGCCATTTTGTCAAAAGCAATCTACAGATTCAATGCAATTCCCATCAAAATACCCACACAATTCTTTACCGATCTTGAAAGACCAATTCTCAACTTCATATGGAAAAACAAAAAGCTTAGAATAGCTAAAATGATCCTGTACAATAAAAGATCTTCTGGAGGAATCTCTATCCCAGATCTCAAGCTGTACAATAGAGTTTTTGTTTTTGAATCACAGCATGATCTATAGAATCAAAGACCATGAAAAAGAAACAGTAAAGCCCTTTTCTTCTATGGAAACACTAAGGAAAAGAGTAGTCTAAGAGTTTCTATGAACCCACCTGTGAGCATTTGCCAGGCTTTGTGTTGTATTTCTGACATGAAATAAATCTGAGAGAATTTAAAGATAGTACTCAGTTATCCTACTTCTCATCTAAACAATTAAACTCTGCAAATAGCAAAAAATATTTTGACTTTAAATATACAGGGCTACTTGAAACATCAATGAATTTATACCATTCATCCACTAATCTGTTTTTATGGCAGTTCCATGCAGTTTTTATTACTGGTGCTTTATAGTATAGCTTGATATTAGAGATGGAGATATCGCCAGGAGATCTTTTACTGTACAAGATGGTCTTAGCTGTTCTCAGCTTTTTGTTTTTCTATTTGAAGTTCAGAATTGTTCTTTCAAGGTCTGTGAAGAATTGTGTTGGTACTTTCATAGGAGTTACATTGACTCTGTAGAGTACGTTAGCTGTTTTCACTATGTTGATCTTACCTACCCATAAGCATGGAAGATCTTTCCATCTTCTGATATCTTCTTCAATTTCTTGCTTCATTGACTTGAAGTTCTTCTCATACAAGTCTTTGATTGGCTTGGTTAAAGTTACTTCAAGATACTTTATGTTTTGGGGGGCTATTGTGAAGTGTGTAGTTTTCTTAAATTTCTTTCTCAGGTCATTTGTCATTTGTATACAGGATGTCTATTGATTTTCTTAAATTAGTCTTGTATCTAACCATTTTCTGTAGGTGTTTATCAGCTATAGAAGTTCCTAGGTAAAATTTTTAGGGTCACTTACATATACTATCACGTCATCCACAAATAGTGATACTTTGATTTCTTCCTGTCCAATTTGTATCCCTTTGATCTCCTTTAATTGTGTTATTGTTCTAGCTATGACTTCAAATACTATATTGAAGAGATAGGGAAAGAGTGGGCAAGCTTGTCTTGTCCTTGATTTTAGTAAAATTGATTTATATTTCTCTCAATTTTGTTTGATGTTGGCTATAGGCTTCCTGTGTATTGTCTTTACTATGTTTAGGTAGATGCCTTGTATCCCTGATCTCTCCAAGACTTTTAACACTGCCAGGTGATAGATTTTTTTCAAATGCTTTTTCCCCTTCTAAGGAGATAATAATGTGTTTTTTTTCCTTTCACTTTGTTTATATGGTGGATTACATTGAGGGTTTTCCATATATTGAATCACCCCTGCATGACTGACAGGCATGAAGCCTACTTGGTCATGGTGGATGATATTTGATGTAGTCTTCAATTTGGTTTGGAAGTATTTTATTTAATATTTTTGCATCAATATTCATTAGGGAAATTGTTCTGAAGTTCTGTTTCTTTCTTGGGTCTTTTTATTGTTTAGGTATAAGAGTGACTTTGCCTCATAGAATGAGTTTGGTAATGATCCTTCTGTTTCTTTTTGTGTATTAGTTTGAAAATGAAGCCCCAACATACTCAAACCTATGGACACTAGAAAGCAGTGCTAAGAAGAAAGTTCATAGCACTAAGTGCCTTCAGAAAAAAATTCGAGACATTTCATACAAGCAACTTAACTGCACTCCTGAAGGCCCTAGAACAAAAAGAAGCAGACACACGTAAGAGGAGTAGATGACTGGAAATAATAAAACTAAGGGCTGAAATCAACAAATTGTAAACAAAGAGAACAATTCAAAGAATCAACAATACCAAGAGCTGTTGTGCCTTCATTTTCATTGAATTTCAGGAAGCCTCTACTTTCATTCTTCTTGGACCCAGTTGTTGAGTAGAGAGTTGTTCAGTTTCCATGTATGTATAGGCTTTTTGTTCCTTCTGTTTTTGTTGAGATTTTGTTTGGTCCATGGTGGTATGATAAGATATTAAGGATTGTTTCAACACTCTTATATTTGTTGAGGCTTGCTTTGTGACTATTTGGTCAATTTTGGAGAAGGTTATCTGAGGTGCTGAGAAGAAGGTATATTATTTTGTGTTTGGGTGAAAGGTTCTGTAGATGTCTGTTAGATTTTTATTCATGACATCTGTTAGTGTCATTATATCTCTGTTTAGATCCTATTTTATTGACTGGTTCTTTGGCAAGAGTAGAGTGTTGAAGTCTTCCACTATTAACATGTGGGGTCAGTATTTGGCATAAGGTTTATCAGTGTTTCTTATACAAATGTGGATGCCCTTGCATTTGAGGCATAGATATTCAGATACCTGCTAAAGCCTGGTCATACTAGATGCTTGGGACTTTATTACATATTCCAGGGCACACACAGAATTCCCACAGTCGGTCTTTAACTACTGACTTCCATAGAAAATGTTGGTTCTCCCTTTCTCCCTCATCTCTACTGACTTGCTGGGCTTGATTTTCACTCAATACCTAATGAAATTATCCTTGTAATTTCTTCTGTGTCTGTTTCTAAAGGACTCTTAAAGATTCCCCCTTTGCTTGATGAAACTCAGACTTAGCACAAATCTCAACAATAGTTAGCATCACACTTTAGCAAACAGTACATCTAAATTGTTTAATTTTAATGAATGTTATTTAATTGTGACAATACCTGAGGTGCAAATGAACTAAAATGTTCATCTATTTGACATCAGTAAAGATAAAGTGACATTTACTTTCATTTGTCTTTGCTAAGAATCACACCTGAGAGTGTTTGCTGTTTTCAGTCCTATAATGTTTATAAATGCCTCTTCAGTTGTATACACAGGTTACTGAGATTTGAAAGCTCCTGCCCATGTTTAACATATGATAAAATATACGAGTATTCATTTTGAGGCACCTAAATTAACTTAATTGCATATCACGTTTGTATCAACTGAAGACTAAAAGGGTTAGAAAAAAATTTTTTCTAGGACCAGGGTAACAGATTCCAAAAGTCCAAATGACAGAACTTCTTGATCATAGAAAAAGGTGAAGAGGAAAGCCAATTGTTTTGGGCTATTTTAGTCCATTGAATGTTAGTGCTTACATACCTGGCAGTAGTGGCGCATGTCTTTAATCCCAGCACTTGGGAGGCAGAGGCAAGTGGATCATTGTGAGTTCAAGGCCAGCCTCGTCCAAAAGCAAGTCCAGGACAGTGAAGGCTCCACTGAGAAACTCTGTCTTGAAAAACAAAACAAAACAAAACAAAAAACAAAGAACAAATAAAAAGAAAGAAAAAGAAAATGAAAGTTAGTGCTTGCTTACCTCTGAGCCTGATGTAATATCATGCGACTGCCAAAACCTAATATATATTATTAGCAGATTACTTATTCCCACCAATCCAAGAACTAAGAAGACTACCAGAAAGTAGTTGTGCCTACCACAGAGATTTCCTTGCCCTGCTATAACATACTTACCTGCTGGTTTGTTAATTACACAGATGTGACTATAAAAACTGCTAATGCAAATCATTGCCAAATTAATTAAAGCAAACTTTACTTGTTTGTTTATTTGTCTGTTTATTTACTTGCTTATTCTGGTATTTTGAAACAAGGTTTCTCTGTGTAACAGAGTCTTAGCTGTCCTGGACTCACTTTGCAAATCAGTCTGGTCTGTAACTCATAGAGATCTGCCTGCCTTCACTGAAATTAAAGAATTAAAGTCATGCACCACCATGCCTGGCTCAAGGAAGCTTTTTTAAATTCACATGCATAGGCCGTCTCACATAAAGAAAAGACTCAAGAAATCTGCACTGGGCATGATTAAGATAAGGAATTTTTTTTTATAGTTTATAAGTAGAAGGTTTCCTAATTAGGGGTGTGGTGGAGGGTGGCAGGAAAATATGTCAAGTTACAGAAATGGAGCATAAGCATAACAAAGTGGTCATAACAGCCTCCTGAAACAAAGACACGGTTTCAAGGTGGTCATAGCAAGGTAGACATAACAGGTAACAGTTAGTTACAACAAGATGATTGTAATAACCTTTTGAAACAAAGACATAATTGCCCTTTCCTGGAACAGGCAGTTCAAAACCATTTATAGTTAAGGTTACAGATGGGGCATACTCAATCTTTGAAAAATAGAGGTTTAATCACAAACAGGAATAAATCTAGTTTGTGTTCTGTATAAGATTCCTTTCAAGGCTAAAATGGAGAAAAGCTGATGTATTATTTCCCTTGTCTTTTGTGTTCCTGTACAATCCTTGATAGAGACTTATCATTTTTATATGGGATAAAAAATTTATAATTTATTGAACTGGGCATAGCCTGGTCCTATATCTGTTTGGTCAGCAAAGAAAGAGCAAGTTCTTTAAGGACTTATAATCTTGGTGTGCCAATAGGTACTATAGGTAGCCATGCAGTTCATTGCCTTGGCCAGGACATTTCGTCTTGATTTTAATATCCCAGTCTTCATTTGATCATAGGAACTGATGTGTTCCCTTCTGTAACTGCTTCTCAGTTGAAATCAGGACACTTGTCGGAACCCAGGAAATGTGAAACTTTATTCAAAGACTGGAAGGTAATCAGGGCAAAGGAGTACGCACGTGAAGCATCTGGTCCACTGATCCAGGTGAAGGAACTATCCCACCAACTGGGCTGTTTTACATCTGTTTACCACAAATGAAGCCTTTCCAGTTCTGTAGGATGACCTGGGGCTGACGTGGTATCAATAATTTTTGGATCTGTATGTAATACACATATGATTTCTACACGGTGTCTACCAGCTAAGTGGAACTCTGCCAAGATGGCTATAGACTAGGTGCAGAAGTTAAAGAACCCAAAAACAAACAAGCAAACAAACAAAACAAAAAATCTTTTGTATTTGGAGATCCTCCTTCAGGATCAGCAAAAGGCTGTTGACTGACAGAAGTGCTTATCTGGACTCGGTTTTACCATTTTACCTGGAAGCGGTGGCTCTAAGTCTAATGACTTTCTTGAGTCTCTCAAGCTTGTATTTCCATTATTTGTAATTTCTATTGAAATCCTCATTGTAGAAAAATCAGATTTCTGGTATCTATGAAATACCTGGAATAGATTCACACCTTTGTGTTGTATCACAAGAGAATTGACTTTTTGTTTTTTTTTTTCTGTCCACATTTCAGGATATATAGATAGGACAAAGATGCTGAGCATAAGAAGTGTCTTTAAGTTATATTTTTCTTTAAAATTGTATCCACTTCTTTGCCATTAGACATATGTAAGTGATTAATAACTGAGAGCAGTTTTTCCAAAGAAAGTTTATTTATGAAGGAATATTAAGAGTTACTTCTGAAATGTGTTCATTATTTAATAAAAAAACAGTTAACAAAGAAAACCTTCCTGTGAATTTGCCTTTTTCATCAGGAGACCTAAGAGTGCTAGAAAAGTAAGAGATGCTTTTTATATATGAAATATATTGACCAGCCAGCTGTTACAAAACTTAGAGTTACAGTTAGCTGTCAATACCATCAGAGATCTAAGAAGGATAAATTATAGCAGGAAGTATAACCTGAATTGCTTATGTATCAGTTAAAATGACAGAGACTTACTGCTACTTGGGCAGTTACCCTAGGCTTCTTGGGTCTCAATTGTTTTGTTTGGGGCAGTGGTGATAGGCCTTTGGCTGTTATATAGGACAGCATTAAATCTTTAGCTGCTCTACAGAACAGTGTTGGCCTCAGGTTGACAGCTCTAGAGGTCTGATTTTCCTGTGAGGTAATCTGGAAAAACTGACCCTAGTCTGATGAGGTAGAGTGCTGCAATCAAGGGAATCATGTCCACAGTTTGTGCAGGACCCTGGAGGCAGGCAAGGCACTGGGCAGTTTTCCCTAGTGGCTACCATTACATCAATCCAAGTGGTGTTTTCAGTGACCATTGTCTTCTTTGGAGACCTTAGAGTTTCATCTAGGAGCTCACAGTTTTGTCTAACACAGAAAGCTTTGTTCATTAAACATTTTAAATGCCATATTCATTGGATCTCTGAAAAATTTTGAGAGCCACATAGTAAGTATATCTGACTTTAAATAAACCTTATTTGTGTTTACTTATTTATTTTAGGTTTAAGCTTGAACACACATACAGGAGGCTAAATAATGCTTGTCCCTGCAAATTAATTATATTTGTAAAGAATTTAATCATTTATAAGTTAACTGTTAATTTGTGTGTCTTAATTATCTTTAACAAGAAGTTAGTAGCTTTTATATGATTAGGATTTTACAGTTTTATTCCTGTTAAATTTAGCCTTTAAAAAGCTCTTTTAGTATCAAAATAAAACTTGAAATACTAAGTAGAGTCCCATAAAGGGATTGCCAACCGTATTTTCCTGGTTCTTTCAGAATGCACCATTGTAGATTATCACTGTTTCTTATATGACTCAGTTTATAAAAATAGCTTAAGCTTAAAGAAATTAGCAAAGACAAGGAAATTAGACATATATCTTTAGGTAAGGAGAGAGACTTTCTCAGGCTCTTTGTCACACTGCTTAGATCATTGTCACGCTGCATTGTAAGCTAGGACTATCCCAGTCTGTTGTTTAGTATTTGGTGTTTACGGTTCTAGCACTAACTTCACTCAAATGGTATTTGAGATTTCAGTGATGCCTTAAGCTTTTCACAGGGTGAGCCTTTAAGCATAAAAAACATGTTTTGGGTTGACATAGTTTTGTTAGGAAGAGCAGTCACTCTTAAACAGAATTATAGAGGTTAAAAAGCAAGGTTAGTTTATCTGGAGACTTCCCCAGAACTATAGACTTCGATGAGTTAGTTTTGTTTGGTGGTGCTGTGTATGTGCTGAATGGTAAGATTGCCTATGTAGCAATTTCTACTTATTAACCATTTGTTCTAAGTTTTAAGTTAACTTTTGTTACAGAGTCAGTAACCTTATAAAACCTGAGGTACAGACATTCATATTCTGGTTGTATAAGTCTTGTGATAATATTTCTATCTTTCCAAAAGATTTAAGCAGTTACATAGTCTAATTATCTCAGCTGCTCTGCCATGCTTTGATTTTTTCTGCCAGGAAGTGAGGTGGTTCTCCTGACCTAAGGGGGAGACTTTTGAACTCCAGCGTCAGCTTCACAGGCAGAAGAAAAGCATAAAACAATATTTCACATTATCAATATTAAAAGCACCTTTGAATCTGTCCTAAATAGAATCCAGTAAGCAGAAAAAAAACGTTTGAACCCTGACTTTCAAATTACCCATGGCAAGTGTGCAGGGAGCCACCCAGGGAGGCATGCTGGAGTGTGTCACCATATTGCTCCAGCCCAGCAGCATGGCAGTGGTGGCAGCTAGCTCCAGTTCCTATGTCCACTTGTAACTGGAGAATATTAATGGAGGTCTTGATCTTGCTGGGGATTCTAAATGATAGTCCCCCAAATTTGAAGAGAAAGGCCACCAACCCTAATCGTGTCCCAATTAATTAAAGCAAGAGTTATAAAAAGCATATACAAAGACTGTCTCTCCCTAAAGATGGGGTTCAAAATAACCATTGAGCATGGATCAGATAAGGGTCTTATAGTTTAGGAGTTGGGGCTTTCCAAATAGGGAGTTTGATGAGCAAATGGGGTGTTACAGGAACAAAACCGAAGTGAAATAAGTTGCTTGTAACAACCTCCTGAAAAATGAAAACGTCCTTGCACTATAGTCATAACAAAGTGATCACAATAACCTTTTTAAACAAGGCACCATTGCCATTTTCTGAAACAAGCAGTATAGAACCATTTTCAGTTAAGGTTACAGGTGGGGCGTAGTGCTGTCCTTGAGAAGCCAAGATTTAATCATAAACAAGAATAAAACCTGCCTTTACTATAAGATGGCTTTTAAGCCTAAGAGATTAATTTATCAGTTTCCAAAAATGTATTTTAAAAGGGTCTGTATTTATCTCCTTTTTTCTTCATTTACCGTTAAAATAAAGAATGAAACTATGAAAGTGTTACAGGTTGTGGGGGGAAATTTGTCTGTAACTTGAATTGGCATTCTTTGACGGTGACCAGTCATAATTGACTTCAGACTGTATCTTATTTCCCTTGTGGTTACCGCTGTGTTTTTATGTAGATGCTATTATCTTCTATATTTTCTGATTTCTGTAAAACTAAAATCATATTTCATTGAGGACATTTTTCATCACATGTTAAAAATGGTTATGTCCATTGATATAAGGTTCTACATCACCTTATAATAATATCTCACATTTGTTACTTTAGAGGTTTTGTTTTTTACTTTCATAGTTAATTAAGATAGAGCCATAAACATATATACCACTCTTGAAAATGATAGCAAATTAGTGTTTTCAACATCATAACTAAACACTTCTGCACTTCAATAACTCTTGAGACTTGTAATAAAAACAAAACATATTTTTAAAATATGGAATAATTTAAAATTCAAAACAAAAGAAAAACACTTTGAAATTCAAACACTTATTATGTGTTGGAAGATTCATCTATTATTTGATATAATAACATAAAAAATCAGTGTGATTAATCAGAAAACATCATGATATATGAACAAATATTGAATTTTATATACATTAAATTAATCAAAAAACAAGAAGTTAATAGCTTTTAAATACTTGAAGTTATATGTATGTGTCTCTGTATGAGGATATGAGCTAGTAATTCCAAATGCCTAAAAGGCCAGAAAGGAACATCAGAATCCTTGGAACCAAATTTACCATCAGATGTAAGCTGCCACATGGGTGACATGAGCCTGAGTTGGAGCTTTTTTTAACCACTAGGAATGTATTTTTAAAGCCTTAAGATTATAATAAACTTTCATCACTGACTTTTTAAGATAAATAAATTTTTTTTTGTCTTCGCTGCTGTTTTTAGTTAGAATGTAGGTCGATACTCAAAATCCTTTTCTGATACTTTGCTTGAGTTTTCTTTTTAAATAAAATACGGCAGGTGATTTAGGAATAGATTTTCTTCAAAGAGCTGGAAGAATAGAAGTAACAATGAATAAAGCTATTGTAAACAATACTTTGATTCCCTATTTAAAGCTTCATGGAATCTAACCTTTTAAACTTGCATTCTGTGGGCACACAAATGACCTTTAAAAGAAAGTCGTAAAACTCTGTTATTTGATTCACGGTAGTTTGATAATGATGGTCGGTGTTGAGTTTATGCTCAGAAATGCTCATGTTTTTCTCTAAGTGGTGACTGGTAAATAAAATAAAAGAAAATTTGAAACAATGGGCAGAAAAAGATTTTCCATCTATCCAAAAACTAATTAAAGAAGAAAACTGAAGAAATATATTTGGAGTATAATAAAAAAAAAATAGATCATGCAATGTGTAAAAGCACCAGCTCAACACTTCTCTGTGATGCTATATAATGGTAAATGTTTGTGTACCACCTTAACCGGGGACAAGGATTGTGAAAATTTAGCAATCCTTGGATATTCTGAAGCACATTTTTTGATACATTAGTATTTAAGTCAGTGCATTCCATATAGTAGATGGTCTTCCCCAGTATGGTTGGGAATAATTCTACCTGGTCCAAAATTAAAAATTAAAAAGACTGACAAAGGAGTTTTCTCTGTACCTCCTTCCTGAAGTCTGGTGACACTAATAGTGGCACCAAAACACTAACATTGTTATGGCCAAATTTTGAGAGACTCTCTGAACAGACTAACCAAGAGGCAGACTCCAAATGCAATGGCAAGGAAGTCTTTATTGCAGGTTCCAACCCGGAACACATCTTCTGTGCACTGACATGGCAGATGCAGGAGAGTGCCCTTGAGTCTCACTTGATAGTTTTTTTTATATAAGTTTTAAACAAAGAAATGTGTCTTACAGTATACGACTGGATGGCATTTGGGCAGAAAAGCTACAAGCAGGGAGGTACAAGCCTTGGCGTTTCATGGTCGGGTAATAGGTGTAGGGGCAAGTTGGCCTATAAAAAAGATTGGTTGAAGCAGTCATAAGAGCATTAGGAACTTTGGCCTGGCTTCTGCTAATTGATTGTTGCTATTTGCCAGACCACCTGCTGGTCAGCTTGACTAGCAGAGAGTATATTTGGACTTTCCCAAGCTGAGCTGATTGTGTTGTTCCGGAATTTTTTCTGTCTAAACTACTTTGTAGTTTTCCTGGAATCTGGGTTTAGCTTGTGGCTAGGTTTAACACAAATGGAGTTTCTTTTTCAAAATGGAGTTTTCTGGTCCTTACAACACCTGGTAGTGAGACTTCATAGCCTCCATGAACGCAGTGACAAATTCTTTATGATAAATCTTGTTAACATAAAACACAGCTCTTGCTTCAAAGACAATTAGAAATCCCTTATTATGAGCTACCATCGTATTGTGTGCATGAGAATAGAACATGCTAAATTAAGAAGGATAAATCGTTTCTGAAATTGGGAGTGGGATGAAGTATTAAAGAGGCTACCATGAAACTCCACGTCCAAAAAAGTTGAAGAGAGAAAAAAAAAAAAAAACCACAAACACACACACAAACAAAAAGTATTTTAAACCTACTGATCATATCTTGAATGAGGCAAAATCCAAATCAACATTTTTTTAAAAGGAATCTAATTTTGGAATTAATTGAAAGGAGCTTTCCTCAATAAAAAACAATGAGGAAATCGAAAAGTATAAAACAAGGTGACAACCACTGACTGGATTCTTAGCAGGAGATGTCTTTGGATGTAGATGTCAGTATCCTACTTCTCACTCCAGTGGTCCAAAGGGAGATCTCCGGAATACGATTCCTTCTAAGATTTTATGTGCACTTTATTTTTATTGTTTTATTAATATACCGTTGCCCATCATTTTCCTCTTTGCAAACAATTTGTTGTTGTTACTGTTGGCATGACCAGTTGATGCTTTTCTTTTCTTTTAAACTACTCACCTTATATCCATGTCATAGCCCGTTTACTACTCTCCTCCAGTCCCACCCTCCTTTCTTTTTTCTCCTATGACCCCTGCCCTACTCAGAAAGGGAAGTCTCACCGACTCTCCTACCCCAGATTATCAGGTGTATCAGGACTGAGCACATCCTCTTCCTCTATGGAGTGGTGAGGTAGCCTTGTTAGGGGAAAGTGATTGAAAATCAGACATCAGAGTATATCTCTGAGTTACTCCCAATTTCCTCTAGCAAGAGACCCAGTTGAGGATGGAGCTGCCCATCGGTTACATCTGTGTAGGGGACCTAGGTCCATCCCATGAATGGACCTTGGTTGGTGTTTCAGTCTCCACAGCAGGCCCCTGCACCTCCTCTCCCCACTCAGCCCTGGTCAGTTGGCTCTGTTGGTCTTCTTTTGGAGCTCCTGTGCCCTCCAGGTATTTCTATCTTCCACAAGACTCCATGCACTCCACCCAGTGTTTGTCTGTGGGTCTCTGCATCTGTTCTCATCAGCTACTGGATGAATCCACTCAAAGGACAGCTATGTTAGGGCTGTGTCCGCAAATATGTGTTAGTGAAGCCTCTTGCTGTAACTGCTGATAAGGCCAAAGGTCTCTAGGGGCCCATTGTGTGTAGCTGTGAAAGGGAAGCCTGGATTGTATTGAAGAGCTCAATATTTAGGGTAGGATATTTTGCCTTGCCTCTGCCTGTGTTAGATTAACAACCCAATGTGAGTGCAGGCCCATAACTTAGGGGCTTCCAGGCTAAAGGTTAGATTTCTACGGATCTGCAAAGTCTTCCCAGACTTTGATAATTTTAAGAGTTGGCTCTCCCTGGAAGCCTCCATCTAGTGCACATTTCTTGAAACCAGCATAAATTTAGCTATCCTCCATTTAGACTAGGGAATGGGTCCAACTACTCTCATTGACAACAGTTTGTAGGGCACCATAACTCATGAAAGGGAAAGAGATTGAATCTGATCCATCCAGACTGTGATCTGTCTGATTAGAAAAATCTTTCCAACACTTCCAAGTGTTCCAGTAACTAATAATAATTCTGGAATGGCTGTCTTTGTTGCATCAGAAAGTAATGTGCAGAAGCATTTTCCTCCAGTTCTGCCTGGCTATATCAAATGTCAGAGCTACTGATCTGAGTTCCAGAGGTACTGGTGGTTTTTAAGTCCTTGTGCTCCAGAAAATCAAATGTTGCATCATGGGCACTCAGTTCAACATAGTAGTACAGAGGCAGTTTGTTAGGAAGGGCAAACTCTGAAAGGGAGTTAACTGTTGAGCTTTCAAAACCCATAAGACCAAAATTGCTTATGAGGTCCATGATCCTTTGGGTCATCCACACATCAATTTCTTCTGCATCCTTTGTTTAATTGGACCTGTCTCTCATGTGCTGAATTCTGTTTCTTCTGTCTTGTGGCTTATTTCATATGTTAATCTTATTATTCCCTTTTCTAGTTGTTACTTTACTGACATCATTGTGGACAAGGTTACTAAGACATGTTCTGGTCATCGTGGAAAAAAAGAAAGTCCTTATTCAGTGCATATGAGTCAAGATGCTTATTAGCTCCTTTTGTCTTAGCTGGGGTCAGATACTTAACACAAAACACTGTGGAAGAAGGAATTCAGTTCCCCATGGTGGGAGAGGCATTTCTGCAGGAGCATGAGGCAGTATATCACATGGTGTGTGATTAATAGAAAGTGAGGCAGGCAAATGCTGGTATTCAGTTAACCTGCAAAGTCTTCACTCAGGACACCAGCTGGGGTTCTGCTCTTACTTAGGAGAGATTCCACCACTTCAATTAATCCGATCGAAAACCTTGCTCATAGGAGAATTTTGTTTCCAAGGTGATTTTAGATTCTGTCATATTGAGAATATTAACCATCACAGAGGAATGTCTGATAGGTAGGTAATGGCAGAGGGAGGGAGTCTCCTCACTAACTTTGGAGGCTATGTTAGACTGAGCTTTAGGCTACTCCAAACAGGTACTGTCTTGTGAAAACAAAAACATATACGTTCTATGACTGTGGTGTCACAAGCCTGAAAGGTGAGAAACTGTGGGACTTTGCTGGATAAGGTGGAAATCTGGATTCCTGGATACACATTTGAACTCCTTCTATGTTATTGGACTCCCATTTCTCAGGCAGGTTTTCATTCCGTCTGATCTGGTAACCCCAGATCTTGTAAGGAGTGTCCCATTGCCCTCAAGACAGTTACTGGCCCCACCTTTTCCTGATAAGGAACTTGTTCTAGCACTGGGAATTCCTGGAAGTGCCCCACCCTATGCTGAGGAGATCTTAGCCTCCAGCAAATGATCTTTAATCATACCTATAAGTCAAACCCTTCCACATAGGATAATTAAGTACTGTTTGCTCCTTCTTGTGATAGGGCCCTGTGTAACTACCTGTAACTGAGGTACTGTGCTACTGTATGTAGACTGTGTCCTGACATGCTTAGCCTTAGCAAATCAGTCACATTCATCCTCCAATTCCCTCCCCACTGCCCAAGGTTTATAAATAAAGGCTGGCTGCCCTACAGGGAGGGGTCTTGCTCGCTGCCCTGCCTCCTTGATCTTCTGAGACTCTACTTATTCCAGGGGCGAACTGCCACTGAACACCAGGGGCTCAACTGCCAATTAAGGCAGTCAACGCAGCCATGGCAGAGCTGTCTTGGCAGTTGCTATATCACAGCTGTCTTGGTGTTCACTCCTGGTGAAGCACTGCCTGGCCTGCATCTCACAGGATCTGCTTGCCATCGGGTTTCAGACATCAAACAAGGAGTCCTAACACTTGGTTTGTGAAGTTCTGGTGGCTCCACTGCCTTTTGAGATCTGCAGTTTCATTCTTAAAAAATCAAAACTGTAACACCTGGCAGTAGAAAGTCATTTTCTACCTCCTCTGGAGAAGCCAGGAATCTGGCTTAGTGCACAGACAATGAACCTCCCCCCTAAAGTGCTGTAGCTGACCCTGATGGAGAAAAGAGACCTTGGGACCTTTCAGCAAGCAAAGCCTGGACCAACAACTCTTGGAATGTGGGACTGAGGACACCCACTGCTGGATGCTGAAAGACAAGATACAACAGGTAGCAAACAACCATAAAGGGAAGTACTACACAGCATCACATAATTTTGACTCTCTGTCTCCAGCATTGCATCTCCTCACAATCATGATGTTTTATTCTGTTTGTCAGTCTTCAGGGTCTACAATATACAAGACTATTCAAGACACTTCCATCCAAAAGCTATTTATATAATGATACTACTCTTAATATGTAATGTGTATGATGCATCTTTTGTTTACCTATCTATGCATTATTGTTCTGCTCCTCTAAAATATAAGTGAAACAGAATTGTTTGCAGAGGCTCTGAGAAAGAAGCACCTGAGTACTGAGAACATGCTCATTCCCGACATTCAATTCAGGAACATTCAGCTTCTCTGCCTCCTTTTTATAAGCTTACATATGAGACCAACGTTAATATTTACCTTAACTCTTTTTGATGATGATTTAATAGTTTCAAAGTAATTATTGTGGCACAGGTTTAAAAGTGTGCAGTATATTGACACTTGAATAGTTACCATAGATATGATGGAAAATATGAAAATCTTTGTGTACATTTATTGTATATTTTATATTTTAGATGACTTAACATTGATATTTTATGATGCTTACACTTATTTCTTCTAACTATACTATGAAGAATTTGAATGCATAAACACAATTGTCTTATTAGGTTTGGCACTAATTTGGAAATGTTTATTTATACACAGTATCTGTGATTTCCCATCAGGCATGGAATATTTTAACTATAATTATAGCTATAATTAAATAGATGCAAGCGTATTGAGGTATTCTTCATGAGGGTAAAGAAAGTAAGCACTTACCCATATGTGTCATATATTGCTACTGGATAGAAATTGGTGAAAAACCACTATTCTTCTAATTCACACATTTATATAATATTTACAACAAGAGGTGGATTGGATGTAAGTCTATGTAGGGACTGATATAAATGAATCATATAGGATAAAAACAGGAAGTAAGAAGAAAACTTTTCAATACTCACAGTATTTTCCAAATATGAATCTACTAGAAAGGGAAGTAGCTTAGGGCTATTTTATCAGCAAAGATATTTGTTTCTTTAGAAGTTATTTGAACTGCTGGAAGTGTTTAACACTGATGTTCAGTACAGAACCTCCACTGAAAGCGAAGTAAGATTTGCTCAAGGTCACATGTCACACAAATTCTAGTTAGAAAGCCTACTCAGTCTTATACAATGCAGTTACACAGTGCACAGAATAGGTTTTATTGTCTTTAGATAACAATCAATAAAATTAAGAAAAGTCATCTGACAACATTGTTTTATTTTGAAATATTAAATATTTTAATATAAAATAATTAACATTAAAATTATTTAAGGATTATATAAATAGAAATGTTATTTGCATAACTATTTTTTAAATAAAGCTTGTATCTACTGGTAGAAAAACAGATTTATGGAATGGTAGTCTTTATTTATTTTATTTATTGCATATGAGTGCTTTATCTGCAGAAGAGGGTTTTTGTTTTTTTTTTTTGAGACAGGGTTTCTCTGTGTAGCCTTGGCTGTCCCGGACTCACTTTGTAGACCAGGCTGACCTCGAACTCACAAAGATTCGCCTGCCTCTGCCTCCCGAGTGCTGGGATTAAAGGTGTGCGCCACAACGCCCGGCCCCTTGTTGTTTGTTTTGTTTTTTTTTTTATTTTTTGTTTTTTTTTTGTGTGTGTGCAGAAGAGGGTTATCAGATTACATTATAGATGGTTGTGAGCCACCATGTGGTTGCTAGAAATTGAACTCAGGACCTCTGGAAGTGCAGGTGGCACTCTTAACCACTGAGCCATCTCTCCAGTCCTGAATGGTAGTCTTTAAAAAGTAGAAGGGCATGAAGGCTTATAAAGATGATCTATCAGCTCAGCAGTCCTATAAATCCTAGAGCCTCTACTCTGACTTTACTTACTGAATCAGAAATTGTGATGCTGGTATCCAGGAGTTGGCTTTGTGTCTAGCCCTGTGGGTCATTTAGATATCATTAAACTTCAGCCTTGCTTAAATTATCACGATTAAATTTTCATTAGAGTTTCAGAAAACATAAAGTAGAACTAAAATCCCAAATTAAGTGGCAACAAAGATATATTTTAAATTTAAACTACAGAATATTAACAGATAGTTAATGTAAGTATAGCCCAGCAGAGTTCAAGAGCCATTGTAATTTTATTACAGATTTGTCTGTCATGTTTATGTATATATATAATCCATATATTTATTATTTATTTAATTCATCTACTCATACTTCAACATATTCATACATCAAATAACATACGTATGTTCATACACTGATGCTAAAATTTTTCAGCTCCAATGAAACTAGTATTTAACTCACAATCTTATATTTTATTTGAAAGCTGAAAGTTGGATGAAAAGCATGAGAGATAGGTGGATCAATGTAACTCTCCAGTTTAAACATGGAACCATACAAGTTCATTGTGGTAACTACAAATGGCCAAGTTCAACAACTGGTTTATATAAGGATAGTCTTATATAAGGCACCCTTGCTGTACTCTCTACATTAACTCTTTTGGCATTTTAGCAAATTAATTGAATATTTGTCTGAGTTTGTCTAGACATTCATTTTAAAGTCCTATGAGCTGTGTAACTTAAATGCCATAAGATTTTCTCACTCTTCTACAACACAAATGTTTAGGAACAGAGAACTAGAAATACAATTTTGGGCAAGTCCTCTCTCCGTAATTTATAGATATTTGCTTCCTAGAAACACAGCAGCATTGTAAAGCATGCTGTTAAGGAGAAGGATAACCCTATTGTGCTTATTTTACCTTTATATGATCTTTGATACCCAGACTCTAGATCCTTCGATTCCTACATCCCAAATAAGCAGGAGTGTCTACACCAACCTCTCTTTTGAACCTTTAATTCTGGAAAGGACCGTTTTCACTGCCTTGGGGGTTGGAACTATAGTTTATGAATTACTGGCAAATGAAACTCAGTAAAATTATAAGATTTCTATATTTTAAGGGGGAAAAAGAAACTTTAGCTTGAAAGACATTTCAAGAATTTTGACATAAAGAAAAATGCTTGCAATGTTAATACATGCTTAAAGAAAAATTAAAAGAAGTTCTCTGTCTGAGTTGCATTCATGATGTTCTATTTTGTGTAAACGTCATGGAAGCCATATAGAGATTAGAAATCTGTTTTTACTGTGTTTGCCAAAGTGTACAGCAACTAAAAATCAAGTATTTTACTGACTGCAACTTATTTCTGAGTAGTTTTTGATTTTTAGAAAATACAGAACTTCCATATCATTCGTCATCCTCCCTTTCAGCAACTTCTACTTTTATATTCAATCATTCATTCTTGATTTATTTAGTCTGTGTGTGTGTGTGTGTGTGCTTGTGTGCACATGTATGTGTGCAGGAGTTTGTGTATACATGCATACATATAAATTCTCTCTCTCAATAAACACTCACTCACATGTTCACACACACCATATACCATGAATGTCAAAGTCAGTGGACAACCTGCAGGAGTAAGTTCTCTTCTCTCACCAGGTAGGTGTCAGGTCACCAGATGTTTTGACATATTTTTTCTTGTTGAGTTATATGCCCAACCCAGCTTTCCCATTCTTTTTTAATGGCATATGTGGTTATGATTGGTGAGCAAATAATTATGCACTGTGATTAACTATACTTCATAGTTTAAGCATGTATCTGCCATGATAGGATCATACAATAATTTCAGTGGTTTAAATCATGGACTCAAAGTTTCATTTCTAAACAGCATTATCTCATTTGAAGAACCATCCGGTGTCCAAAAGTATATCATCTCAATGATGAAAGAGCAATATCTTAATCCCCATCCCCGCAGAAGCAATTTCTACAGTTAAACACTGGTTATTGTATTCTTATTTATTTTTCTCAGCAAGTTCAAGAGGCTAGGTTATATTGACTTTGGGGACTAAATGTCTCCCATCTCAAAATTCACCCTGAACACTGCCAACTAAAATTAAATGAACCACAGGAAATAAAAATAATTAGAAAGGCCTCAAAGAAAATCAGAATTTTCCTCAGTGAGTCTCTTGGTAACACTAAGTGACATAGTCTGGAAATTTATGCTACCTTTCTAATAGCAATGCAATCTTTTTTATTTGCTGTATCCAAGCACAAGCATCTGGTTGGTTACATTTCAGTGAAATTTCCTGTTGTTAATAGTCTATTCAAAACAGCCACTTCAAAGATTTCTTTCTGCAACAGTGTTTGATATTGGTATTTGTTCTTACTCCTTTGTGGGGTGCATTAATTGGATCATTTTACACTAATCGAAACTGTTTGCCAAATAGTTACTTTGCAATTTGGAATGGAATTTCTATTTTTGTCTTGCATAAAGGCTCTGTCTGGATTAGAGTAGGTATGCGGAAACCAATAGACTCTCATTGCTTGCTTTTCCCTCTTTGGTATCATGGCTTCATGGTTAATTCTATGCAGTCCACTCACCTTTGTAGATAATGTAGAATTTTAACTATAAAACTTATGTTTGCATATTTACACATCTGCTGGAAGAAAACTATATAAATGCATTTATGTTTATATGTCTCTATACATTCAAATAGTTGAGTTCATATACATTGATTCAATATCTATCCTGCCTACATGATATGCAGGGATAAACATAAAGCAGATATAGGAAAGATCGAGGGAAGGTCCAACCAATGCCTGATCCAACCCATGGGAGCAAACCAACCCCTGGCACTCTTAACAATATTCTCCTACTCTTTCAGACAGGAGAGGAGAGGGGTTGTCCAGCTGAGACTCAAAGCCAAACAATGAGTGATGCATAGAGAATATTGAGCAAAAATGGGAGGGGGAGGGAAAAAAAGGACCTGGAGGCAATAGGCCTTCACAAGAAGACCAACAGAGTAAACTAACTGGCGCCCAGAGATGCTTTGCTGAGACTGTAGCACTAACCAAGGACCTTGCATGGACAGAACCTCTGCCGCTTACAAAAATGTAGCTGATGGGCAGTTCACGGTTCATGTAGGTTCTTTAGGGGAGCAGGGGCTTTCTCTCATATGTACTCTCTTGCCTGCCTTTCAATTACCTCCCCCTGGCAGCACAGCTTTGCCTTTCCACAGAGGAAGAGGACAGACACAGTCCTGATACAACTTGATGAACTGGGGTGAATGAGAAGGGGGCTCCCATATTCTGATGAATAGGGGAGGGGGATGTTGGAGAAGGAAGGAGGGTGGGACAGGAAATTGAGGAGGGAAGGAGTTACCACAAGGATATAGCATGAATAAATAAATAAATTTTAAAAATAAGTAAACAAGACATCCAAGAATTAATAAGATAATATAAAGCTTTTTCTGGTCCTTAACTCAAACTAATCCCCAACCTCAATCTCTTGAGCACTAATATTAAAGGCTTGAACTAAGAAGACCAAGCTTGCTTTTAAACAAAATACTTAAGTCTCGTTATGATTTCCCTCTAGTGAATAGTGTGTCAGTTTTCTATGTTGTATTAAGGAATCATCAGCATGAAAAATGACTTGACATAAACAACTTAAGAGGAAAAAAAATGCCCACAACCTCACCGGAAGCTTACAGCTCTACTAGAGGCCACGAGCCCCAGCTAAGACTCAGCCACAGACATCCAACGCTTCCTCAGAACCTTTCCAGCTTCTCTAACAGCACCGCCTTCCTTCATCTCCATATCCAGACCCAACACTATGGCAGAAGCCCGGTGCTCCACCAGAAGCCACACCAGCATGGAGGCCACACTTGTACAGAGAACACCTCAGTCCATTCTAGTTCTCAGAGCCCAAGAACCACAAAGGCCATGAAGGCACTCAAAACCCCAATGATCACATAGGTTGCAAGAACCCAATCAAAGACACCATGAGGGTCTTTGACCCTAGAGTCTGGTGACCCTAGGGTCACCAGAACCGCAGGATATTCAGGCAGAAGACCAAAAAGGAATAGAAATCAATAGCCAAAACATCCATCCAATGCAGAGAAACTCAGAAACTGGCACTCTTAAACATACAATTACCACAAACCTAGATGCTTAAACTCTAGTCTAAGAATACCAGGGCCATATGACACCATCAGAACCGAGCTGCCTGAGTACTGCAACTCTGAATATTACAATACAGCTGAAGCACAAGAAAATCACTTTAAACCAACTTAATGAAGATGATAGAGGCCCTTAAAGAGAAAATGAATATATCCCTTAAATACCAGGAAAATACAAACAATGGGAGGAAATTAATAAGTCCCTTAAAGAAAGTCTTCACTTACCAGGAAACCGAGACAGAGGGGAGGACATTCTAGTGGGACTCTAGATGAGAGAAGCATGGGAGAATGGCAAAGTAGAAGGATCCAGAGGGTCCTAGAAGCCCACAAGTAGAATATTATGATAGGCAGATTTGGGCCCAGGGGTCCCGCTCAAACTAAGGCACCAGCCAAGGACAATACAGGCGGTAAACCTTAAACCCCTACCCAGATCTAGCCAATGGACAGAACACTCTCCACAGTAGAGTGGAGAGTGGGATATGACTTTCTCACATACTCTGGTGCCTCACCTTTGACCATGTCCCCTGGAGGGGGAGACCTGGTGGCACTCAGAGGAAGGACAGCAGGTTACCAAGAAGAGACTTGATACCCTATGAACATATACAGGGGGAAGTAATACCCTTCAGGAACAGTCATAGGGGAGGGGAATAAGGGGAAAATGGGAGGGAGGGAAGAATGGGAGGATACAAGGGATGGGATAACCATTGAGATGTAACAAGAATAAATTAATAAAGTAAAAAATAAAAAAAGAAAGTCTAGAAAGAAAAAGCCAAGAAAAAAAATAATAAAGGTGGGGGTGGTGTTGGTAAAGGAAATGAATAACACTATTCAAGACCTGAAAATGGAAAGAGAAGCAATAAAGAAAACACAAACTGAGGGAATTCTGGAGAAGAAAACTCTGGGTAAATGAAGAGTAACTGCAAATTCAAGAATCACATCAGAATACAAGAAATGGAAGAGACACCTCAGATGTAAAAGATATGATAGAAGCAATTGGCACATTGCTCATAGAAAATATTAAATCTAGAAAATTCCTGAAAAAATTCAGGAAATCTGGGACACTACAAAAAGACACAACCTAAAAATAATTGTGTAGGAGAAGCAGAATCCAGGCTCAAAAACCCAGAATATACTTTTAATAAAATCCTAGAAGAAACTTTTCCTAACCTTAAGAAAGAAAAGTACAAGTAGCTCACAGAACACCATATAGACTGGAACAAAAAGAAAGCCCCTCCCTGTTGCATAATAATCAAGAGACCAAATGTACATAGCAAAATATATATATATATATATATATATATATATATATATATATTATATATAGCGGCAAAAGAAAAAGGTCAAGTAACAAAGGCAAACCTTAGAATTACAACCAATCTCTCAAACCAGAAGAACCTAGACAGATATTTTGTAGAGTGTAAGATAGCACAGATGTCAGCCCAGAGTACTGTATCCAACAAAACTTTCAATCACCATAGATAAAGAAAAAAATATTTCATGACAGTCAAATTTAAACGTCCATCTACAAATCAGCACTAGAGAAAGTACTACAAGAAAAACTTCATCGCAAATAGGCTAACTACACCCATGATAACACAGGAAATAAATAATCTCACATGAACAAAATGAAAAGAGCAAGAAGCTCACACACACACACACACACACACACACACACACACACACACGCACATGCACACATACACGCACACATCACAGTATGAATTCTTGTAGAAATATTATATCTAGGGCAAACATTAGAATGAGATACTTTTTTCACTATATCTAGTGTAGACATTAGAATGAATAGTTGTTTCTTAGAGCACTTTTGCCTTAAAGAAATCGTTGTAGAAAACAGTTATTGTTTTCTCTTATCTATGAAATTGTCTTTCTGAAATGAGCTTTAAAACCCTTGTATGACTTTGCTCACCTGGAATGTCTTGCGTTGATGAGTGCAACAAAGAGTGCACAATAAAGAGTAAAGTTGAAGGCATATGATGTTTTCCTTCAGGAAACGTGTGCATTAGATTTAGTCTTTAGTAGGAGAAACTTCTTTTACTCAAAAAACAACTTTTAAGTAGTAAATGATAAATAAGCTTTTGAGTGCTGGTTGGAGGTTCATTATACAGAGGCTGGGTCTTCCTGATGCCAGAAAAGCTTTAATTAATCCTTGAGTGGCACTCTTTCTTTGGTCAACATATGTGAATCTGAGCAGCACTACCACCACCACTAACACACACACACACACACACACACACACACACACACACACACACAATCACTACCACCACCAACAACATTGAAATAAATGGAACTAACAATCATTGGTCATTAATATCTTTCAATATTAATGGACTCAATTTCCCCCCAAAAAGACACAGGATAACGGGTGGAATGCAAAAACAGGCTCTATCTTCCTGCAGTATACAAAAAACATACCTCAACATCAAAGATATGCATTACCTCAGAGTAAAAGTTTGGAAAAGATTTTCCAAGAAAATGACTCCAAGATGCAAGCTGATATAGCGATTTTAATGTCTAATAAAATAGACTTCCAATGAAAAACAATCAAAAGTTCTGTGAAAGAACACTTTGTATTAATTAAAAGAAAAATCCACTAATATATCTCAATTCTAAATATCTATGCCCTCCATGCATATTTGTAAGAGAAACATTACTGAAGCTAAAATTACATGTAGAATCTTATACTCAAATATTGGGACACCTGAACACTGCACTCTCATTCAAAGAAAACCTAAACAGAGAAATGATGGAGTTAACAGATGTTATGACTTATATAGACCTAACAGCTATCTATAGAACATTTCACATAAACACATTAGAATATATCTTCTTCTTAGTGCCTCCCGAAAATTTATCCAAAACTCACCACATACTCAGTCTCAGCAGATAAAAGAAAATTTAAAACAACCCCCCATATCCTATCAGACCAGCAAGAATTAAAGTTATATTTTAACAACAACATAAAAAAAACAGAAAGCTTTCAAATTCATGGAAACCAAACAACTCTCTACTGAATACCCACTGATCAAGGCAGAACTAAACAGGAAATTAAATACTTTCTAAAATTCAATAACAATGAAAGCACAATATACCCAAACTTATGGGACACAATGAAAGCATCGCTAAGAGGAATTTTCATAGCACTAAGTGCCTTCATACAGAGTTAAAGATTTCTTATACTACCAACTTAATAGCATACCTGAAAGTTCAGAAAGAAAGATAGAAAAACTTGCAAACACACCCAAAAGGATTAGGTGGCAAGAAAAAATCAAACTGGAGATTGAAATTAATAAAACAGAAACAAAAAGAACAATACAAAAAAAAATCAATGAAACAAAGAGTTCGTCTTTTGAGAAAATCAATAAGGTTAACAAACCCTTTCTCAAATTAAATAAAAGACAGAGAAAGAATATCCAAATTAACAAAACCAGAAACAAACAAACAAAAGAGGGATAAAAATAGATACCAAGGAAATACAAATGATCATTAGGTCATACTTCAAAAATCTTTTCTCCACAAATTTGGAAAATCTAAAAGAAATGGATAACTTTCTTGATAGATATCACCTGTGAAAGTAAAATCAGATCAACAATTTAAATAGACCCATATCCCCTAAGGAAATAGAAGAAGTCATCAAGAGACAAATCACTACCAACCAAACAACAAATAAGTAAATAAGCAAATAAATAAACAAACAGGACCAGGTGGACTTAGTGCATAAATCTACCAGAATTTCAAAGAAAAGCTAATATTAATAGTTCTCAAATTATTCCACAAAATAGAAACAAAAGAAAATTGTCAACTTCATTTTATGAGGCCACAGACACTCTGACATCCCATTTGTGTTTACACAAAGCCCCCAAAAGAGAGACAATTACAGACTAATTTCCCTCATAAATATTGATTTAAAAACATTCAATAAAATACTTGTAAACTGAATCCAAGAACACATAAAAAAGATTACTCACCATGATCAAGTAGGTTCCATTCCAGAGATGGGGGATGGTTCAACATATGAAATTCTGTCCATACATTCCATCATATAAACAAACTAAAAGAAAAAAAAAGATCATCTCTGGATACCGAAACTGTCTTCGACAAAATCCAACACCTCTTCATGACAAAAGTTATGGAGGGATACAATGGGCAGTTATTACAGTGTATCGTTTTTTAATCTTTCCACATAAAAGGAAATTTGCAATATCTTGTTTTATGTCTGTGCTCCTGATATTGTCAAATATAAGGTGCTACCAGAAACAAATCCATTTAGTACCTTCAGAACACATTTTTAAATCACTGAGCATCTCTGTTCAATAATCTAGAAAGAAATTGCCATCATCACTAATCCTACATAGACAGAAATGATAGATACAGCAGCACATCTTCCTCCACAAAGAATGATTTTCAGTTGTTAAAAAGCAAAAATAGCTGACTACCTATTTACCACAGCTATTAGGAACAAGTTCAGGAAATGTCCAATAAATCATAAGTTTTCATTACTATAATGAGGAATAAAATTTCCACAAAACTTTGTCAATTACATACTTAATGAGAGGAGTGCAGGCAATTACACCTTAAAATGCAATTACACCTAATTTGAAGACTTTTGTAAAGTTTTTGACAAGTACTTCATGAAAGAATGTAAGAAATCCATACAATTTACCTAATGGTGAGGAAATATTAAGATATGAATAACATAATGACAATAATTTTTTATTTTTTATAAACAGTAAGAAATTCAAGCATTTGAGGGAATACATGTAAATACATTTCAACTTGATACAGAATATACATTTCTCATACAATTGTATACATTAGAGATTTATTATGCTAAAGAAATCATCGGTCATTAGAGAGGTTGGAAGGGAAATATAGAACATAATTTTCTCTTTGCACCTAGTCCCAAGTACTATTATTGTGCTGTAGAAATCACAATAGAGGTTATTGAGAGATTTACATGCACAGTTTAAAACAGAATTAGCCAATGAGAAAAAGTGATGAGAATTGGCTTCACTAAAAAATAAGTACATGTCCACAAACATAATTCATCAATATTTTATATGATTTATGTTTTATATCTGAGTTTGAGTACCTGCATTAGTTTAATTCACCACATGAGTGTGGAAGCCCATAGGGGTCAAAAAACACCAGATGCCCTGAAACCAGAGGCACTGGAGTTTGTCAGATGTCTGATGTGAATGCTGGGGATTGAACCTGGGTTCTCTGCAAAAAGATTATGGTTCTCAGTCATGGGCCATCTCTCCAGCCTTTAACTCATAAAGTTTTGGTAAGAAAAAGTTTTTTTTCAAATTTGAGGAAAATTTTAATAAACTTTTTAATAATATATGCCTGAAACGGATTCAGCACATGAAAATGATTGCTAAAATCTCAACAAGTCTATAGTGAATAAA
Organism: Acomys minous; assembly: GCF_964271855.1. Taxonomy (NCBI): domain Eukaryota; kingdom Metazoa; phylum Chordata; class Mammalia; order Rodentia; family Muridae; genus Acomys; species Acomys minous. The sequence goes on along the minus strand of NC_140492.1, from coordinate 27,618,330 downwards.
CTATCAATTCACGATATCAAAAGCAGACAAGCTTTCTTTCTTTAACTCTTGGTCTTGCGGTTTTGATATTTTTTTTGTCCATGTTATCTGTTGATCTAAGTTGTACTGATTTATATTCGAGTTCATCAAGAACAGCTTTTTTTGTTTAATAACAACATTGGGGACAGGCTTTCACTCTGCCTGTTCTGCTGGCCCAATAAACAACCTATTGAACATTTCAGCTTTTCACTCTTCAAGCAAATATTTGACATCATACTGGTAGACTTTTAATCCCTTTGAATTAGTTTTCTTATCTCTAAGATTGCTGCTACCTATATGCCTTTTGGAAAGGTTCTAAGTAATAAAAAGAAATATCACCTATTGAACTGTTTTGGAACAAGGAAGCATACAGAAGATACTACTAATGACTTTTTTATTAATCCTCATACTTCTGTGGGGAGTATATCCTTGATATGCAGGTGAAAGAGGATTATATTGCCAGCCAGTGAGCCAAAGTGCTGCAATATGGCTTATAAAGGGATACAAAGCATTTCTTTCTGATTGGGTTCACAAGTTGCTGTGAGTTGTTCTTGTTGAAAATAATCTCACAAACAGATTTAAGACATCTGTAGGACTTTTAGGAGGCATTTCTAAATGTAAGTCTAGGAAACTAAGTTAAGTTGACTCAATAGCCATGATATAAAGTAAGCTGAGGCAATATTTATACTGTGGTTGGTTTCATGAGATAAAATATTTTGTATCTTTGGATGGGCACCAGAAGTTTTATGAATAATATTAAGAATATTGATGAAATATTACAGATATAAATATATTTTAAATATAATTGTAGTATATTAGATATATTAAATATTAATATATATTGGAGGGTTCAGTTTTATTTTCTTTAAATTCAATCACAATGATGTGTACAGTATTTATAGAATGTTGAAACAAGCATAAAAACAGTATATATATCCTCAAAATGCCTAAATTTTATTGAGTTATAAAGCTAAACTACCAAATATTTAAAACCAAGTGTTCACAGTTTCTTTTCTAACATAGATTTTCAAGATAAACATTATACTTAATTCAATTTTTAAACATGTTAGTTTTAAGCAAGCAACCCAAAGAATAATAAAAATGTTAATTCAGTAATAACCTTTAAATTATTTCATAAGAATTATTACATTCCATTTTTATATACAACAGAGTGAATATAAAATGTAAATCATTGACAAACTATTTAAGTTTCGCTAAAACTTAGATGGGTAAGGAAGAGGTGTCAGTGTTCTGGATTCCAAGTACTCTGTTCAGTCCACCATATCTAAGTTTGCAAATGTTCATCTGTGTTACAGATACAGTCTGAGCTCCCACACACAATATTGAAACAGTGAGACTCAGCACTAAATGCTAGAGGACAGCAGCAGGATGTTACCACTTTGTTAGCTGGTAGTAAAGGTCCTTGTGGTTCGCGATTCCTGGGAAGGCCCTGCACTGCTGAGCTGGAAGTGCTTACTCCTTAGTTGGAAGAACTGAGCGCCATTGGTCAGTGCAAATATTCACTGAGATATTACTGAAAGCATGTTCAGGTTCTTTATAGGGTAGCAAATTTCTTCTAGTAATTTTCCACTGATATTTTACAAAGTCTAACCTGAAGATATTTTCATGAATTTCATAAGAAAATAACACTTCCTAATCTGAAAGTCCTCTACTAATTACTACACTAAATGTACAACAAATGTTACATATCAGGTCACTAAAAAGAATTTAAATAAAATTAATTTTAACAGCTTTAGTATTGGCTCTGTCATAATTACTTCAACATCGTGTAAGTATTTTGATTTAGGGATAATTTTCGTCTCAATTGTTTTATGATTCTTATTATATAAGTTACTCTGAAGTACTTGTTCTGTGTCTGATTCAAACACTTACACGGTTTTATTTCAGCCATTGTCACGTATGGAATATCAAAAGCAAGGTAGAGTTGAATTTTCTTTGGAGGAAGTACAAAGCTTTTATTTCAGATTCCCAGAGGAGTCTGCTTATGTCAGTTGAGTGGGAGAACCATTCAAGTTCAGTTCCTCCCACTTTCTCACTTCCATCCTAAGAAACAACTTGTTTATATCGGCTCATGTGTCTCCATGCCTTTTATTTTTCTGTTTCATTTCTGGCTGGGGTCCTTATTATTTTTTTCAGACATCTTAAATTTTATGTGTATGAGTGTTTTGCTGTATGTGCACCAAATGTATGCCGGTGTCCTCAGAGGTTTAGAGAAGGATGGGATATTCTTGTGAATTGGAGTAGTGGGCACTGTGAGATGCCATGTTCTAGTTACCTAGACTTGTAAGTCATGACTCCACCTCTAATTTTGTATTATGTTAAGGTTCATTCAAAATGGTGTAATGCCTTCACGATAGCCACAAGCAATATAAAATATCTAGGAGTAACTCTAACCAAACAAGTGAAGGACTTATTTGAAAAACACTTTAAATCTCCAAAGGAAGAGATTGAAGATGACTTCAAAAGATAGATGGATCTCCCTTGTTCGTGGGTCGGGAGAATTAACATAGTAAAAATGGCCATCTTACCAAAAGCAATTTACAGATTCAATGCAATTCCTATCAAAATACCTACAAAATATTTTGAAGACATTGAAAGATCAATTCTCAACTCCATATGGAAAAACAAAATCCCAGAACAGTAAAAGCAATCTTATACAATAAAAGATCTTCTGGAGGAATCTTCAAACCTGATTTCAAGCCATACTACAGAGCATCAGAAATTAAAACAGCATGGTACTAGCACAGCAATAGACAGGTGGATCAATGGAATCTAATCAACGACCCAGAAATGAATACACACACATACGGTCACTTGATTTTTGACAAAGAGGCCACACCTATTCAGTGGGAAAAGGATAGCATATTCAACAAATGGTGGTGGTCTAACTGGATGTCTACAGGTAGAAAAATGCAATTGTACCCATAATTGTCACCATGCACAAAACTCAAGTCCAAGTGGATTAAACTAGAAAGAATCATAATGAGTGAGTTAACCCAGAAGCAGAAAGACTCAAAGCATATATACTCACATACCTGGACACTAACTAGCCCAAAGGGCATGTCCCATGAAAGTCTTCACCTACCAGGGAAGATGTGAGGACATCCTATTGGGATTCTAAGTGAGAGAAGTATGAAATAATGGGGAAATAGAAGGATCCAGAGGGTCCTAGAAACCTATAAAAAGAACATTGTGATGGGCAGGTCTGGACCCAGGGGTTCTGCTCAAACTATGGCACCAACCAAGAACAGTACGTGCAGTAAACTTTGAACCCCTACTCAGATCTAGCCAATGGGCAGGACATTCTCCACAGATGAGTGAAGACTGACTTTCACATGAACTCTGGTGCCCCATATTTGACCACGTCCCCTTGATCGGGAGGCCGGGTGGCACTCAGGGTAAGGATAGCAGGCTACCAAGAAAACACTTGATACCTTATGAGCATATACAGGGGGGAGAAGGTCCCCCTCAGTCACAGTCACAGGGTAGGGGAATAGGGTGAAAGCCGGAGGGAGGGAGGAATTGGAGGATACAAGGGATGGGATAACATTTGAGATGTAATATGAATAAATTAAGAAAATATATTTTAAAGTAAATTTATCAACTAAATTTTAAATGTCCTCACAATCAAATGGTTCCAAAATATAAGATAAGGCTGTTGATAAAGCTATAAATTCCATTACTGAGGCCTTAATTCTGTTCCTCAAACCAAAGAGCATGCATGTATTGATGAGTGCGTTTTAGTTTTTGTAGAACTGCAGATATTCTAAAGCAGTGATTCCAAAATATGTACTACAATGACTTCTGGATCAGAATTTTTAGGAGAGATGGCTCAGTGATTAAGAACCCTTTGTCCTGTTCCAGAGGACCAGAGTTTGGTTCCTATAAGTCATATAGCATGTAGCACAGGATGACCTTCCATTTCCCATTCTCCTATTATCATCTCTCAATTGTTCAAATCCCAGGCTTGTACTAGTTTTTCAGCCTTGAGACAACAAAAAATTAATATAAATAAACCCAAAAGTGAGGCATTGTGGCTAAGGCCTTTAATTCTAGTACTTGGCAGAGATACCAACAGGAGGTTCTCAAGTTGAAATATTTCTTGTTTATAAAGTAATTTTAGGGCTAGCCTAGTTTACATGTTTCAAAAAGCAAGCAATCAAAAGAAAAGAAGGAAGGAAAAAAGGAAGGAAGGAAAAGGGAAAGAAGGAAAGACAAACTGTAAGATTAATCTAGTATTTTTAATCCTATCATTATGATGACTATATTTTTAGAATTGTAAATTAATATTGATATAAAGGCATACTTCCATATACTTTGTATATTTATTTAAAATTTCTTTTGAAATCAATATTTTATTCTGACAGAAATATGCATAAAGTTTGGATGCTCTAAGTTAAATATATATATATATATATATATATATATATATATGTTTATAACTAGTTTTCCCAGTGAGTGATAGGAAAACATAGTGGAGAAATAAGATACTATAGTCAGAAATTGGTTTTGCAAAAATATTTTAGAGCTGTATTGAGTGATACATATACCAAGTGATACAATAAAACTAGGAGAAAATAAGATCCTTATTCTGAAATTGATTTTCCCAAAAAGTTTTAAGGATATATCAGTTTCACAAACTAATATTATGTCTTAGAAAGGCATGCAAGCACATAAAATCTGTGGAAAATATTCAGTTTTGTGAGGTTTATTCTCCTCAGAAATTTAAAATACACAGATGGCCAAAGTACACATGATCTTTGGGAAGTCTTGTGCTCTGATGCCTTTGGGTATGCTGGCTTTGTTTGTCAAAATGGTGTCAAGTCTGTTAGAACAGCTTGGCCACTTCTGACTCTATTCTTTCCTAAATTAATGCTTTCCAAATGAAGCTTGCAGTTTAATGAGGGAAAAGTTGAGTTTTCTCACTAGGGTTCAGAGAACAAGGTATTCACCACGGTGGCATCTTACTTCCTACTTATTTATAGGAATGGACCATATTTTTTTGTGTGACTCATTTTAAACTTTGCTCATGAATTTTATTTACTTTTTAAGTATATCACATACAAATAGCCAAACAGTGAAGCTAAAATAGACTTCTGTGCTACCGGTGTGCAATGTAAAGAGTAGGTTTGAATTCTGTTCTGCCATGTACATCATGGGGTTAAATTGCACATTAAAATTAAGCTCACAAGCTGAACATCTTCCTCAATTATACAGGAATTATAATATTTTTATGAGTACTTTATAACACAACTATGTAATATTTACCAGTACTTTAAAGACTTCAGAATTAGAGTCAAATTGGCTCTGAAATAAGAGGAATTTCAATGCCAAATTTCATTTGGGTTTTTTTCCTTACACTGATTCTGCTTCATATTTTCTGGCCTTGTTAAATACCTGGAGAATGATATTTTTCAGACAGAGACTTTTAGTTATCCTTTATCAAATCTGATTCATTATTGCATAAGTTTCTTTAATTAAATACTGACTTGGCAATATCTTTTTTCTCTAATCTCTGAAATTTTTAAAAATATTTTGTACTCAACTTGCATACAAGGTAAAAGAATGCAAAATATTGTTCTGAGTAAAAGAGCCATCATTTAAAAAAAATATAATTGAGTCTAAACTGAAATAAGATTGCAAATATACTTATATCTAACAAGGATGATAACAATAAAAATGGCAGCAAGGAAAATAAACAGGATTTTTATGAGATAACCTTGTCATTAGACCATAATAATCTATAATCTGTCTGTTTGTCTGTGTCTGTCCATCCGTCTCTCTCTCTCTCTCTCTCTCTCTCTCTCTCTCTCTCTCTCTCTCTCTCTTCTCTCTCCCCCCCCACCTCTCTCTCTCTCTGTGTGTATAAATATGTTTGGTTTTCTAACAAAAATCTGAATTTTGTTGTTTTTGAAATGGTTGGCAATTTGCTAATTTTAAAAACAGCCTATTTGGCATGGAAATTCATGCATCAAAGAACTGATGTCTACTTTTTCCAAATGTTGATACCTGACACACTTTCAAAAGGACTTATTCTTTATCTTCTTTCCATGCCAAAAAAATTTACAAATTTTATTTGTTTCTTCCATTATCATCCTCATTACTACTGGAAGAAACAAATAAAATTTGTATTTTTTCCTGGTGCCCCATATTTGACCATGTCCCCTGGATGGGGTGGCCTGGTGGCACTCAGAAGAAGGATAGCAGGCTACCAAGAAGAGACTTGATACCCTATGAGCATATACAGGAGGAGGAAGTTTCCCTCAAAGTCATAGGGGAGGGGAATAAGGGGAAAACGGGAGGCAGGGAGGAATGGGAGGATACAAAGGATGGGAAAACCATTGAGATATAATATGAATAAATTAATAAAATAAAAAAGAAAGAAAAATATAGATAATGAAATGATAAATTGATCAAATATCAAGTGCAACAATATTGCACTATTAGATATTAAGCTGTTCCAACATTGCTTGAGGAAAAACTATCTTAATGAAGAAAATATTTATATTAACTGCTATTTTCAGGTATAGAACCATAACCCTTCGCAATTATTCCTGAGCATATGTGAAGAAAAGGCATCATGGCAACAGAGCACATATGTAGTTAATGTAGACTAGTCAAGTCTTACACAGAAAGAGAGAGAGACAGGGAGAGAGAGAGAGAGAGAGAGAGAGAGAGAGAGAGAGAGAGAGAGAGAGAGAGAGAGAGACAAGCTGGACAGAAACATGATAAAACTAAAGAGCCCACAGTAGTAAATATACATATTTGCCATTCACATCCTAGTTCCTGGAAGTTTCCAACACCTTCAAAACAAACTGCCAGTAAGGGACTATGATATAATACATGACTTCTTTGTGTATATATTATACCTTCTAGTTTTGTGTTTTCATGGAATGCCTGAGTGTGGGACCTAGTAAGTTTCTTTATCTATATCTACTTCTAGTGACCTTTTTTGGGTTCTTGTTCTGTTTGGTTTTTTTTTTAAATCCTGCTCCATTGTTTTAATTTTTGTTTTACCTTATTATAACATTTTGTTATTATTCCTTAGAAGCCTGTTTGTCTTTATTTTTGTTTATCGTCTTTAATTTTGCTTATTTTGTTACTTATTTATATCGCAATTACAGCTTCCCCTTTCTCCTCTCCTCCCATTCCTTCCTTCTCCCCTCCTCTCCCTCCTCTCTCTTCAGAAAGGGAGGCCTCCCATGGATATCAATCCTCCTAGTTATATCAAAATGAAGTAGTTCTAAGCTCATCTGCTCCCACTGAGGCTCAACAAGGCAGCCCAGTTAGGGGAAAGGGATCCACAAGCAGGCAACAGAGTCAGCTGATTCTGCTGTTAGGAGTCTCATATGAAAATCAACTGCACAGTTGTTACAGTTGTTACAGTGAGCCGAGGTCTGTCCCATGCATGCTTCCTGGTTGTTGATTCAGTCTATGTGAGCCTCTATGGGACAAGGTTAGTTGATTCTGTGTGTTTTCCTGTGGTTTCTTTGACATCTCTTGTTTCTTCAATCCTGCCCCCTCCCCAACCCACCTCTTCCACAGGATTCTTCAAGCTTTTCCAAATGTTTGGCTATGGGTCTCTGAATCAATTTCCATCAGTTACTAGGTGAAGCCTCTCAGATTACAGTTAGCTAGGCTCCTGTGTTCAAGTAGCCTTCATTCCAGGGATCAGGGATGGTTCAATATATGAAAAAATCCATTAATATAATCCACCATGTAAATAAACTGAAAGAAAAAAGCACATAATCATCTTAATATATACTGAAAAAGGTTTTTGGCAAAACTAAAAACCCCTTCATGATAAAAGTCTTGAGGAGATCCAGGTTACAAGGCACATACCTAAACATAATAAGGGCAATATAGAAGAAGATGATAGCCAACATCAAGTTAAATGGAGAGAAACTTAAAGCTAGCCCACGAAAATCAGGCATAAGACAAGGATGCCCACTACTCAATATAATACTTGAAGTACTTGCTAGAGCAATAACAACTAAAGGAGATCAAGGGATACAAATGGAAAAGGGATAAGTTAAAGTATCTTTGTTCAGAGATGACATGGTAGTATACTTAAGTACCAACAAAAAAATCTACCAGAGAACTCATGCAGCTGAAAAACACTTTCAGCAATATGGCTGCATGCAATAGTCACCAGTAGTATAAAATATCTTGGTGTAACACTAATCAAGCAAATGAAAGATATGTATGACATGAACTTTAAACCTCTGAAGAAAGAAATTGGAGAGGATATCAGAAGATGGAAAGGTCTCCCATGTCTACTGTGGATCAGAAGATTTAACAAAATAAAACTGGCCATCTTACAATCCTATACAATAAAAGAACTTCTAGAGGTATCTCCTCCATGATTTCAAGCTGTACTATAGAGCAATAGTAGTAAAAATAGCGTTGTAATGAGTAAAAACAGAATCAATCCGTGAAACTGAATCAAAGACCTAGAAATAAACCCACCAGCTACAGATGCTTGATTGTTGACAAAGAATGCAAAAACATGCATGGAAAAAAGAAAGCATCATCAACAAATGCTACTGGTATAATTGGAGGTCTGCATGTAACAGAATACAAATAGAACCACATCTATCACCCTGCACAAAATTCAAGTCCAAGTGTATCAAAGACCTCAGCATAAAACTGGATACACTAAATCTCATGAAAGAGATAGTAGGGAATAGCCTTGAATGCACTGACATAGAAGACGACTTCCTGAACAGAGCAGCAATGACTGAGGCACGATGATCAACAATTAATAAATGGCAAAGCTTCTGTAAGGCAAAGGACACTTTCAAAAGGACAGCATTGCAGACTACGACCCTACATATGGACAGAGGGCTGATGCCCAGAGTATATGAATAAGTCAAGGAAAGTAGATAGCAACAAACCCAATAACACAATTAAAAGATCATGTGCAGATCTACACAGGATTATTGACAGAGGGATCTCTAATGGCTGAGAAGCACTTAAAGAAATATCTAAAGTTCTTAGTCATTAGGAAAATGAAAATTAAAACAACTCTATGATTCCTTACATCAACCTGAATGGCTAAGATCAAAACCTCAAGTGACACACATGTTGGCAAAGATGTAGAGAAAGGGGAGCACTCCTCCATTGCTGATAGGAGTTCAAATTTGTACAACCGCTTTTGAAATCAATTTGACAATTTCTCAGAAAATTGAGTATATATCTACCTCCAGATCCAGCTATACCATGCCTAGGCATATCCCCAAAAGATTCTCTAGCGTACCACAGGAACACTTGCTCAGTTTTGTTCATTGCAGCTTTATTTGTAATAGCCAGAAACTGGAAACAACCCAGCTGTCTCTCAGCAGAAGAATAGATAAAGAGACTGTGATACATTTATACAATGGAATATTATTTAGCTATTAAAAACCAGGACATCATGAAATTTGTAGGCAAATGGACGGAACTAGATATATCAGCCCGAGTAGGTAACCCAGATCCAGAAAGACATGCATGGTATGTACTAACTTACAAGTGGATGTTAGCTATAAAGTACAGGATAACCATGCTGCAATCTGCAGATTCAAAGTAGAAAAGTAACAAGGAAGGTCTAAAGTGTGATGTTTGCATCTCACTCAAAAGGGAAAGTAGAATAGAGATGGGGTTGAATGAGCCTAGGGACCAGGGTGAGAGAGGAGGAGCAAGGGGAACAGGAGTGATCAAGTATCTGGATAATAGAGAAAGAAATAATTGCAATTGTTATGTGTGGGGCGTCTCTGGGATGAGCTAGAAACTTAGGACAATGGAAACTCCCAGGAACCTGCGAGGGTAACCCTTGCAAGGACACCTAGCAATGCGGAATATGAAATCTGAAATGGTCATCTCCTTAACCAGGATATAAGACATCCAGTTGATGGATGGGAACACCAATCCAACCACAAAACATTAGATACACAATTTGTCAGGCCTACAAGATGTGTAGGGGGTAAAGATGGAGCACAAATTGAGGGACTGACCAATGAATGACTGGCCCAACTTGAGAACAATGCCATGAGATAATGCCTACTCTTGAGACTATTAGTGACATTCTGCTATCTTTCGTTTGTTGTTATCTGTCTTTTGTTTTTAATTTGGGGCAAAAAGAGAATGGATTCAGATGGTAAGGGAGGTGACAGGAACTGGGAGGAGTAGAGAGAAGGGAAACAATAATCAGGATATATCATATGAGGAAAAAAAAATCTATTTTCTCAGCTGCTGAAAACAAAGAAATCATGAAAATTTCAGGCAAATGAGTGAAACTAAAAAAATACTATCATGAGTGACGTTGTTCAGACCCAGAAAGAAACACATGGTATATATTCACTTATAAGTGGAAATTAGAGATACAGTGCAGAGTAACCACACTACAATTCACAGACCTAAAGAAGCTAAAGAATAAGGAGGGTCCAGGGGAGGATGCTTGAATCTCACTTAGAAGGTGACATAGAATAGATGGTGTAGAGATAGAACAGGATGAGAGAGAGAGGGTGCAGAAGGAAATGAGGGGTAGGGGGTATCATCATATGTAGGGAGAGTCCAAGACAAAGGGCTTACAGAAAGAAGAGGAACCTCGGGCAGGGGCATCTCTAAGACAAGCTCAAGACCTACGACAGGGTTGGCTCCTGGGAGGGTATGAGATATGGGGGTGACTCTAGCAGATCCCTAGTAGTCGGGGTCATGGAGACCGAAGAGACCACCCTCTAACTAGACAAAACCCCTAAAGGAGGGAGAGGAACAACAACCCATCCACAGAAACTTCATCACAAAGTTTACCCTGTCTACAAGATGTGTAGAGATAAATATAGAGCGGCGATGGGGGGAATCTACAACCAACCAACGCCTGGCCCAGCCACTGACGCTATAGAAGGTAGTCTGCTGTGCTTGCAGACAGGAACCTAGCATAGCTCTGCTCTGAGGGGCTCCATCCAGAAGCAGATCAAGGGTCAAAACAGATACTGAGACTCACAGACAAACAAAGATTGGGCAGAACAAGGGGCGCCTTGTGGAATAGTGCAGGAGAAGGATAGAAGGACTGAGGGGACACAAGCTCCACAAGAAAACCAACAGAGCCAAAGAATCTGGGCATACAAGGGGCTTATGGAGACTGAAGCACCAACCACGGTCCATCGGTGGACTGGACTTAGGCCCCTACACATATGTACCGAATGGACAGCTTGGTCTTCATGTGGGTCCCCTAGTAAGGGAAACAATGTTTGAAACTATTTGAAATGATAGTCTATCAATAGGATAAAGTTTCCATAATCCTCCATATTTATCCTTATAGTTATATTAGCAATATTTACAAATATGTTATTTCTAGGTAAGTTTGCATTTTTATTTCTGATTTTATATAATATTTGAGTATTTAAGAGTTGAAAAGTTAAAATATGTGTTTGCAGATTTGACATTTAAATCTCTATTTAAAACTCATGATGTTATCAGTTTTGAACTGTTAATATAAGAACTTCCTAAATTAGGGAATTAAATAAGCCATAGACTTATTTCTTTTACTCTTCTTTAAAGACACAGGAGCATATTTTCTATGCCACATGCATTTTGTGCAAAGCTATAGTCTTAGAATAACATTCTTGGAAATTATTGGACTTATAATTAAATAATAAATCATATTTACAACTAGCAAATCCAAAATGATTTCACAGGCTCTAAAACTATTTTGGATTTTCACCTAATTGGAACTGTTTTTAAGCATTCAAAGTGAGACTGAACTTTGGGTATAATTCTCTCAGACATGCTCTCTTATTCTTCTTTGTACAAAGCATCTTAACATACATATAAGTGAGGATTGTGCAATTTTAACAGTCCCCTGGCATCTGACGGTGTCATGATGGTGATGTTCCAGGAAAAAAATGAACATCAAAAATACCCAGGGCCAATTTAAATCCCATCAGAATCATTTTTTGTTGTTGATTTCTTCAAAACTCCAAATGTACTAAAATTATCTAATACTAACTTATGTTTATAGTAAGCTTTAATCATCAAATAATCATTAGGGCTTTCACTTTTGAGATTTTCATTTCACTAATTAGGCTGTGAGAGGAAATAATCAAAACAACTTCAACATGAACAGAATCTTCAGTATTCTAATGATTAGGGCTGTGTCAATATATTTTAAATAAGGTAAAATTTCTAAGTTTAAGCATATTGTTCAAATATTAATGATATTATATTTCTCTACAAAGAACTAAAGTTCTAGTATTAATAATTAATTCAAATAATGTTCTTTCCTTATCCTGAAGTTGTTTTGTGATGATCACATTTATTTCTTGGCAAAATGAGGCATCTGCGAATGCTAGGCAAATTAAACAGTCCATTGATTAATTGAAATTTAATTGAAAGATAAACTCTATTAAAAGTACTAATACAAGTTAATTAATGTACTTCTGCACTTACTTTTGAAGGAATAAAAGAATCAGTATATTAAAGAGATATTCACATGCAGAGTTTTAACGGAAAGTTACTGGCCATTTCCAACATACGGAAAGAAGTATCCAGCAAGAGAATGAGAGGTGCATGAACATATATGATATGTACATGCATACACATGTAAATCAGAGGCACTAAATATTTTTCAGCTTTGAAAAGGAGGGAAATTCTGGGTTTTGTAACAACATGATTGAACCTGAAAAATATTACAAAAAAATTATCAAGACACATTATATAATCTCAATTATATGTGAAGTCTAAAACTGAAAGGGAAAAATACCCATGCTTATTTAAACATATGTCGACAAGCAGAATGGATAATAGCCAATACCAAAGGAAAGGAAATACTGTTCAAAATGCACAGATGCTCAATTATAAAATAGCTAATTTCAGAGACCTAAGAGAAGTAAATGATTCCAATTAAGGTAACTGCAGTTTCCAGATACAACAAGGCATGAGCACATATGAACTCAGAGGCTGTGACAGCATACAAAAGACCAGCACAAATTTAACCCAAAGAAATTCCCAGCATAGAAAAATGAAAGTAGGTACAAGGTCCCACTTCTAGCCAAGAAGTAATTTGCAAATAGTAGCTACTAGGCTACTCTTCAACAAAGAGATACTGATAGATCAACCATATCTTGGGCAGTCCCTAGGCTCAGGAACATTTGGCCAATACAAATTTGCCCCATGACTTTTAGTGGCCCTTTTCTTTCTTTTTCTCTTTCTCTTTCTCTTTTTTAAGAGAGAGAAAGAACATAAACTTCCATGATTAGGGTTAGGGATGCAGACGTAGAAGAGTTCAAGGATAGAAAAGAATATGATAAAATATACTGTATTCAAACACTTAAATAATCCATTCTCCATTTCTCAAACATGGCATTATATTGTATAAGTATATATGACTTATTTTGCTCATCATATTATAATAAAATTTGATATTTTCAATGTTTAAGGACTTAGAATTCCTATAAGGAAAACTGGCCTAAAAGATGAGAGTTATTAATTTCAAAGAAAGTGTAATAAGGATTATGTTGGGCAAAATATAAACATTGCAGTGGGCTAATTCTAATTCTAGGGAGGGAAAGAATTTTATATATGCAATGCTGTTGGTGGTATCTCCCTGACAATCTTTCAAGTATAATTCACATCCTATACATATTTTTTCCAATAAAGTATATGAGCCTTTTAAGAATTTTTCATCGTGGCCAATGCTGTGGAAACATAAAAGGAATTAAAGTAAGAGAAATGTCCTTGAGAAAAGTACTATATGTGGGATCAAAATAGCTTGGGGAGCTGAGAAGGAGCCACAGAGCTTAGCTCACAAGGGAGTGTTTGTGTGCTATTCCCGGTTCTCTATGTGTTCTGGAATAATGGAAGGGATATTATTTTACAAATGTATTTTAAGATATAGACACACATACATGTGTGTACGTATAGTCATGTAGTACACATGTACTATATCTAGTTACTACAAACTGGGTGATTATGGCTCTCTGACCCCAAGAGATGAACACTATCTAACTAAAACTTACCATTTATCTGATGATAGTCATGGGGTTCTAAGAGACTAACAAAAAGATAGAACACTGCTGCTGTCTTTACAGAACTTGAAAGTAAGGCTTTCTTGCTGCAAGCACAACATATGTAAGACATGAGACTTTAAGGAAGTGTACTGGAGCTTCAGTGGAAGCCTCATCCCTGAAGATTAGCTCTCATAATATCTAACCCTGTTGTGCAAGCTTCTAAGTAATAAAATCATTAAATATGTCTATCAAGTCATAAAGCTTTTGAGGCACAGCCAAGATGAGCCTAAAAGTGAACTAGTGACACTTAAAATAATTGTCTAAATTGATTAAATGCCCATTCAATCAGGAAAAAAATGCTATGCCTGATATTGTTAAGGTAGCTGACTACTGAAAGAGAGTGAGGTCAGAGACTAGAGAGAAGGACCTACTACTATCATTATCCCAATACAATATAACTTCTTACTGTACAATATAATTTCTTACTGTACTTTGAGTATCCCTACATTCACAGATAACTGTAGCTCACATTTCTCACCAAAGAAGCTTCTTTTTTCAGCAGATGGAGACCATCACAGAGATCCACAAGTGGTCAAAATACAGAGAATAAGTGACTTTGTATTGCTTAGGAAAAAAAAAGATAGTTCTTCAATGCCATCTGTAGATCTATAAGGCTCAGAGAAAATCTCTGAAAAGGAGGTATAGCGTGCTGAAATATTATGTCATTAAAACATGGCATGGTCACACGTACTCTGGTGCCTCATATTTGACCATGTCCCCTGAATGGAGAGACCTGGTGGCACTCAGAGGAAGGATAGCAGGCTTCCAAGAAGAGACTCGATACCCTATGAGTATATACTGGGGGAGGAAGTCCTCTTCAGTCACAGTCATAGGGGAGGGGAGTAAGGGAAAAATGGGAGGGAGGGAGAAATGGGAGGATACAAGGGAGGGGATAACCAATGAGATGTAATATGAATAAATTAATAAAATAAGATTTTAAAAATGGCATGGAGCCACATACATGTAATCTCAACAGTATAGTTGCCTAAACATGACCAGAACAATGACAAGTTGACATGCTAATGAGGAGGGCCTCCACTGTATGAAGAGAGCTACAAGTAATCAATGGCTACTAGGAAAGGCAGATGCAGTTCTCCTAGGATGATAGGATGAGATACCTGAAACATAATCAAGTTCCTAATTCTGGGTGGTCAGCCATAAATACATTTACAAAGGAGCAATGCTAAACGGATTTAGTGTGTGTGTGTATGTGTGTGTGTGTGTGTGTGTGTGTGTGTGTGTGTGTGTGTGTGTGTAACAAGAACAGTAACCACAGAATAGGTCATGAATTTAAGAAGGTATGGGAGGCAAACAAAGTGTTGGAAGAGAGTAAAGGGTGGAAACAACGTGAATGCAGTACCCATGTATGAAAATTTAAATATCAATAAAATAAATGCCTTAAAAGCAATATTAAAAATATCAGAAAAGAACAAGTGGTTAATACTCTAGTTCCTTGTGTCATCTAAAGCCAAACAGTATCGTTGATGCAGTAAGTTGTAAATATAATTATTACTGATAAACATTTGTACTTTGTTTTGTTTTGTTTTGTTCTTCATTCAGAATTTGATTTTGGAAAGAAAGAAAGACAGAAAGAAAGAAAGAAAGAAAGAAAGAAAGACAGACAGGAAGGAAAGAAGAAAATAAAAACCAATTTTTGTTCTAATCTCACTTGGTCAGGTCAAGGTGAGATAAAAGCGAGTGAACTTTTATGCATGTAATTTTAATGTGCAGTTGTTCCTTGCTTGCATATTTCTACTTCTTTGTCCTTGTTGGAAGTCTTTGGTAAGCAAATGTATATATGTTGTTAGTTCTTTGCACATTAGTGTGAAGCATTTAGCCTGGTAGTTTCTGTTCCCAGAATACTCACCTTGAGTGAGGAGCCTGCCCTATTCATTTTGACTCAATAATGGGAAACCATGTATTGTAAGCAACACAGTGTTACCTATGTGCTCTAATTAATTGAATATGCTAATGAGGGCATGGCTACAAAGTCAAAGTAGGAGAAAATGGAAAATAAGGCAATTTATCTACCAGGACAGAAACAGTGGAAGTCTACTACCTGTCCTTAACAAGACACTTGTTTTACAGTGAGTTTTAGTTGTTTTTTGTAATCATGCCATTCTTTCACTTTCCTTCCTTCTTCTTCCCAAGTCCCTCTCCTATTTGCATGTCTTTTTTTCTTGTTGTTGAATGTGTTCCACTGAATTTAATTAGAGCTTCTTGCCTAAGTGTTGCACGAAATTATTTACCAAAACAAGTGGAATCTTTCAAACATTATATTTTAAAATGTAGTTGTATTAAAATTTGAAGAGATTACTCATGAGAAATATTGATTTTTCTTTAGCTTATTTATATGTCATCAATAATAATGATATTTCATAACCGTAATCATCAAGTTGGACTGTGTAGCTAATACATTAATTCCTTTTTAAAATTGCTGTCCAGCCATGTTGATATTTAATCCAACTACAGCAAAATTTAAATATAACTATTTGCATCACAGTCTGTGAAATCTGTGAAAGGGAATGCCACTTTAATTTCAGAGAAAATACATGCTATAACTATTATAATAAATAGCATGATTTTATGTTGGTTTCCCAATTTCCTTAACAGACTAATGTAAATTGTTAAAAAATAAAAATACTCAATATTAAATCATTAAAAAATATTTTACTTTTCATAAAATTTATTAAATTTTCTATATCTGTTTACCAGACCCTATTCACTCAACCTATCCCACAAAGATATAATCAATGGAAATTTGGGTAGTAATAAATAAATCACAAGTAGTTTTTCTTAGCTTAAAGCTCACTGTCACTAACTCTTCTCGTATTTTGCAAATTTACAATGTGGGCTTTCCCAAGTCCATAATACATATACGCTGTATTAAGAATATGTGTTTATTTGTAACTTTATTATGATAAGGATCTGGCAATAAAGAGATCAGAAATAAAATTGAATTAATTATACATAACTACTTGTATTTATAAAATGATTGTTTTCATGTTCAAAAAAGTAGTCATGGATATTGGGATACCCCTAAAATAGTATTGTTGCTATTCTTGAAGAAAGAATGTCACCTCAATTTGAAACTTGCTTGGAAAGGCACAGCAGACTTTATCTCCCTCCCTGACTCAATAATGATGGAGTATGGCTACTGTAACTGATTGATTTGAACATACCAATTTAGATTATTTGATCTTCATGAAAATGTAACATTAGTTTTTATACCAAGGTTAGTTATCCACATTTTAACAATAAGAGAAGAGTGAATCAGTTAATCTCGAATTTTAATTACATTAGAATGATAGCAAGAATATATTCCAGAAACATTCGCATTGCGATGGCTCTTCTTGTCCACTTGGCAACATCCGGAATCAACTAAAACACAAGATGCTGGTCACTCCTGTGAGGAATCATCTTGGTCATAATAGTACAAACAAGAAGAACCATTCTAAACGTAGATGTGCCTACTGTGGTTATTCTTCCTAATTTTATAACTAAAGTATAAAAACAGCAGCAGTGATAGCAACAAATAGCAGTTTTATTCTCTGTCCAACATGACTCTTGATACAAAGAAGAAAGAGTATCATAATTTTTTGGGCTTTGCATTATTGCATTAGTACAATATGCCTAAAGTGAACTTTCAGAAAGTATCCATAGAGCATTAATGTATCTGAGCAAATCTAGACCCATAGAGTGCTATGAGGCATTCCCTTCTGAAGCAGCAATTCATAAACTGTAATGAACATCTGATTCATCTCAGGCTGCTTGTTAAGCAGGCAGAGTGTTGGATCCACCTCCACACTCGTTGAAGCAGAATTTCTGCCGAGAACATTTTCCATAGCTAAATATGGATTATGATCTGGCAAAAACTTTGTTGCTAGCTGAATGAAACTAGCTAGCCTCTTTAAAAAGTGCAGATTTGAATTCCTTCTGTGTTCTTGAAACTCATCTTAAAATTTTGCAGAGTGTAACAAAATTAGCCAGTTTTCTTTTCTATAAAAAGGAAATGAACATTTGTCAAAAAGCTAGAATTTGGAAGACTGGGATTCAAATGCAGATATGTCTGGCTCCACGTCTGTGCATTTTCTGGGACAATATGGACATGACTGTTACTCAGAGTTTCTGGTGTAAATTTATGAATTACTTTAGAATATTTGTTGCATAATCACTCAGACAAATAAGTAAAAATTATAGGCATAGTTCCTTCCATATTTTAGCTTTATCTCTCAAACTAAAATTAGTTTACAATGTAAAAAACAACAAAAAGTTTACCTTCCAAAACCTCTACAACTGATTTTATTTTTGAATTTTCTTTATATTTTGCTTTATTTAGTTTTTCTTGTGTTAGTTGTTTTAAGTGACCCTTTTTTAAAAATAAATTTCATATAGCTTTATTCTCAAAATTTATCTATAATCATACTACTTCAGACTATGAATAAAGGTTCCAGGAGAAATGGCTGTGCAGTTAAAAATATCAACTCATAAAAATAGGACATTTCATTGATGGCTTGTTCATATTTTCAAAGTGTTAGGCCATTATCCTCATGGCAAGAAGCACAGTGGCTGGAAAGCATACATGGTGTTGGAGCAGCAGCTGAGAGCCCACATGTGATCTATAAGTTAGAGGCAGAGGAGAGGGAGGGAGGGAGGGAAAGAGAGAGAGAGAGAGACAGAGACAGAGAGACAGAGAGAGTAACTGAGCCAGCACCTAGCTTTTGAAACCTCAAAGCCTACACCTGGGAGCCCCCCTCCCCAACAAAGCTGTGTTTCCTACCCTTCCTAACCAATTCAGGCATCAATTGGGAAGTAAATATTCATGTGAGATTACAACCACAACATAAGCCAATTAAAACCACAACATGATGAATTGGAAATGATGGAATAGAATTTGGAAAAATCTCTTTGGCTCTCCCCATTGCCTAAATAAAAAAGAGAATAAACACTTTACCATGGCTGTTTTACCCCATAGTATATAACATTCGGTTGTTGTTGAGAGAATGTTATAAAACCTCATGCCTTCTGTAATGCTAGCTGGGAGTACATGAGTTTTCATTAGGAGAATAAGTGTCCCTTTACAATTGCACATTCTACAGTCTCTTATTCTTTTCACCTTGACTGGTAGTTGTTCTATGTTTATTGAAATCTACTGAAATAGAAGCTTCTCTTGTAAGTGTTGGAAGATGCATTAGTCTACAAAAAGCCATTAGAAGCTGCTTTAACACCATGGTTAATTATCAGGATCATTGTATTGGGATCTTTCCTAAGATTCTTCTGCACTATGAAAACTATTCAGAAGAAACTGCCAGGTTAGTACCAGCCAGATTTCTCTATGTTATATGAACTAAATATATAGTATCTAATTAAGTATAATATTTCATTAAAGCTCTCGAGGATAATCAATAGCTTTTGTAATACTCTATAATGTTTTAGAATCTATGAGACCTCACAGGCCAACAACTACAAAAGAGGTAACCATTCTGGAACTTTTTAACCTGTGAAACTTAAAAAGTCTTGTCACCTCATTATAGTACAACTACACTTAAACTATTTTATATATGAATATGTTTATTTTTAGCAAGTTTATAAGGTCATAAGTTTCCATATGAGAGTCTCAAAAGTCTTAAGTATTGTTTCTCCCTTCCCAGACTCCCTACTTTATCCTGCCCTCCCTTTGCCTCTTCCATTTTGTTTCCTGTTGCATTATAGTCCTTTAAGATTTATATCATCACAACTGACCCCTTTCCTTGCAGGAACCCTTGAGATCTTTAGCCTGTTGCTATCTTCTTGAACTCTATTAATATTCCATACAAGCACATATATCTGAAAATTCAGTGCTAATATCCAAAAGAGGGGGAAAAGGTGACATTTGTCTTAATCAGACTAAGTTCCCTCACTCATAATTGTTTTTTCCTTTATCTATTTATTTGTGAATTCCATGATTTCATTTTTTATCTACATCACATGTTTGCTCTTCTTCTAAATCCTTAAGAATAATTGTGAAAGAGGAGGTGGAAAAGGAATGGCCACAAGAAAGCATTAAAACAGCAAAGCAGTTACATAAATGAATGCAAAGCAGTTAATAACACTGCACACAAGTTATAACAATGCTATGTAAGGTCAAAAGCATTGCATGCAGAAGCAAGGTGACTATGAAGTGTTACTCATAACTGAAGAATTTCTGCCTATCATTTGCTGTTCAGTGTTCATCAAGAGTGTTATCCCTGGTTGGTCACCATTCTCCAGTAGCAGATCTCCCATGTAGGAATTTAAACCAGCACAAATTAGACTGGATGAGTATAAGAGTACAACAGCAATAATAACACAAATTTAATAAGTGTGAGCTAGATATGAAAGTATTTGGGTAAGAGAATACATTCTACAAAATTATCATAGATCTAGAAAAGACATCGCACTAGAAAAAGAGACATGGACTCTCTGTTGCCTGCTTTTGATCACTTCTTAATGGAGCTGCCTTGCCTGGATTCAGTGGATAAGGATGAGCTTAGGCCTGAAGTAACTTGAAGTGCTGGGGTGGGAGATGGGGGCACAGGCATTTTCCACATTTTCCCGAGGGAAGGGGAAGGGGAATAGAAGGGAAAGGATTGAAGGGAGGGACCAGGTGGAGATTTGGAAAGGAGGTGGAGTGTGTTGCAATCAGGATGTAAAGTGAATATATAAATTTTTTAAAACCTAAAAAAACAAACAAACACACAAACAAAAAAAGGAATGAGAAACAGAGTCAGAGGCAGGAAGATCTCTATGAGTTCAAAATCAGCCTGGTCCAAAGCCTAAGGCTACACAGAAAAACCCTGTCTTGAAGAAGCCAACAAGTGGAGGGGTGGGAGGCAGTGAGATAGCTCTCATCAAAGAGATGATGTAGGAAGCAGAAGGGGGCAGAGAAACTCTTTTAAAGAAGGAAAAGAGAAGAAAAGGTTATTGCCATTTATATGTTTTTCCACAGCACACGCTTTAGTTCAACATTCCTGAAAGAAACAAAGAAGAACAATATATCACAAATCAATAGCTGCAAAAACTACAATACATACTAACTTCTTAACTGTGCTTCATGGAGCTTGACTCAGTGTCTTCAGGAGATTGGGTTGGGTGTTATAGAGTGACCATCTTTTAAAAGGGTTAGGCATATGTTCTAATAGTTTAACAGATAACACATATAAGTGGAAATGCAGATGGCATTAGAGATTATTAACTCGTGAGTATTGAATTCAGTTCTCTGGTTAGTAATTTTAAGGAGGAATTTAAACTAATAATTTTATCACAAATCTTTTTAAGTGCACGTAATTTATGAAATCTACATTCTTTAAAACCAAGAATGAAATAATCCTAGGACTGTACTGACAACATTTATAAATATATCATGTTAAAATTTCATTAAAATTACATCAGGGGTTAAAAACATTTTTAGTTAGTTAAATGCTTTCTGTGTAAGCATGAGGACCCGAGTTTCTTTCCCCAGAACCTTTATTAAAAATCAACTCTGCATGATGCTGTGCTTGCAATCACAGAACCTCAGAGCTGGATGACAGTGGACTTCGGAGCCTTCTAGTCAGCCAGACTAGCCTACCTTACATTGTCTAAGCCATAGAGAGAACTTGTCTTCACAATATAGGAAAAGAGAAAGGTAGCCAGAATATGAGGGATCAGACTGACATGGTCATCTCTGCACTCGTATGAACACAAGTCCATGTGGACCCCCACACAGTGACACACATTATACCACTGAGTGTACTTGCATACATACAAAAAAGAAAAAAAAAACAGAAGAAATTCATTAGTGTTATGCAAACAAGTGTTTATAATAACAAGATTCTTATATTGGTTGAATTTAAAATTTCTGTAAAAATATTTAAACTTTCTTTTACTAATTGAACTTTGTTAAGAAAAGATTTGCTGTCTGTTGTGGTGGCTCAAGTCTGTAATTGCAGCACTTGGGGAGGTAGACTCAAGAGGATCTCTGTGATTTTGTATCCAGTCTTGTGTAAGAAGCAAGTCCTGGTCAAGGCTATACAGAGAAACTCTGTCTCACAAAGCCAAAGAGAAAGAGGGCAGGGGCAGGGGGTGGGGGTAGGGGTGTGCTAGCCTTTCGGCATAAGCATAAAGAACTGAGTTTGAAGCCTGGAAGAAGGCAGCTATTGTGTTGTATAAATGTAATCTGTAAATCTCTGCTTTCAAAGCAGAGACATGTGGATTCCTGAAGCACTGCTGACCGGTCAGATTAGTCTAAACAGCTAGTCTCAAGACCCAGAGAAAGATCCTGCCTCAAACCACAAAGTACCTCTTTGTGTAGGCTCAAAGTGAGTTTATTATGAACTCACTAACAGAGCATACCTCACTTACAACCCAACTAACCCAAACAATAGGAAACGGAGATTAAAGAGCACAATAATGAAACCTTAAGGGTATCAATTCGGAGGAACGCAGGACCTCAGCAAATCAGCCAAGGTTGCTGCTGGAACCTGGAACAGCAGCTGAGGCCCAGAGCCCAGAGCCTCAGCTGGAGCACCAAGCCTTAAAGCCTTCCCTGGAGCAGTTCTTTCTAGGATCATCTCTCAAAGTGTTGAACACCCAAAACAATCCCAAGTCTTCTCTCAAGCCTCTTGGTTTGGAGAATATATATATATATATCCTCTCAGAGTCTCTACTAGGAAGTTTTCAGCTGTCAACATCCAAGCTATCACACAAAGTGGTTCAGCTTCTAAGTGGAAAAACTTCCTGCTCTCTCACAAGTCTGTACCCCATCCCACATTTGAGATCAACACACACACACACACACAAAAACATGTTTATCTCTCCTACATCTTTGCTTCTTGAGAAAAATCACCCAAAGTTGACTTTCAGATCCCCAAATACACGCTTAAGATCATTAATACAAGAATGTGCGTGCACACACACACACACACACACACACACACACACACACACACACACACACACAAATGATTGTCTACTATTTTTTAAAAAGTTATTTAAATTCATAAACAGCTCTTGTAAAGGGTTAACTATCAAGTAAAAAAAGAATTACGGACGGCAGCGGTGGCACAAGCCTCTAATCCCAGCACTCAGGAGGCAGAGGCAGGCGGATCTCTGAGTTCAAGGCCAGCCTGGTCTACAAAGCGAGTCCAGGACAGCCAGTGCTGTTACACAGAGAAAATCTGTCTCGGAAAAAAAAATGATTCTATAAATTGATTTTTAAAAATCATTCATAGCAGCATAGTGGGGTTGCACAATTTTAATCCCAGCACTTGGCAGGCAGAAGTACATGGATCTCCATGACATCACAGCCAGTCTGGTCTACAAACTGTGTTCCAAGACAGCCAGGGCTACACAGAAATCCTGTCTTGAAAAACCAAACTAGATAGATAGATAGATAGATAGATAGATAGATAGATAGATCGATAGATAGACAGACAGACAGACAGATAGATAGATAACCACTATGATCATCTATTAAGTAACTAACACACACTTTTTTCTTTTACTAAATACATTGTTTCAAAATGGGCATTATAGGTAGAAAGAGCTTGATTAATGGATATATCTGTAGGAAACACTTTCAGGTTATTTATAGATGACATTGTTTCAATAGCTTATTAATGGTGTGGTTTCAATGTTATGTAGAACACTAAAAGAAATGTACATTTCCCATAGCCTAAGGCAGTGTGTTTTATATTTTTGAAGAGTAAATATCAAGTGCATTCTAAAGCATTTATACAATAAAAATGACAAATTTGAAGTTGACTGGGCAGAGTAGCATTTGCAAGCAAACCTAATGACCTGACTTTGAGTTAGAGAATATGCACTGTATAAGGATAGAAATGATACCCAACAGCTTCCATCTACCTGCATATAAAAGCCACAGCACATACAGGACCATACATCTATACACACATACATGTATACATATTCGTGAATATTGCTTTTATTTCCGTAGATGTTGAAGGATAAGATGAAAGTCTTACACAAGCTGTGAGAATACACTGCTTGGGCTGAACGCAGAGAATTTCTATCTAACTAGTCCTGGAGGCTTCTAGTCTCCATAAGATCTAATCTTTTGCAAGCTTGGCCACTGAAGGCTTCAGCTTCCAGCTTCCCTTTGCTATCCTAGGGCTAGAATGTTTCCAGTCTCTGAGAGTTACTACTGAATAAGTTCCCCATTTCTTGTTTTTCCTGAACTCTGTCTACCTGGTTCAACTCTGCTGTTCTGGCTTAAGTCTCCTGTCCTGGCTGACTGAGTCAAACCAGCTTCTCTCGTTGAATTGCTTTGCCTGAAAAACAAAAACAATCAAACAAAGCACCCGGTCTCTGAACTCCATGAGCTGAACTTCACTGACTGCAGAAACTCAACTGAACTGCACTGAACTCAAGCCCTTCTCTCTCGCCCTGCATTGCTCTTAAAGAACCTCTCCTTCTTGTGTATTCTTATGAGGGTTGTATCCTATCTCTGACTCATTCTGTCATTTTTTTCCTCTGGTTCTTTACTTTGTCTGCCCTTCAATTAGATGTTATTGTTTGGGACTAAACACGTATACTAAGGGCCTCTCTGTATTCCAGGCGAATCACACAGACCTGGCCCTTTGAATGTGATTCCTGGCCAAAGTAGCCTGATGCTAGATTAAAATTACTTTATACAAATTAATAAGTATGTCCTTTTTTTTTTTTAGTGAAGAAAAATGGACAGCCAGAACAAAGTCTCAGAACTTTAATTCAAGTGCTTTCCATATGACAATCTGCATTCTGTCCTGGGAGCCAAGTGCTGGAAGAACAAAAATGATTGTAAGGTGTCTTTTGTCTTCTAAACACTTGCTATGCAATGTGTATATGCATACATACATATACAAAGTAAATGCAATACTAACAACAACAAATCACAACTTCCTTATAAAAAAAAATAAAGAAAATAAAAATTAAAGGCTACCTTTTCTTTCCAATCCCAGTCAAACCCAACCCAAGAGTTACTATAATAATTTTGGTTTGAGGAGGACCCCAGGACCCAGATCTGCCTGTCATAAAGTTCTTCTTGTAGGTTTCCAGGACCCTGTGGGTCCTGTTATTTCCCCATTCTTCCATGCTACTCTCGCCTAAAGTCTCAAACTAAGGCACCAGCCAAGGAGAAATAGGCAGTAAACTTCGAACCCCTACCAAGACCCAGCCGACGAACACGATATTCTCCACTGTTGAGTGGAGAGTGAGATCTGATTCTCACGTGAACTCTGGTGCCCCTTTTCTGACCATGTCCCCTGGATGGGGAGGCCTGGTGGCACTCAGAAGAAGGATAGCAAGTTACCAAGAAGAGACTCAATAATCTTAGAGCATACATAGGGGGAAGAAGTCTCCCTCAATCACAGACATAGGGGAGGGGAGAAGGGGGGAAGTGGGAGGGAGGGAGGAATGGGAGGAAACAGGGGAAGGGCTAACAATCAAGATGTAATATGAATAAATTAATTAAAAAAAAAAGAAAAAAAAAAAGAAAAAAAAATTTTGGTTTAACACACTTCTATTAGGACCTCAGAAAATAAACTCTGTTATCTGGTTCAGAAGATTTTCCTAAATTTAGGGACACTAATTTTCTACTCTCTTTTCCCTAATCCTTTTCCCTTAAATGCATTACTCAACTGATTCTTAAGAATAGTTCTCGTTTTAATTACAGCTATTATTTAGAGATTATGTAAAATGTGGACTCTCAACTAATTATACTGTGATTGGGAGGGAACATAAAGCTCAACAGTACACCTAAACATTATAGAAATAGAAATGGTAATTGACATGACGATGGGTGTAGGAAGGATCTCAGAGATAAGAAATAAAATTGAAAAGAAATAAAGAGAAAAGAACAGCCTCACACAGCATTAAAGCTCTTGGCTGATGCCTTGGTGTACTACAAACCATAGTTTCAGAAGACTGAGATTTAAGCAACTACGTATACAAATGATGACAGGGAAATGTGCTAAATGGAATATCTTGTCCCTGATCCATGAATTGTTGTAAAGAGGAAACTTTTTGAAGTGAAGTATATTTTATATTTCATTTGGGACAATTAATTGACACCAGTCATGTGCTTACAATTTTCATCTAAAATCTGCACAACATATAAATGACGTGCTGTGACAATGAGTCTGATAATAACTAAGAAAAAAATAAATCAAAAGACAGGCTGTTGTTGCAGGATATTGAACCCATTGTTAACCCCCAAAATTGTGTACTGGAAAAACCTGACTCTAATTGTGCTAAGGTTCAATTCTAGCATGTATTTCTTTTCTTTTCTTTTCTTTTCTTTCTTTCTTTCTTTTTTTTTTTTTTTAAGACAGGGTTTATTTGTGTAACCTTGAACATCCTGGAGTCACTTTGTAGACTAGACTGGCCTCCAACTCAGAGACCTATCTGTCTTCCTCTGCGTCCCCAAATACTGAGATTATAGGCATGTACCACTGCTCCCGACTCCCTAGCATACACCTTTAATTCAAGAGTTTTCTTTTTACAGAAAATAGCTCGAGAGGAAGAACAAGCAATCAGCTAACAGAGATTAAGCATGAAGGGCCAAAGTAAGACTCAGTGTCAAAATCCCACTATCAGCTCTTAAGCCCCACTGGAGGTTTGAGATGGAACAATACTCAAGGGGGGGAATGAAAGAAGACAGTAACTCCATTTTGTGCTTGTCTCCATTATAAGACAAGACCTGACCCCAAAAAGTCATTAGTACCAGGAAAAATACCCCCATGTGAGGGACAAACATTCTGAGAAGGGGGCAACTAGGAGATAACCAGAAAAGTGTGGAGAAATACTATCCCAGCCTGGCCATGTGTGCTTAGCACCCTTCTATGATTTGGTATTTGACACATGAATGTGATCTGCTGACCACCTAGGCCCAGGCCAATCAAAAACTGACACATCTAAACTGCCTTCCCGCCCTCTGATCAGGTTAAAGGTTACCTAAACCTTGCTGGAATTACCCTCTTTACCTATAAAGAGGCCTACTAGCAGACATCCAGGGTAGCCATTTTGTAACATGGCTTACCTCTGCATGCAGCATGTGTGAGTTGTGGTCTGAGCAGTGATGTAAGAACTAACAAAACATGAAGGAGGGACATTGAGTTGATGGTATTTAAGACAGCGTGGAGAGGAAGAAAGGGCTTTTCTTCCCAGGCATGAGCTGAGTAGAAAGAGCTTTATTCTTTTGGGACTTGAGCTGAGTAGCAAGAGCTTTTTCCTTTTGGGAGGTCAGCTAAGTTACAAGGTCAGCTGGGTGCTTTCTCTGCCTCTCTGAGCTGGCAGTCTTCCACTCCAATATTTGAATATACATACATACATACATACATACATACATACATACATACATACATACACACACAACACAACACACACACATACACACACATATACTACTCTATGATAGAAGAATTTCTACACTAGTCTCATAAAAATTTAAAAAAAACAGGTTTTAGTGTTTTTTGATCAATGTACTTTTATACTGCCATAAATTTAAATTATGTATTCAGTTGAATACAAGAACAGTCTTCAGAAATAATAACATTACAATATTCAGAAAATGAAAAATTTCAAGAACAAATACTAATCTGACCAAAAAAAAAAAAAGTTACTTGGAAAATCACAGCAGGATAAAGCTTTTGTTTTTAGATAAAATATAAATTTTTAAACTTGTGAGGATAAAAGTAAGTAAAATATGAATAAAATTAGGTAAAAAATAAAACAATGACACTTTAAAGTTGAACTTGTTCTGTTCTGATAATTTAAAGTACTTTATTATACAAAGTTGCTATTTGATGATATCATCAATTTAAAAGGCATATTTTCATAATTTTTAAATATCCATCAAGTCAAGGTAGAGGGTTGGGATGAAGACCAATGGAGGTCTGTGAGAATTGTGAGTGCCTGTAAGAAACAAGAGAAGAGTCTTTTGATGTGTTTTATGCTCCTTCTAAATGTGGCTTTGTTCTTTTTGGACTTTTCTTTGAGGCTCCTCCCAGCTATAGTAAATACTGTTGTGTTTACTTCAGATTACTACTAGCGGTGTTATTATACAATTATTATATTTATGTTACTAAGATAATGTCCCAGGGAAGACCTATCCTTAGGATTATATACAGCATGAAGTCATGTGAATTTTGCTCATATGACCTTGCACAAGTCCTAGAATATAAAATTGTCTGATGCTCTAAATAAAGTTGTCTATTGCATGATACTTTAGTTGGCCTTATTTTTAGACACTATTCTCCTAGATGTCACTGGCTTTAGAGCTGTGACTATGGAGCATTCTTCTAATCCCAGAGCTTTGAAGGTTCAGGCAGGGAATCAGGAGTTATTTATCTGCAAGTCAAGGCCAAAGAAGGATACCTGAGATTATCTGTCTATCTATCTATCTATCTATCTATCTATCTATCTATCTATCTATCATCTATCTCTTATCTATCCATTGTCAACCATCTCCATCCATTACAATAATAAGAATATGCATCTTGAGGTAGAACTACTAGCAATTTTCTGTGTGCTGCCAAATTAATTTCCAGAGTGGTTTTACAAGTTTTCACTCCCACCAGCACTGGAATGTTCCCCTAGCTCCATATCCTCATGTTCTGTCAATGGAGGTTTTGGTCTTAGCTGTTCTGAGGGGTATAAGATGGAGTCGCAGAGTCATTATGATTTGCACTTCCATGATGACTAAGGACATTGAGCATTTCTTTAAGTGCCTTTCAGCCATTAGACATTCCTCTGTTGAGAATATTTGTTTATCTCTGTACCCTCATTTTTAATTAGATTACTTCGTTTGTTGGTGTCTACTTTCTTGAGGTCTAAATAAATTTTAGATGTTAACCTTCTTTCAGATGTAGGGTTGGTAATGATCTTTTACTATGTACCATTCTGTCAATTGCCATTTTGTCCTATTGATGGTGACCTTTGCCTTAACTGTTTAATTTTATCAAGGCCCAGTTCTAACTACTCTTGGCCATAAACCCAAAAGCTCTTCCACAATACCACAAAGACACTTACTCAACTGTGTTCATAACAGCCTTATTTGTTTTTGTTTTTGTTTTGTTTTTTGCTTCTTTTTGCTTTTTCGAAGCAGGGTTTCTCTGTGTAGTCTTGGCTGTCCTGGACTCACTTTGTAGACCAGGTTGGCCTCGAACTCACAATGATCCACCTGCCTCTGCCTCTGCCTCTGCCTCTGCCTCCTTAGTGCTGGGATGACAGGCATGCGCCACCATGCCTGGCAGCTTTATTTGTAATGATCAGAAACTAGGAACTGGAAACAACCCCGATTGTCCCTCCACCAAAGGATGAATAAATAAAATGTGGTACAGTTACACAATGCAATGCTACTCAGCTATTAAAAACAAGAAAATTGCACAATTTCCATACAAATGGATGCAATTAGAAAAGATAATCCTGATGAGGTAGTCCAAACTCAGAAACACATGCATGGTATGCACTCACTTATAAGTGGTTATTAGCCATAAATTACACGATAAACATACTACAATCCATGCACCCAAAAAGAAGTAACAAGGAGGGCCCTAGGGAGAATGCTTGAATCTCACTAGGAAGGCAAAATAAAATAGATATTGGAAGTGGAGGGAGGGAGGGAGTTGGGTGAGAGAGGGGCATGTAGGGGAACAGGAGGGCTCAAGTGTGGTAGGGGATGCAGGGAGAAAGAACGGGAACTTCTAAGGGACAGTCTCTAGGATGAACCAGAAATATAGGAGCAGGGAAATGCCCAGGGATCTATGAGGGTGATCCTAGCTAAAATTCTAACAACTGGGGATGTGGAACCTGAAATGGCCCTCTCTTGTAACCTAGCAAGTTGATTTTTCATAATGAAATATTTATGAGGAGTTCCAATAAATGATATCAACTGAACATGTACATGCACATTGGACAGCTGTACCCTGTCATCTCTGCTTTCAGTTTTCTGTTTACCTTTTTAAATTCCAATACTCTAAATGTAATTCAATCTGGACTCCCTCAGCCCACCCAATGTTTTGTACATAGGACAGGTAAATACAAAGAACCATGTACAATCTTACTGGACACAAGGAATATTCTCAGGGCACCAATGCAATCCAGTTCAGTCTACATCATTATGTCCGCTGCATGGACTATCTTATAACTATTCTTTATAAGATCATAACAGGGACTTGTCCTAGTAAAGGTAGCTGTAACCCAAAGAAACATGAAGGACTCAAATCTCTGGCTCAGGTAGGCTTTGGAGATTAATATTAGACTTTTTAGAAATTAAATTAAAGCCTGCAAGATGCTGTGGTGGTTTGAATGAGATATTGCCTATCCTTCTTCCCCTACACCATAGGCTTGATTTCCAGGTAGTGGAACTGTTTGGGAAGGATTATGATACAGATATTTGGCCTCCTTAGTGAAGGTTTGGCATTGTGGGCGGAGGTATCATTGAAGGTGGGTTTTGAAGTCTCAAATTCCCATGCCAGGCACAATTTTTCTCTCTGCCTGCTTATAAATCACGATGCATGTTTCAGTCCCATGCCTGCCTGTCTACCACTATACTCTCTGCCATGATGGTTTTGGAATAATCCTCTGTAACTATAAGCAAGTGTCTTGAGTAAGTTATTTCTTTTATAAGAGAAATAATTTTCTCTTGGTCATGATGGCTCATCACAAGAATAGTATAATAACTAAGAAAGAAAGTGTTACTATTCTTTTATGGACCATGTGCTTTATATAGCTTATCGTCTTTGTTTTTTTTTTTTCCCTGACAATATTAGTTTAAACTGATGCTTTTTTAGTAAACAGAACAGGAGATGCCATTCTCATAATTTTCTACAAGGTTAGTAATTTATCACTGAAATTTAAGGACTGAGCTGCAGAAATAGAAGTGGGTAAAACACTGTGGTTGTTTCAATAAAAATGGATCCATAGGCCAATAGGGAGTAACATTATTGTGACATATGGCCTTGTTTGAGTAGGTGTGCAACTGGGAAGCTGACTTTGAAGTCTCATAATCTGAAGAAGTCTCATCTCCTTCTCTAGCACCATGTCTGTCTGCATACTGACAGGCTCCCAGCCATAACAATAATAAGCTAAACCTCTGAAAATGTAACCTAACCTTAATTAAATGCTTTCTTTATAAAAGTGATCACAGAGTCTCTTCACAGCACTAAAACTCTAACGAAGCAAGAGCTCACCACACATATGGGAGAACGCAAGTATGAACCCCACGTCCCACACAAAAGCTGCATAACCCAGACAAAAATGTAAGATCACCACTCCTGGGAACGGTAGAGTAGGATAAGAGGTGGGTACAGGAAACTCATAGGAAGCTAGTGGCCCAGTTGGCCTGGCATCCACAGGATCCAAAATAAGGAAGGGAGAAGGTGAGAGTCTGTTTTGATGACGTCCTAAAAGAACAGATATGGCAGATGTGGGGCGAGACATGGCTATTCATACTCAGACACTCAAATGAGAGAGCACACCTCTTCTGCTAGTCTTCATAATAATGAAAGGCTTTATGTACAGTACTAAATTAAGAAAATGATCATCCATTGTGCAAAGCACATCTTAGAGTAAGCATTAAAGAATCAAGGTTTGTTAAACACAGTGGCCCACTGTCTTCAGAGGAAGAAAGAATAGTGTCTCAACACCTAAATGCTGGAGTGAGAGTCATCAAACAACGTAGAGACCCTTTGCTACCTTATTAGAGGCCAGCTACACCTGAATTTTCCCCAAATTCTGGGAATTGCTAAGCCACTAATCTTGCTTTGTCTCTCAATGAAAAGAACTCAGCCTTATAAAAGAAACCATGTGTACTTTGCATCCCTGTCAACAGAATCAATATTCATGCTTATTACAAATCCTTCTCTAGACCCCAGCCCTGCGAACTGCTTCCCACTCAATACGATATCATTCTTATGATAAAGGTCACACATACTTGATTATAGCAGGTGTACTTGGCAAAGAAGTTTTTATGTAGCCCTCCTTGAAGTTTCGTTATGCGAACTGTCACTTTGAGACTTTCCCTTCTAAAGTTTTACTGAGTTTAAATGTGTAAGAATATTAAAGCATTGGATCAGACTTGAAATTCTGAGCCAGTATGACTCACTAAGTCCAGCTCTATTGGGTTTTCATGCTTATCTCTTTACGCTTTGTTTCCCTTCCAACCATTCTACCTGCAGGAATCCCCCAATAACTAGTCTTATCCAGTTTTAGATGCTTTCAGTTACAATGATGACTGGGTCCTGAAATGTATACCAAAGGGTGCAATGGCACAAGCTACACACAGTGTATGCTCGCCTTGCCTGGTATGTTCACAAATACAGGCTCACTCTGTCATTCTGAGACCCCCCAGGAATAGCTTGGGTAATATACACACTGTGACGCCAAACCTAGGCCTGAGATTTGAGCTGCCATGAGCAGACAAGGTTCCAGGGAGGCAACAGGCTAAGGCAACAAACAAATGTGTTTTCTAAGCTGACCCTGGAGTTGGCATGTGTTGGTGGCCTATGGTTTATGAGAGTCACCAGACTGAAACAATGCAAAGAAATTACAACTAGAGATTAACTTGGAGGTTGGATACAGACCAAATGTGTAAGGATTTGCTGAACTTAATAGACTGAATGGTGGCAAAGAATATGTGATCTGGGCTTGCCCTTAAAGTGGGATAGGGCAGAGGCTGGCTAAGGTCAATTTCATTTACCATATTGTGCTAGTGCACAGGGTGTGTGATGAGGACCAGTAAGGATGGTATTAAATAGACAGAGCATGTGCACAGCATATTTGATGCATGTTGGGTTTGGAACTTGAAGTGGATGGCGGTGGCTAATATGTAGGGAACTCATCATACTGGAGTGGAGCAGTACAGGATGTGTGACTTGGTCTAGGCCTAGAGCTATAATATGGACTGGGCC
Source organism: Acomys minous (assembly GCF_964271855.1). NCBI lineage: Eukaryota > Metazoa > Chordata > Mammalia > Rodentia > Muridae > Acomys > Acomys minous. The sequence goes on along the minus strand of NC_140492.1, from coordinate 27,585,338 downwards.
AGTAGAGTACTCACTCAACTAGGTTGGCAGAGAGGATGTCAAACCATGGAAGACAACAGAAGATGAAAGGTTCTGTTTGTTTGTTTGTTTGTTTTTGTTTTTGTTTTTTGTTTTTTGTTGTTTTGTTTTTTGTTTGGGTCACTGAGAAGAATATAGGTAATTATCTCATTTTTGGAGAATGCCTGGCAAGGTGTTCTGTAAACTGACATTTTAATTAGTTTGTAGGGGCAAAATTAGTGCCATATCCTATATGTAATTTTTATTCTCTGTATGAGAACTTGCCCTCTAGGTGCCATTCTCCCTGTTCTGGGAATGACACCTGCCAGCACTCTCCAGAAACTGCACTGGGACAATTAGATACAATTAACGCCCAACTGAGATAAAACAACTTCCCTGGAGATCCAACCTCCACCCAACCTGCCTGAAGGTCTATATTCCTGAGACTCACGACCCCACTTATGGTTTTGTCCTTACTTCCCTGTGATCCAATCACTAACTACAGTTTTTCCTTATAAACCCATTACCCTTGAAGCTCCAGGATCATTCTCCTATCCTCCTGCATTAGGAAGGATGATTATCCAAAGATCTGAACCTGTAACACAGGACATTGTTTAAATTGCATCAGTATTGAGTTCTGGTGGTCTTCTGTGGGAGTCTCGCAATTCTGGGTAATCTCCACATAACAGTTTATCTTAATACTCATAATTTTCAATCATAATTTAGTCTATATTATCACTCTTCAAATATGGTAATTCCTATGCCTTTATAATTATTCATAAAGTGAGAGGTAAAATAGAGTATCATGACTTTGGTTTGAGTCAATTTGATGTATTTGGTGTTAAAAGAATAAGAAATCTCAAAAACCAACAGTACAAATAATAAGAAATTCATTTATTTTTAAATATTTATTGAGAAAATTGATTATACTTTCTTTGATGGAAACTTTGAAATCTATGATGCATCCTTCAAAATGTAATTATGTTAAATGTTAAATGTATCTGTTAATGTATTTATGAATGACTTCAGGAATAATTTTTCTTAGTAGGTTTATTTTAAAGCCAAGCATAATTGCATGGTTCTGGAGAGGAAAGGGTGTACCTAACTTGGGCTTATGGACTAACAATGAAAACAGAGGGATTGTAGAAAATAGAAAGATTCTTACAAAAGAAATTTTACTTCAGCTACAATGCAAGTTTAATTGGAAAGATCTGAAAAATTATATTATAGAAACTTCAGGGCATTTTTGTCTTCACTAATAAATAAGTTGTTTGCAATGGAAAAGATCTTTAAACACAGAAATAAAATAATTTTTTAGCGACAATTATACTATTATGGTACAATTAATTTTATTTACTCCTGTAAAGTGAATAGTGTGCAACTGAAGCAACATCTTTCAACAATGATCAGTTAATTAACAGTATCTATTTATGTGCCATGTTTTCTCTTATTAAAAAAAACCTGTTAATTCTTTGAAATGTTCATACAATGTATTTTTAATATATTCAAACCCAGTTTTCCAGGTTTATCCTGATTCATCTTACATTCCTCCACAAACAAATTTATGTTCTCTCTGAGCTGTCAAAATTGTCTTGTTCTGCGACCTGCCCTAGAGAAGGGGTTACCTATCTAAGGCCATATCCTTGAAGTAAACTGACACAGAGGCAGCCTACAGAATAGGAAAAATCTTTATCCTCTCATATCTAACAAAAGCTTAATGATAAATAACTCAAAAAGTAAAACATGAATAATACAAACAAACCAATTAAAAATGAAAGGAAGGAACTAAGTACAGTTCTCAAAAGATGAAGTCCAAATAGTGGAGAATTTTTTTAGTGTTCATTATCTTTAATGATTAGAAAAATTATAATTAAAGATATTTTGACATTTCATTTTACCCACATCACAATGTGAAAATAAAACATCAAAGAAATAAAAATGATTACCAACTGTTTGTAAAAAATCTTGGAAAAAAAAACATTTACTCACTATTTCTAGAAATGCAAACAGCCTCTTTGGATATCAGTGTTGTGGAGGTTCCTCAAAAAGACAGGAATTATTAAGAAAATCCATTCTTGTGCATGTATTATACACTACAGAGATAACTGTTCATCTCATTTATGTTCATTGCTGCTATATTTACAGTAGCCTGGTAATAAAAACATTTAGATGTTCATTGAATGATAAAATTGTAATAAATGTGGTACATTTAAATAATGGATTATTACTCCATCATGAAAAACGCAATATTATGAAATTTATAGATAATGGAAGAGGCTAAAACCTAAGATTCTGAGTGAGGTACTCCATAGCCACAAAGTAAAGCACAGCATTGCCTTCATAGGTAGATGGCAGCTTTTTCTTTTACAATATGTGTGTTTAATTAGAAATACCCATTGGGTATATATATATTGTTAGGACATTTTAAAAATGTGACACAAATTGATACTTATTGTATTATTTATTTATTAGATAAAATAAATCTAATACTAATTTAGAGATAGTTAAAATAGTGATAATTGTTTTCCATATCTTGCCTCATAAATACAAAATAAGAAATATATTTATTCAATGGCTTTCTAAAACATTACAATATATTTTGAATGTGAATTGTATATTAAATTTTCTTTATGTGAATGCCAGATTGAAAGAAGTGGGTGGAATAATAATACATCATTTGGGCAAAATTTTGTACAGGAGCAATGAACATGAGTAATCTTTGCAACTCATAGACTGGTGTATTTATGGAAGAACATCAGTGCAGCCATTCATTAGCATAGCAACAATTAACCTTCCTTACCTTCATTAAATGAAGGACTCTTGTTACTTTAATTAAAGTGACAGAGAGCACTAAACAAAACACTAATTGACAAGAGAATTGAAAATACTTATTTAAGAAAAACAAAATTTTTTGTCCTTTGATCTATTTTTCTAAAATATTAAATGAGACACTAGAAAACACTTAAAATATATTATCATGAAAATTAATTATGAATAAATTGACTAAGAAAATTTTAAAATGTGCACACATACTGAAAGTTGTTACATAAATTTTAAGCAATTCTAGGTAAAAGTAATGTCATCTTGTGTTAATAAAGTGGTTAATATTTAGACGGTATCCTACCCTGAGGTAAAGTCTGATTACACAAGATCAAAAACATGGAATAGTAAGATAAAATAGTTTTATGTCACTGTTTTTCTATTGTTTCTTACTTTTGAGATAGGATTGCTTGTGAAGTAGCAGGCGTTAGCCTAAATCTCATGGTCACCCTGCCTCAGAATCCCGGGTAGCTGGAATTCCAAACATTCCTCATTGTACTTAGTTTTTTAACCACAAAATGATCAGAGATATCTTTGTTTGGTGATTCATATTAACTATAGAGGACATGGACTTTTTTTTTACTTGTTACATACCCATTTATATTAGTACACATATATACAATAAACTACCTACAGCAAGAAGAACCATGACGCAATCAGGAATTATATAAATGTGACATTCTTACTGTTTTGGATAAGTGTAATTGACAACCTTGAAGAAAACATCTTTCCTATCTTAGTGTGTCTTCTAAAATTCTGAATGTAAGCCAATCTCCTCTTTGAAAAATGATTGAAAATATTTTTTGTACACTAATTATGGTTCCCCTCATACAGCTCTTCCCAGATTCTCTACGTCTTCTCACCCACCCAACTCCTTTTCTTTCTCTCTCTAGAAAATAAACAGGCAAACAACAAAAAAAATTCAACCAAAGCAGAATTAAAAAAAGAAAAAAATGAAAGAAAGAAAAATAAAAGAAAGAATGCACAAGAAACACACACACACACACACACACACACACACACACACACACACACATTCAATAATAATTAATGAAATATGAGGCCCTGAATTTGAAGGAAGATGTGTGGGTGGGGTATATGAGAGGGTTTTGTAGGGAAGAAAGGTAAAGGAAAAATTTACTCAAATTAAATTATATTAAAGTATCAAAAATAAAAATTTAAAAAGCCATAGAATATAATGTAATAGATGGACCATTATGTGCTTCTTTTCATAATGATACACCATTATAAAGATTGGTTTTGTTTTCTTTGATGAGGGAATGAGATGAGAGCCATGCCCAAGTTTTTCTGGCTCTTTCTCAATTCTCCACGGCTGCTTCAACGCAGCTTTTCTGACCTAAACTCTCCAAGATGACTGATTCTAACTGGCTTCTCTTGCCTTCTGACTGAATTGTTCTGCTTGACCTCAAAGTAATTCTGGCAATATGCTTTAATATCGTGGCTCCTTCTCATTCTCTGGCTTGTTCCAGCTTCACCTGTGTCTTGTTTATTTTCTTTGTACTCTGTCTCAGTAAAACTCTCCCAGTAAGACACTGTTGGTAAAAATCTTTTCTCTCTCTTTCTCTCACTGTGATATTCTGAAGTAGCTTCTCTTTGCTTTCCTGTTCTTATGAGAGTTGGGCATAAGCTATGGTTCATTCTGTCAAATCTATCTCTTATTTATCATTTTGTCTGCCTTTCACTTAGATGTCACTTTCAAACATGGATGCTTCCTTTTATAAACTAACCTTACCTACATTATTTGGATTAAAGGTGTCTACTAAGGGAGTATCTGTAGTTCTGCCAGATCATATGGACTTAAAAAGTCTTTGGATGTCATACCTCGCCAGAGCAGCCATGTTGCTGGATTAAAATTCTTCTACACAGGACTAAAAACAGAAAGTTAAATCAGAATATGTTTCACTCTTTTAACTTGCAGAGGCAGAGGCAGAAACAGGAGGATTGTTAACTCTAGGATAGCATAAACCACAGAGTGACTATATGATAAAAATACAGAATACTTATAATGATAAATTATTCATATTTCAAATATGCATATTTATTATCAGTAATTCTTGGAAAAAAGCACTGCCATTTCATGTAGGTAAATTCCACATGAACAGAAATTTAATCACTGCTGTTTAAGAAATAAGAAAACAGAGATCAATTTTATCTGTACTAAACATGTGCATATTTTTGCCAACATTCCTTAAATGTTATAGTATAACAACATTTCATATAATATTTTAATTTTATTTGTACAATAATTGTACTTTATAGGATATGTGTAACAGCAATTTTGACACATATTTGTATGAAAATGCAGCACAAATTTTATTACATAACTTATCATTTGCACAATGAATATCCACATGTGATACTAGAAGCCCTCTATTACAGATACCAAGAGATGACTATGTTTTGCTTTGTCTCTATACCTGATACTGCATTTTTTTCAAATTTCAAATTTCAAGCTTTTTTTCTAATTTTTTTTCTCTTTAAGAATGCTCAGTTGAAATGGTGAATTTATATACTATCATTTGTATTATAGGATCCTTTAATTCCTGTAGTACAGAACATATTCTAAGACCATTCTCATTATTAATTATATTACTGCATTATAGTAAATCCTGTTAAGGTCTTGGTTTTGAAAATCTCTTAAAAGAAGAGATTCTTTAAAGAAGAAGAAGAAGAAGAAGAAGAAGAAGAAGAAGAAGAAGAAGAAGAAGAAAAAGAAGAAGAAAAAGAAGAAGAAGAAGAAGAAGAAGAAGAAGAAGAAGAAGAAGAAGAAGAAGAAGAAGAAGAAGAAGAAGAAATTCTTAGGACAAGGTTTATTAATTGACGTATTTTCCTGTGATTCAATGTAGAATTATTAACCCAGCAACCCCTGCAGCTCTGGCAGGAGATCATGTCTAAAGACCTTTTTGGTCTATGTGATCTGGCTAGAATGTAGACAAGCTCTGATTTACAATATGATCTGGCTGGAATACCAACACACTTTTAATCTTAAATGATGACACCCATTTGAGGGTTAGACAAAGTGATGAATCAGAGAAAGATTTGACAGAATGGATCATTGATACGATATGCCCAACTCTGACTAGGGCAGACAAAAAGGAGAGGTTACTTAAGAGCAGGGCAGGGAGAGAGTGGAGAGTTGATCTGAAGACACTGTGGTAGAGTTTTGGAGCACAAGAACATTCAGTGCAGTTCAGTTGAATGCAGTTGAATTCAGTTGAGTTTGTGCAGTCCTGTTGCATTCAGCACAGTCAGTGCAGTTTGATGACAGTTTTTCCACGCAGAACAATTCAGTCAGAAGCTGAAAGAATCCAATTTAACCTGCTGTCCTTCCTCTGAGTGACACCAGGTCTCCCCCTCCAGGGGACATGGTCAAATGTGAGGCACCAGAGTACATGAGAAAGTCATATCCCACTCTCTACTCTACTGTGGAGAATGTTCTGACCATTGGCTAGATCTGGGTAGGGATTTAAAGTTTACCACCTGTATTGTCCTTGCAGGTTACCAAGAAGAGACTTGATACCCTATGAGCATATACAGGGGGAGGAAATCCCCCTCAGGAACAGTCATAGGGGAGAGGAATAAAGGGAAAATGGGAGGGAGGGAAGAATGGGAGGATACAAGGGATGAGATAACCATTGAGATGTAACAAGAATAAATTAATAATAATAATAAAAAAGGATCCAATTTAAATCAGTCAACTTGGAGAGGAATTTGATCCAAAACATCTGAGTTAAACCAGCCAGCCAGAGTTCAGAAAGAGCTAGAAAGGGTGAGGTTACTCAGCAGTAAGACTCAGAGACTGAAAACATTCTAGGCCTAGGTTTGCGGATGGAGACTGGAAGCTGAAGCCTTCCAAGTCTGGGCTTACAAAAGATTGGATAGTATGGTGGCAAGAAGCTTCTATGCCTAGGCTAGGGGTGGTTAGGTAGAAACACTCTGTGCTCACTCAAAGCCGTGTATCTGTAAGGCTTGGGTGTGATTGTCATCTCATTCACTCATCAGAGGAAATAAAAACAGTTTTTACAGTTGATTCTCTAACCTCACTGAATTTGCAAGCACTACAGACTTTACTTTCAATAATAGGCTGAATATTTACAGATTATAACATGAAATGATGTTATGGATAAGCAGTATCGATTATACATTTTACCAAATTATGGGCATATGGTTATATAATAAAGATAGATTATAGACCTTTAGATAGATTACAATTTTGCTCATAGACTTTCATACATCTACACAGAACACTTAGAAGTTCTTTTACTTTAAAGATCTACAGGTAGCCAATATAGATTTTAAATCTTTGAATTCATAAGTACGTAACTCAGTCCTCTGTTTATGTTATTTTTTTACTCAATTTTTTTTTGTTTCTGATATATAGGATTAACTACTTTTTGTTAAGTGCTTTAGGCTTTATTTGATAATATTTTTAATAGATAATTGAATATTTTATATCTTGCTTCAGGAGGTTGCTACATATCTTTAGTAATTTTAAATTATTTAATTATAAAATCATGTCAATTGTAATGGTAGTATAGTCATTGTTTTTTTAAATATCATTTTTTCTTCTCCTTTCAAGGGTACTTCTGTGTGCCTTGAGTATAAATAATGATTACCAGGAACTTTTTTATGATCTCAAGGGAAAACATTAAATATTTCACAAGTAAGTTGCTATAGATAATAAATAATGTTTATATCTATACTCTTTACTCAGTGTGCATCATCACTTTTTCTAACAAAACAGTCATATTAACAATTTCAGTATCAATTAGTCCTTGTTTTACATATTTTCTCCAATTCTTACAGAAAGTAGAAACAAATAATAAGAATAGTTTTTATATCTTAAAAATTATATGATTAAGACTCCTAAAGTCATGTGTAGATTGTTGACAGAAACTATGAATAACTTAAGATGTATTAAGATAACTGGGACTATTTCTTTTCTCCCTACATTTACGTTCTGCTTTTTTAGACCAGAACTGATTGACAGGTGTGCAAGTATGCTTACAAATGCTCAGTTCTTTGTAGTTTAGGTTTCTGCAACCCAGGAGGTATGACTATGCAAACACTCACAGATGGCTATGTAAATGTAAATGTAAATGCAGTTGTTCTGCTAAAGGTTGACATAGTGATGCATTCAATTAATTTTAAACATATGAATGTTTTACCAGAAAAAAATGCTTTAAGAAATATTTTGGAGACTTTTCATCCATTACAGAATTCTTCTTACCTGTTGTTTGCCCTAATAGGCATTCTAAAATCTTGGCAGAACGTTTTATAGTTGAAAGATTTCAATCTCGGAGAGTATTACATGGCAGATGGCAATGTAAAGGAACCACTCAACTATCTGAGTGCTATGTCTCTGTAGCCATCTGCTGGGTATTCATTCCCCTGGGCTTCTCAACTTCTAGAGGCTAGAAAGTATGCCCAGAGATTCAAATTTTGGTAGTAAAACATTTGTGTGTGTGTGTGTAATTTACGTGAATATTTTATTTATAATTTTTCTAATTTTAAATTATTTCACAAGAATTTTGCTGAATATTTTAAGTAAATAAACACATCTTAAGTCTCTTTTTCCTTCTTTAACTGAAAAACTTAAACTAAAATTTCACAATACTTAGTCTTATTTTAGCTAATTATCCGTTATTTGTTTGAAGTGATATTGGGATAAGTGTTACTTACAAATGGTAGCATTATTATATATATTTAGAAAATTAATGTCTTTATATAATACTGTAATGAAAATATTCACAAAAATTCAGCCCCGAAGTATCAGAACTGAATTATTGCCCCTTTGATTTTATTTATTAAAATTATATTTACCTTAGTTCATTCTCATATATGCCTTTTAGAACTGTTCAAATTTAATTATAATTATTAGGATTTAGCATTATTAATAAGAAAAATAGTTTTCAGGTGTACAAATATTGGGAAACAAAAAATATTTCTATTGAAGTCTGTGATTTGTATTAAACTGATGCCAAAACATCTGTGTTGATTTTTAAGTTGAACAAAGTCTCCCTTATTCTAACTGAATTAATATTAATTTAAGAACAGTATATTATTTTAATTCTGTACATTTTTTAAAACATATTTTGAGACGGGCAAGTCATCATCAACAAACATCCATAACAACTAAAGTCTCTGAAGAAAAGAGCCTGTTCTCTGTCCCGTATATGAGAATAAGTATCTGATGTCCACTATTTTGGTCCATTACATGGCCCCTGGAGTCAATTCAGTGTTGGGGATTAGCAACACGTGTACTTTTAAAAAATGTGAACACTTATCATGAATTGTATAAAAGGTATAATTTATATGATTTAAGATACCCCGTTTCCCCCTTGACAAAATTTCGTCATCTCACATAGGAAATTTTAAATGTCAATATTCTGTCATGCAGGTTTATTGGTAAAGTGCATGGGGCTATGTAAGCAAATTGAGAAGCTGAGTCTAGAGCAGGAATTGTACCCCATCTACAGTTCAGACCTAAGTATGCACGTACCCAGTGTCTTCCAAACGTCCCTATCCTGCCAGGCTCATTCCCGGGCTCTGAAACAGTGAGAGGGGAAAACAGCAGTCATCCAAGGATATTATAACCTCAATGCCCTTAATAACGGCTAGACTATTTCCAGCAGAGGATAGTTACTAGTGTTTATCACATGCTATAAAAATGACCTCGCTGGGAAAGATATGCTGGAAGCTCACCCATGGATGAATGCTCTGATCTGTCTGAGACTCTGAATGACCTATTCAGCGGGGCTTCTCCAGTTACTTTGTGATGGATATTTGTAAACTCCTAATTTGAAAATTTCACCTTTCTGCTTCTATTTATTCTTTTACCGAGAAGCATCAGCTACAGGAACACCCCACTCCATTTGGGACTCACTCCACCAGAGGCTCCAGCAGATTTATTAAATGCAGCTTCCTAGACAATTTCCGAAATTGTCTTCTATGTTTATAATCTTGTAGATGATGATGATGATGATGATGATGATTTTGCCTACTCCAGTTGCCTCTTCTGAATTTCTGAGCACTTAATTTGCTGATATTTTCGATTTATGTGTTGTTTATCTGTCTCTATCTGCTACTTGTCACCTATTTTTTTCAATTTTTCCTTATGAAATACTTAATAAACTCACTCTTTCAAAAGAAGATATATGGCTGTTGGAGATCATTCTATGGACAGTACAGAACACATTTCTTCATAGAATCCATATCCAGGGCAATTGGCAATTTTCTGATACAAAGTCATCTTACTGAATGAATCACTTGGAATGCTTTCACCTATGAACTTTATAGGGTACTTTTTAGGACAAAAAGACCTATAAGTTGACCATCAGTACCAAATAATACTTTTCCAGGTCTTTGTTAAAAATTAGTTTTGTTTAGTAACCTGGAGATTCTAAAATAAATGTGTCTTAATAATACTGTGTTCCCTGCTATTGTAATACATTGCTGTTAGGACAAATATTCATGTTTATGCACTATGCCTTGATGTGGGTTGGAAGAAATACATTAACAAACTCATAACATTTCCTTCAGTTTATATTTGAAGAACAAAAATCAACTGTGACTCAAAACAATTATCTTAAAGTAAGATGAGCATATCCTAAAGAGACACATGGTGCAATCATGTAAATAAATATTGTTTCTTAGTATTTCTGAAATGTACTCAGTGATTTATGGGAGCTTGACCATTTTCTCATATTATAAATTTTCAAATTTAACTCACATTTTAAAAAGACATTTTACACATTACCATATAACTGCATAAAGAGGCACGCACACACATACACATATAAAGGTGTATGCACGAGCACACACACATACTCATACAATGCACACACATGTGCCTGCACACACAATTTGACTGACTTATTTAGTTCTTCTGCTGGGAAAGTACAATGAGATATTAGTAATACTTGGTCTAATTGTCTCACTTAAATTTATATCTTGGTAAATGTATATAAAAACAGTGTCATAGCAATGGATCTAGTCCTATATAATTAATAAAAGAACACTTTGAAAGAAATTAGATAGGAATATACAAGATCCTTAACACTGCTTTGATTTTCTTTTTCTTTTTTGTTTATTGCTCTTATATTTCAGTTTAATTTTCTTTAGAGCTCTAAATTTATGTTTTATCTACTCAAGATTATCCTGACACAAAATATCATGTTATTGTGTCATTCATGATCTGTGTCTATATTGTAATATTGATTTTGATATCAGAATTGTTACTTTGACTAGAATTAAGCTTCAAAAAATGAAAATTAAATCATTTTCTTAATTTGAAGTGTAATCTAGAAAGAAAATATATCTCTATATAAGTATTTTTTTGAACCTAATTTTTTAGGATAATCAGTAATACATGTTGTCTTTATAAGGATTTCCTAATTAGAAAATTTCAAAATTACTTAAGCAATTTTATTAAAGAAATATCAATGACAAAATAATGTTGTAACAACACTGATTGTGCCTCATATGGCCAAAATTGTTCATTTTCCCAAAAAGTGATTATGCCATAAATAAATTTATCTATTACCTTATCAAATATTGAACTACATTGGTATCAATAGAAGTCTTGTAGAGTGTGCATATATATATGTATATATGTTCTGTATATATATATACATATATATTAGGTTAATATTTATTGTAATGTGAATATGTAATGGCTCCCAATAGTAAGACAATAACTGAATATATATATATGTATATATGTGTCTATAAACATGTATTTGGTTAATTTTATTGCAGTGTGACTATGGAATGGTTCCTGAGTATGAAAATAACTATCTTTATTAAAATGCCTAATAAAATAAGGCAAGGAGTTTGGTTTTATGGAGTACCAAAAGATAAAGTATAATTGTAGATGTTCACTTATGATGCTAGTTCTTGAATAGTAGATGCATAAATATTCTTGCTGGGTGGCATCAGAGATTAATAACAAAAGCCTGTTTCAGTATTAGCTTTACTTTCTAAGTCTCAGAGAAGCAAAGCCCACTAATGGTGAAATTGGATCAACAAATTACCTAAAATATTTTAACTCAATATTGAAAGAGTAGTAATAATTTTGTTATAGTCAATATGTTTTGTTACATTATAAATATATTTTTAGAGAAATTTTTATGATGAGGGAGAAAATTGTACATATTTCAAATTACTCTGAACAATATTCTCTGTTTGGAATTGTTGGAAAGTATTATTTATAAGTGTATGCAGAGTGTATGTCTTACAAGATTAATTTAAAAAGCAAAGATGTTTATTATTCTATTATGTGAGTTTACCATGACCTATTTCCCCTGTATAGATATCACTTCCCATAGATAATTGAACCTAACTCTGATATTTGACATTTTCATTTCCAAGATGATATAACCTTTATCCTTTCTATTGAGGCAGGTTGAAGGTGATCTATATGACAGCCTCTCTGCTTATCCAAGATAATAAGAAAGCACAGACTCAATTTCAAGATGACCCTGTTAAGGGATATTGCACTCTGTGAGGAGCAGAATATAATTAAAGTATTGAATACAATATAAGTGGTGGACATGGTGTTTGTATTTTTCTTAAAATATCATGCATACTTTAATAAAATGAAACTTTCCTAAAATATGGACTTGAAAACAACTTTTAGTCATTGATGAACTCAAATTGCTATTTTAAAAGTTGTCTCCTACGTTAGAGACAAAGCATTTTAATGGGAGGACATTGTAGTAAAATAATGAGTAGAAAAATTATAAGATTAAATATAAAAGTGATTAGTTTGAAACCAAATAATTAACCGTGCATAAATTAAAAATTGTTGTGTAATAGGTGATAGTATGCACAACACAAAATTCAAAGAATCAATGTTGGAAAGGTTTTACATATACGTGGAATATACTTTAGCGTTTATATCAAATGTTATTGGACATGATATTTTACTAGACAGAAAAGAAAAGAAAGAATATTTAGCATTTTACTATTATATTAGATCAATACATATTTTGCATTATAGATAAATTATGTATACCTTTTTCTCACCAAAAAGTACTATCATCTTAATTATGTTCCTATTGCTATGAAGAAGCCACAAGACCAAAAGGAACTTTCTGCTTCCAGACGTAGTCCATCTCAGCGGGAAGTCAGAAACCTCAAGACAGGAGACAATGCAGATTCCTGGCTTTTTTCCCTGAGTTCACTTTACGATACACCTGAGCACTTGCCATGGAATGGCACCATCGCTTGTGATCTGTAGATATTTGAATGCAGTTTAAATATGATTGGATTAGTCGTGTCCAAGTTTCGAAAGATGCTGTACTGATTCTTTAACCGAAAAAAAATTAGAGAGTGGCAGAAAAGAGAAGAAAGGTTGCAAATAAAACAGAATTTGTGACTTTTGTGAGTACTTTGGTATGGCTTCAGATCAGTCTTAGAAATGACAAGGTTTTCTCATGATATAAAGTTTCTTGACCTTCGTAGAGTGTGCCTGTGATTAGCTAAGGGAAATTCTTGTTATAAACCAAGGAGAATTGGAAAGAAAAAAGCACTTAACTATTCATTGGTGTACTGTGAATACCAATCTGAGTGTTTTCAACTTGGTTATTGTAAAAAGCAAAACAAAACAAAGTGGCATGAAGGATAGTCCTAGAATGACAGATGCTATTGTCCCTCAACTGGTGGTGCCTAAAAGAATGGACAGATTCTGCAAACTTTGTAATTATACTAAAGGAAAATAATATTCCCCAATATGTTTTCAGAATTCCCTTAAACAAAGAAATAAGAACCTTAGGACCAAAGATTCCGTGTCTGGTTACTCCATGTTTCCTCCAACGAAACTGCTGATATATTGCTCTGAAGAAGCGCAGATGAAGCAAACCAAGAGAATAAAGGAAGTCAATGAAAAAATTTCAAGGGCACATTGCCTTGGCACGAGTGCTGTCCCTTCTGAGCTAAGAGCTTCAAGTTCTGAATCTGAGCCTAATAACACAATCAATCAATCAATCAACCAATGGGCCTTTAAAGGTAAGAAATAAATGATCAAGCATAGAAATAACAGAAAGCTCATTTTAAAAATATATAGTCTACATAAAGTTCAAAGTCTCTAAAATATCTAAGTTTTTCCATAACCCTTTAGTCTCTTAACTGTGGGCTGCGATTTAAAAAAAAAAAACAAAAACCACCAAACTAACCAAACAGAAACATTTCTTACCCCAAGACTAAAGAATAAAAGCACAGTCTCAGTCAAATTAAATCAAAATCAAATTCCAATTAGTGTTAGCATCATCTTGTCTCACATCTGGGACCCACAATATTTAAGGCTCCAAAGAGCTTCACTTCTCCAATTCAGCCAATCACAGCTCGCACGGCTTGTCTCCGAGGCTCAGGCTCACTCCACTTAAGAGCTGTAGTTGTCCTTTGCAGTTGTCTCATGGTGCTAGTCCCTCCAATACACTGGGATATCTGCTGTAACTGAAGCTGCCCCTTCACTAATCCCTTTTTCTGGCCTCTATTCTGGGACTGCATCTCTGACACACAATACAAAGTTCCACCTGTTATACATTAACCCACCATATCTTCAAAACAATCCAAGCTTGTTAACTCTTTAAAATGACCATATTCAACTTCCAGCTTGATAAACAGCCTTGCCCCCTGCCTCAGAGCTCAGCCCTATTTGCTGACTCTAGGGAAATTCTCCAAAAAGATTTCACCTCAGTGATGCTGGTCACTTCAAAATGACTGCTGAGTTCTCAGCTCCACCTGGGCAGAACCAATTACCACAGCAAAGCAAAAGCTGTACTTCAGTTGTGCTGCTGTCTTTCTATTCACAGCAGATCATTCAGGTGTAGGTGACTAGACCTACAGATTCTTAATTTAAAATAGCAAGTATCTCCAGAGAACTTTTTAAAGGACTTTCAAACTTAACATTGAAACTTCAGAAGACAGGATTCCATTGCCTACACTAATCTAAGCAGTATCTTCCAAGATCTCACAATAGCTCATTAATCTCTAAATGCCAAATAGCTTTTCTAGACTAAAGTGTCAGTGTCCTTCCACACGGTCCTCAAAATATGATCAAACTGTCACAAGATCTCACAAGCCTGCTTCTGTTTAGTTAACATTTCTTTGCTACGATAAAATGCCAGGAAGAAAGCAACTGGTTTTAGATATCCTAGGGTGTTTCCTTGTTGTTGTTGTTTGTTGTTGTTGTTGTTGTTCTCTTTTCCAAATGAAGTTGTGGATTGTTCTTTCAAGATTTATAATTAATTGTGTTGGAATTTTGATTGGAATTATATTAAGTCTGTAGATTGCTTTTGGTAAGACGGCCACTTTTACTTGCTAATTCTACCAATCTATGAGCATGGGAGATAATTTTATGTTCTGACACCTTCTTTGATTTCTTTCTCAAAGACCTGACCTTCTTGCTAGCTTACAGTTAAACCTAGATATTGTATAATATTTGTTGATATCGTGAAGGGTGTTGTTTCCCTCATTTCTTTCCCAGCCTATTTGTCTTTTATATAAAGGGGGGCTATTGACATTTTTTAAAATTAATTCTGTATCCAACCACATTGCTGAAGGTGTTTATCAGCTGTAGGAGTTCCCTGGTGGAATTTTGCAAGTCGTTTATGTATATTATCATATCATCTGTGAGTAGTGATACTTTGACTTCTTCCTGTCCAGTTTGTATCTACTTGATCCTTTCAGTGTCTTACTGCTCTAAGCTAGGACTTCAAGTATCTAAGAGAGAACTTCAATTGAGGAACTGCCCCATAAAATTGGCATATGAGTATGTGTGTGGAATTTTCCTTCCTTCCTTCCTTCTTTCCTTCCTTCCTTCTTTCCTTCCTTCCTTCCTTTTTTCTTTTCTTTCTTTCTTTCTTTTTCTTCCTTCCTTTCTTTCTTTCCTTCTTTTTTTTTTTTTTTAGTTTTTCAAGACATGGTTTCCCTGTGTAGCCCTGGCTGTCCTGGATCTTGTTCTATAGACCAAGGCAGCCAGCCTCCAACTCAGAAATCTATCAGACTCTGCTTTCCAAATGCAGAGATTAAAGGAGTATTAGCAATTTCATAATTGCTAATTTGTGTAACAGGGTCTAGTACAGTGTGGCAGTGACAGTGTTAAACAGGTTATCCCGAAGTGTTAAACTGAGCAGTTTTCAGCCACAGTTCAAGTAGCTTTGAGTCTCTAAATGTTATACTGTAATCTGTAAGCCAACTAAACTCTTTCCTTCTCATGTTCCTACTCACTGTTTCACCACTGAAAAGAAACTGATCTAGAATAGGCCATTTCACTTTCACCCTCTGCTTGGCCTCTAGACTCAGTTTGGAGGGTCTAGAGTGGCAGTTTCCACATGAAAGAAGGTCTGGTGTAGCCCTCTGTTTTACCACTCCTTTCCTTTTGCTTGTATCATAGCCTTGAGAATATATTTAGTCTTTGGAGGGTAAGAAATGAAATGATCAGGGTTAGATTGCCCCAGTTGTCCAAATGATATTCAGGTAAAAAATTCATACACATACAGTCAGACATATGAACAGTCCTCACTTATGTTAGCATCTATGCAGTCACTCTAGGTAAACTTACATTATATGGTACTTTAAGGCTGTAAGTGCTATTATAATGCTGTAGTGATGATCGGTACGCATACCAAAGTACTCACAAAAGTCACAAATGCTATTTTATTTGCAACCTTTCTTCTCTTTTCTGCCTCTCTCTAATTTTTTTTTTCAGTTAAAGAATCAGTACAGCATCTTTCAAAACTTGGACATGACTAATCCAATCATGTTTAAACTGCATTAAAATATCTACAGAGAAAAGAAGAGCAGCTAGAGATGTGGTTATGTCCTCTTTGTGTTCAGATAGTGAACTCAAGTTTGCCCTCATCAACTATGCTATTAATGTCTCAGATGATTTCCCCGGGGTCCATTCCCTACGGACCACTCTCCAGTTTTCTCTGCTGTAGACTTTAAGAATTCATTAGCAACAATAATAGGGAAAAAAATCCAATTTTTACTTGTGGTGCATGCTTCGATCCTAGTAATTCATTCTCTCAAAACTGAAAATAAATTAAAATTTATTTACCTCCTTTGCTGGGATTATGCAATATAGAAAGTGTCTTCAAGGTGTATATTGGATTATCATACTCTTCTCATAAACTTTGTGAACCCAGTTTTGCAATTTTAATTTAAGTATAAAATTTTAAATATCTGCTTCATTTTTGAGGCAAGTTAAATGAGATGGTCAAGTAATACAATATAAATAAATTGTGGATACCTCTCATTTTATTCAAATTGGAAGGTGTGATTTGCATATATGCATTCATTTATATTATAACTCTTTTATATATTATGGCTTACATACAACATAGGGATATATCTAAGGTGCCATCTAAAAAAAAAGGTCTGTATATTAATGTGTGTATTTAAAAATCTCTTGAACTGATAAATATCACTTTCTAGGACAAAGAGAATTTATAAGTATAGGAAAGTTAAGAATCAGAAGGAAAATTACCACATCACTTAGCAAACTTGATGTAATTACCAGGGTCCTAACAACAAGTACTCAGGAGTATTTATAATCAGAGAACTAGATTATTCATGTTTAAAACAGATTGGGTGATTCACGTTGAAGAAAGAAATGCAGATGACTACTAAAAACTAAAGCAAATAAACAAATAAATAGATAGATAAATTTACTCATAGGCCTACACACTTGGTGATCAACGCCTCTAGAAGATGAAAAAGTTACTATCGCACAGGTTTTAGCCGACGAAGGTGATAGTGGATTGGGCTACAATCAGGATTTATAGTGAACAAATTAAAATAAATAAATGAATAGGAAATTAGAAAAATAAAACTTTTCCTTCTAAAAAATGACAGGCTTCATCCATTGGAAACTGTTCTTTGTCTTCATTCCAGAAGGATCCTGATGTGTCAACTTTTAGCAAGATGCAAGTTGATGTATGTGAGCCAGACATGGTGGTGAGTGTCTTTAATTCTAAAACTTGAAGTTCTAGTTTGCATATCCTGCCCAAAGAATTATATCCTATCTTCAAAACAGGAAAGGAAAAACTATATCCCAGGTAATCATACAAATTAAAGAAATTACAAAGTTTTACACACTGTTTCAAACTTTTGAATATCTTCTGTATGTCAGAAAGCCTTGTTTTCAATGTGGTAGCTTAATTTAATTTTAGTTCCTGGAAATCCATTAAGAATTAGTTTCATATATGTCTTACATAAGAGACACCATGACTATGCTACCTCCTATAAATGAAAGAATTTAACTGAGATTTACTTATAGTTCAGAGGGATAATCCATTGTCATTATGTTGGGAAGCATAGAAGTGTGCAGACAGAATTGGTGCTGGAGGGGGAGGTTGCTGAACGTTCTACATCTGGATCAGTAGGCAGTAGGAAGAGATTTAGACACTGGACCTGGCTTGAGCATACGAGACCTAATGCCTACCTCTAGTGACACACTTCCTTCAAGAAAGCCACTCCTACTCCAACAAGACCCTACCTCTGAGTAATGACATTTCCCATAGACCTAAGAGGGTTATTTTCATTAAAGCCACCCCAGTATACATAGTGAGAAAGTATTTCATGGCATATAACAATTAATTCAAAGTTTCTCATTGAAAAAACTTTCAGGTTATAAAGCATGTCTGGATGTGTCTGGATGTGCACACACAGATACAAACGCACATCTACTCAAAACTGCTTCTTTGTTATTATCTTGAGCATGTACTATAAGAGGAAATGGCTTTCCTTGGAACTTATATTGTGTCTTGACAATTGAGTTAACTTTTGGTAGTATGTATATTTATTAATTTACAAGTGCAGAGATCCTTATGAATGTTCATTGGTGCACCTCTATTATTTCTAATATACTTCAAATTTGTATATATACATATATATTACAATATTATTTCTAATACAATGTTACATAGCCACAAACTATTCTGGTCTAAAATTGTATGACCACCAAGTCAAAAGTTTCTAAGGAACTGCTTCTTGTCATTTTTCAGATTTTCAAACAAAGTGCAATACTTGTGTTTTTGGAATTTTTTCACTATCCAAATATTGGCCTAACATATACACATTAAATCATTAACATACTTTATGTGTTTATAGTTAACATTGCTTGAAATTGGAGTTTTTCTTACATGCACTAGAACCAAATAGTTTCTTGTTCATAATTACTCAGACACACCTTGTAAAACCTGCCATCAGTTAAAGGGTTTACTTTTCTTCAGTTGTAATACAAAAATTCATAAAGGTAAAAATGGAAGAAAAAAATCACAAGCACAGGAAATGTGTAGTTGCTCTTGTTCCTCTTGCCATAAGTAGTTTTTATGAAATTGTTTAAAAATATATTAAGTTGACTCAAAAAAGAAAAGGAAGAGACATTACTGACTAAAAATAAAACCCCAATACCACTTTCTCCTGTCATTTTCTGCTCCATTTGAATGACTGCTGAAATAGTGCAATACAAATTCTTTCCATTATATAGTTGGAGAGATAGCACAGTGATAAAAGCACTTGCTGCTGCTGCAGCAACTATGGCTGTGCCTCCCATTTTCCACATAGCTGCTTAACATATCCCATAATTACAGCTCCTGGGCATTAAACATGCTTCCCAGTCCTCTGTAGGTTACTGAACATCCATGCACATATAAATACACCCTCTCACACATGTACACATAAAATAAAATTAAGAAAAAGGAAATGAATAAAAATCTTCTTCCGGTTGAACGTAAGTGACTTGAGTCTGGAGATAAACGACTTCAGTCATGGTAAGAGTATGTTAATTATGTGTCTATCTTGGACACAGACTCTTTGAATCTTTTAAGATGTTAGAATTGAAAAAAGCACTAAGATGCTGTCCTGAGTATATTCTTATTTATTTATTTATTATTTATTTTAAATAGTGACTCATTTTTCAGCTAGCAACCCACCCACTATGTAACAAAAGCAGGTCTGGAACTCAAGCATTTCAATCCTCCTGCTTCATTCTCATGAGTGCTAGGAAATGCATACACCAGCACACCAGGCACTGGAATGAACAGAATCTCAAAAACATAAAAATGTAACTTTGAAATTTTGATATAATAATGATGAAATGATATAAATTATAATGTTATAACTTTATTACTTTCGGTATTTTCTTTTTATAATTCTATACATAACCTTTTAAGATAATCATATATGTAAGAACATTTACAAAATGTCATATACATTTTCACCTATGATGGTTTCTGCTGAGAATTGCCACTTGCTATTCAACCAGTCTGTGCATTTTTAGTGTCCTTGGGATTTAATAGTCTATTCTTTTGTACATACTTAATGAATTATTTCTTTTAAAAATACTGAAGGAAAAGTAAGCTTTGGAGATCTGTTTCAGAATATCATACTCATAACCTATCATAATGTATTTTCTATTTTCAAATTGTTCAAAGTAGAAACTAGATATGAAATATTTTCCTTCTGAGAACCTATGCACAAAGATATATACATCTATATATATGAGCTTATGAATAAGTTTAATTTAATCATTTCACGCTATTTAGAATAAAAATTGAAAATGTCAATTAAAAAATGGTAATCTCAATGTCTGCCTCCTTTGCTTCTGTGTTATATAATCTAGACATTTTCAGTATTTAGGCATCATTTGAGACTTCTAGGGTGTTTCCATTAACTGACTACTGTGAATTGTGCAGCAATGAGCATTAATGATCAAGTGTCTTTATGTCAGGATACAGACTCAGTTGGTGTATTGCTGGACCATTTTGAGAAACCTTCACACTGAATTCTACTATGGCTTCAGTGCTTAGCCCTCCCATCAACTAATGAATGGTTTCTTTCTTCAACATTCACAACAGAGTGGGTCATTTAAAAAATCACTGGTGCAAATGGTGAAATATTATATATGTGTATATATATAATGTATATATTCATATGCCTACATACATATCATTTAGATGGTCTCTACACTAGTGTATTTCCATATGCTATCTTCAAATGTTTTTAGTGTTCGTTATCAATCCCCTTCCTCCTAGGTCTACTTTGCCCTCCTCTCCCTCACTACATTTAATCTTTACTCTTCCACTTTTTCCTAATTGCTCTTTTGTAACATTTGTGTACTAGCTCCTTTCCTTTAAAGTCCCCTCTCCACTATGGTCCCTTACAAGTTTCCTAACTTCTGTGGATACTCTAATTTAAACACAAATTTATAAATGCAATATAAGATGCCCAGAATCTCAACAACAACAACAACAAAAAAAAAAAAAGTGAGAAATTCTTCTCTTCAGTTTATTGGCATAGGAAGAAACATTTAAAATAAGATCTGATAGCTCATGTATTAAGACCAGCAACCAAAAAAATGGAAACTCATGAAAAAGAAAATCTTTTACACAGCAAAGGACATCACCATTTGAGTGAAGAGTAAGCTAACAGAACAGTATTAAACATTATCTTTGACATCCTCACATTTGACAGAGGTTATTGTTTAGAATATACAAAGAACAGGTTAAGTACCAAGAAAACAAAGAACCCATTTAAAACTTGTAGCACAAGCATGACATAGAGTTTTTAAAAGAAGAAAATAAATGGTTGAGAAATAGTCTAATAATTTATATGTATGCCATTAACGATTAGTAAATAAGCATAAGATTTCATCTTATGCTACTCATAAGTGCCAGGATTAAAAAAAACATTCTATAGTGTATGTTGTGGTAATAAATATTTATTGGTGGGAGGACAATATATATATATATATATAATATCTTTGGCTTTGGTTCTGGCAATACTTTTCCCAGACCCCAGAGAGAATATCACATACAAAGTTGGCTGCCAGATATTTATTTCTACATTTTCAGTTTTTGTTCACTGTGTTCTCTTAGACACTCGAATGTTACATGCTAATGTCATTGCTTTAGTTTATGCTTTAGAACACTATAGACAGGCTCCATTGCATGAGGAAATGAAGATTTTTTCCAGACCTGCATTTTTCATCCTTACTTGCTAGCTTTATAGTGCTATAAGTTTCTATGTAAGCTACAGGGGGAAGGATGTCATCAAGAATCTGATATAGTTGTCAATCTTGCAAAGGAAAGTAGTAACTAGCTTGTCAAAATATGCATATTGATCTAATAGTGGCATGGATGTTATGAGAGTAACTAATAATTTTTTATTGATTTAAGGTTTGCTTTGTAAGACCACACTCATGCCTGATATTGATAACTGGGTCAAATTTTCTTGCTGATTTTGTTGTAGGATACAGAAAATAATTTAACATCAATCTCTTAAATGGAGTTTGTATTAAATGGTCCCCTTTTTTATACCTATAGATCATTGCATCTCTCAAAATTCATCATAACCCTTATTGCTCATTAGCTTACAGTTAATAAAGGGATTCAATGTTAGTAAATGTGTAACCAATAAGAGACTGTGGGGTATTCTGCTCTAAATGTGACACTTATCTAACAGTCCTTATCCTCAAGGCTCAGGAATCACCATAGATGAGGGAGTAGAAAGATTGTGAAATTCAGAAATAGTGTATTTTTTGTAGTTAAACATGATAGAAATTATAGGACACAGTAGAATTGTTTCACAGATGAACTCAAAAGAGGCTCTGCATGCATAAGAAATGCAAGAGACCAAGCCAGCCAAATCACCAATGAGGATAACAATGTAGCTCATGACATCACATCTCTTAGCTAAGGGTGTGCGGGCAATTGGTAGTTGCTGAGTGGAGAGAGAATCATTTTTTCAGGAGGATGAATCCTTGAGAGGCTACTTATGCTCAGAAGTTCCTGTACCCACATACATTCAAGTAGCACTAAGTGGACTCAATGCTTTTTCTTTGTTTTCATAGAGCACATGAAGCTGGGAAGGAAAAAGGTGAGGAGGAATTGGAGGAATTGGGGAGGACAGATTCAGTGGTGCACTTTATGCCACATTATAGGCATACATGAGGTTCTCCACCATATGTTTTAAAACAGAAAATAAAATAAGACACAGACAAGAAGCCACACTAGGCAATTAAAATTTAAGAGAAAGAACTTTAATAAGGGTAAATAGAAAAATTAATATTATTGATATTAAAATGCATACTTAGCAATAAAATTTAATAATATAATTACTTAATAAAATATTTATGTAAAATGGATCAATCATAATGTTCTATGCCTTTGTACTGTTTAATTTACAAATTGTATACAAAAAATATTAAATGAGTAATTAGAAGTCACAAAAATAACATATTTATAAAAGTAAAATATTTAAGAAATGATTAAATTTCTGGGCCAGTGTAAAATGGCAAACTATTTTAAATGTTTTTGGAAGCTATTTTACTGAACATAATAGGAAGATAAAGTCCCAATCAGATATCTTTTACCAAATAAAACTTCTAGTGCTGGGTTGTTGACCAAAGGTGATCCACCAAACAACTGAGACTAGTGCCTTCCACAAACTAATGGTAAGGGTAAATTAATGAAGGCTATGCCTACATAACCAATTGATCATGAAAGCATTGATCTAGAACATACCTAAATCCTTCATCTCTACTGAACAGTGTTCCTGGTACTAGAAGTTACCCTGCATACTACCAGAAGAGAAACATAAATACCAACCCACTAAACACCCTTCAATCTACAAAGCTGATTTGCTTATGAGATACACTGGAGCATTAGGAACACAAAAGTTTGGGGAGTAACCAACCACTATTTAATTGGATTTATGCCCACTCCATGAGACAAAAACCATGTCTGAAACTGCTCAGGTGGCTAAGATCCCAAGACTAGATAGGCTATAGAAATAGGGAAAACCAGATCCAATGTTTGCTGAGGTAATATAGAAATAAAAAAAAATTACTAATGACATTATTTTATCCTCATATAGCAGTACCTTGTTCAATCATCATCAGAGATGCTTCCTCCTGTAGCAGATAGGAGCAAACACAGAGTCAAAACTGAATAATGTTCAGAATGTGAGAGACCTTGGAACCTTCAGTCTTAAATAGTATGTCTCTATCAAATGCCTCCTTTCTGGCTCAGTGAACTTTTTAGAAAAGGGCCAGAGAGATTGTAAAAGCCAATGGGTATTGAAGACAGCAAGGAAACAAGGTGTCCTAGAAACAAGAAGACTGACATACATATGAACTCACAGAGACTGTGGCAGCATGCAGAGGACCCACAAAAAAAAAATCTAAGCCAGATAGGGTCTCAGAGCTGATAAGGTAAGTCAACACATGCCCCCAATCTAGGAGTGATTTCCAACTGCTAACAGCTGACGGAGGAACAATCATTATTCTCCAACATATAAAAGCCACATCGAGGGTTGATCCTGTGTCAGTAGTAGATGCCAACACAAAACAAACTCAATGACTTGATACTTTTGGCGATTTTTTGTTTTATAATGTTTTGCTTGGGCATTTTTGTTTCTTTGTTTGTTTGTCTTGTTCTACCTTACATGTCCTTTGCAAATGTATTATGGTTTCAGGTTTTGTGTTTTCACGGGATTACCATGTATGTAAATTCATACGTATCTGCATTTGTATTTGTTTCTTCTGCTTTTTTCTGTGGGTATTTTTGTTTGTTTTGTCTTATTCGGTTTTGCATTTATTTTATGACTATTTTTTTCGTTTTTTTTTTTTTTTCTTTTAGGTAGCTGATTGTTTTCTAATGAGAGGGAGCAGGGAAGGGTGGTAATTTGGGTCCATGGGGAGGTAGGGAGGATCTTGTAGGAGGTGAATGGGTGCAAACTGTAATCAGAAAATATTGTATGAAAAGAAGGAATTTTTCTATAAAAAATTATCGGAGAGTAGATGTTTTTAAAATGATTATTCTCTAAATTTGGACATCCAGCACAGAAATAACACATTTATATCTCAATATCTTTTTGTGTCACTCACATTATATATATATATATATACACATGTATATATATATATGTATATATATATGTGTGTGTGTATATGTGTATATATATGTGTGTGTGTATATATGTATGTATTTAATCTCTTTACAGCCTGACTCCAGCCCAATCCCTCCTCTCATCCCAGTCTCATGCTTATGCTACCTCCCCCATTTTCCCCTCTCCTTTTTCTCAGAGGATGGGAGACCTCCAAAGAGTGTCAAACCACCCCAGCACCTTAAGTCACAGGTGCAGGACTAAGAGCATCCTCTTCCACTGGGGCCTAACAAGGCAGCTCAACTAGGGGAAGGGATCTAATGGCAGGCAACATAGTCAGAGCATAGTCCCTACTCCCATAGTTAGGGGACCCACATGTTGACCATGCTGCCCATCTGCTACATATGTATAGGAGGTCTCGGTCCAGTCCATGTACGCTCTTTGGTTGATGATTCAGTCTCTGCAAGCTGCAATGGGCCCAGGGTAGTTGACTCTGTAGGTCCTCTTGTGGTATCCTTTATCCCTCTCGCTCCCTCTATCCTTCCTCTGACTCTTCCACAGAAATTCCCTGAGTTCTACCTATTCTTTGGCTGTGGGTGTGGGCATCTGTTTCCATCAGCTGCTGGATGAAGCCTCTCGGAAGACAGTTATGCTAAGCTCCTGTCCGCAAGCATAGCAGAGTGTCATTATCAGTGACAAGGGTTGGCGTTCTTCCATGGTGTAGGTCTCATGTTGGGCCAGTCATTGGTTTGCCATTCTGTCACTCTCCTCTCCATCTTTACTCATGTACTTCTTATAGGCTAAACAAATTTTGAGTGTAAGGTTTTATGGATGGTTGAGTGTCCCCCTTCCCTCCACCGGAAATCCCACCTGGATACAGGAGGTAGCCACTGCAGACTCCTTAACCCATGATGCTTTGATTCTCAGGTAGGGTTACTCCCCCCCCCCCAAATTCCCAGGAGTCCCATAGATGCCCCTACACTGATTTCAATTCTGTCTCCTGGTCCTTCCCCCCAACCCTCCCTCAATCTCCCCACACCTGATTCCCATCTCTGTAACCCTCTCTACCCCCTCTTCCATCCAGCTCCCTTCCTCCCTCTACTTCAGATGTCGACTTTATTTCCTGTTCTGAGTAAGAGTCAGCATCTTCTCTTGGGCAGTCCTTGGCTTCTTTGGGTCTGTGGATTACATACCAAGCATTTCTTTCTGGGTCTGTGTTACTTCACTCAATATCTTATTAAGTAGAAAATATTTTTAATGCAAGAGAAGTCAGAAGAGCCAGACATGAGGACAATAAATAAATTGCCTATTTTCTAATGTATTTGTGAACATAAAACATACATACATTTACACACATAAAAATTGTACCCCTTAATAACAAACAATTGAAAGACCACTAACTTTTTTTTAATAATTTGAATGTGTTGAATGAGGCAAATAGGAAATAGCTCCAGATGTAGATCAGAGATTGAGACCAGATGCTGCTTTTGCAGAAGATGTGGGTTTATTTCTGACCATCCACATAGTGGCATGCAAACAGCTATTAATCCATACCCAAGGCTGCTAAACTTTTGGTCTCTACAGGCACTGAAAATAATGAACACACACACACACACATACACACACACACACACAGTTTAGATAGTTAAAAATAATAAAATAATAATTAACTTAATGAATAGAAGTAAAGAGTGATTTATTTGTTATAAGACTAAGGACATACTTCAGTCAATTTACTATATTTTTTTATCTTTTGACATATACTAAGATTGGTATTATGGTTTTAATTTTCTCTCAAAACTCATGTTGAAATTGAATTATCATTGTAATAGTATAAGCGTGTGGGGCTTTTAATAGGAAATTAAGCCATGAGGGTTTTTCTCTCATGAATGAATTAATGCCATTATCACTCAAGGGTTTTTCTGATTAAGAAAAATAAAAGTTCTTTTTTCTTTAACTTGAGCATGCTTACTCTTCTTCTACCACATTGAGATATAGAACAAAGAACCTTTCCCAGATGTCGGCAATACCTTATATCACAGTATTTATAAACACTGTGAGCTGGATAACATGTGTAATGTATTACTCAATTGGAATAATTGGAAACAATAGGCTATCAGTTATCTTAACAAACGTATCACATTTTAGTTGATGAATAATTTGTGCTAGCTCTTTTAACTTGATACTCAGTAGTTTGGATGGTGATGGATATAAATCTGACTAGTTTTTTTAGTATAACACCATGCCAAGGTTTCAGCCTTATAAACATAACAATTAAATTTTTAAATAATGTAATAAAGAGTGCTCATGAAAAAAAAATCCTCAATAAAAACTAACAATTTCCAAATGTGTAGATTGTGTTTAAAATTTAATTTAACTGAAGTCATGTGAAAATAATTAAATCTCAAAATATGTTGAAATGTGTCATGTATAATAACAAAAACATCCATATAATTTAAATTTAATTTGTGTGATTCATTTTCAGTTATTCTCCCAATATTGATATTGTTAAGTAAAGCGATGCATTTTACTTAACGGTGGCCAAATTTATGGTTTTATAAAATTTTAGGATTTCTCATTAAGTGGGTGCAATATATTTTATCACCATTTTCAACACTTCAGAATATAAGGTGAAATTATTATTATTATTACTCTACATTTTGCTGATTATGAGTTTCGCATCATGTACCCCCATCCTGGATATCTCTCGGTGTTCTCCTATCCACCTTTCCCCCTTGCAATCTCCTTCAAATAAAACACACACACACACACACACACACACACACTCACACATGCAAGCAAACAACAAAAGCAAGGCATAGAAAACAGCGCATCATGGAAGCTATAGTGTGTCATAGTGTGTCCCACAGGGTATCCCTAGATCTTCAGTTGCAAATGTTCATTTCAATGAGTCAGTGGTCTGGTTCGAGATATCTGATTTCAATTATACCATCAATACTGGATCCTCACTGGGACTCCTCCCGGTTATCCCGTTGTCTTTTGTCATGAAAATCCTGTAGCTTTGGAACAGCAGGACTGGCCTTTTCATGCATCTCAACCTTTCATAGATGACATTGATTTTGGGTTAAATTCATTCAGAGCCCAGGATCTGGAGCTAGGTGGTAGCTGAGCTGGTCAGCCTTCCGCATGTCCCGTATTTACACTCCCATGCTTAACTTTCCAACGCTGTTCCAGCTAGATCACACACTATGACTATCAGCAGGAGGAAGGGTCAACCCTCCTGCTCTCATGCATTTGTGGGTCACCTCACTTGCACCCAAGCCTGCTTTGATAGTCAGCTCCACTGTGCTGCTCCACCAAGGTGTGGGCCCCACTCTCCCAATTATTGCAGCCTGTGAGGAGCTGGAAGGAGTTCTTCTGCTATCACCTTTCAGGGCTCGCTCACCCATGCCTTCACCATCAGGGCCAGCTCCACTGTGTCACCCAGGAAAGGTACAGAGTGCTCTCCTGAGTGCTACATCTGGACAACTCTCCTGCTCTCATTACTCCAGGGCCAGAACTTCTGACCGCCTCAGGCAGTGATGAGGGGAAAGGGAGCAGAGAGCAGCTCCCCACCCTAGGCCACAACATGGCAGAGGAGTGGTGATGCCAGCTCTCCCTTACTCTTGCCCTAGATGGAGGCTCCCTTGTTTCCCTTCTACCACAGTCAGCTCTGTTGTACTGTGTAGGCTAAGTTCAGGGCTGCTCTCCCTAGCTCATGGCTGGACAGCTTTCCTGACTATCAGATGTGGCATGTAAGGAAAGGCATCACCTCTGCTCTTGTGCTAACCCCATAGCAGATGAGTGTGAGTGGTGGGGTCAGCTCTCCCACACTCAAGCCCTTGATGGCAGTTCACCCATAGCCAGGCCAAGAGCACTAGCTCCATTGTTCTTCCTGGCCAAGGCTCATGCCCTCTCTTCCAAATGCTGCCATTGGTGAGAAATGGGGCCAGCTGTCTAGTGAGGGGCGTGGCCAGTTATGCGCAGCTCCAATACATGCATGTGGTCAGTGGTGGCTTCTCTGACCAGACACATCCTGTTCTCTAGTGATAAAATGGGCCGTAGACATCAACTCCAACCCCTGCTGCTGAATAGCCAGGAACTCAGACTTGGCCCTCAGCAGTAGCTCAGGCTGTGACTTCACCACAACCCCAGGTGGCAGGCATAGCCACTCCCAACAGGCTACTCTTCTCTACCTTCGAGTTTCCAGTTCCATCTCTCTTCATAATGCTCAAGCTACTACTTGTCTTTCTCTTCCACCTGACTGCCACATACTCAAACACTGTGATCGCTCCTGATGCAGGCTGGCCACGAGGCTGGCAGGGTCCTGTGTGACATACTCCATTCATGCTGCATGGTGTGGTGGCAAGTTGGTGTCTATGACTAGCCTGTGCCATGTTCTAGAGAGCCAGTCTGTCAGTGGCATGGTGGTCTGCAGATCTCTATCCTCCTGCTTCCATGTTGCACCTCCTGGATTTGATTTGATTTTTTTTATGACTCCTAGGTATAAAAGAGTTTTGGCCACCAACCCAGGCATCAAGGTAGGATAAACGAAAGACTATCATCTGTTCTGCCCCTGACTGTTATAAGAACAACATCACCAACAAGGTTTCTCTTTGCCCATTGCCAGGGGGATAATAAGATGAATTTATAATGCCTTCTAACTGAATCCTTGTGTACCTACAAAGAAAAGTTACTGATTGTCTGATTTATATATATATATTTTTAGCACAGATATGGTGGTGTTTGATAGCAGCTGAGTTATTAATGTTTGAATGTACTTGTGTTTACCCAGGGAGTTCATATGATATTAGCGGTGTAGATAACTGTTCCATTAAGTACATGTACCAGCAGAGAGTGATTCTTTTGCTCCAGGCACCAGGATGTAGATTACACTGAGATGGAGAGCCATTTGTTAAGAATGTATGGCTATTTTTATGAAAACTCCTAAGAATTGTCCCTGCTTGACTTACATACTACACTTGACAAACTGAAGATGAGATAGAAAAAGCTCAAAATATTTATTTCTCACTAAAAGATTTACAAGGAACTAGACATCTTGACTTTTAGTAAGTTATACAGATGGCTTAATCAATAATTTTAGATTTCTCTTAAAACTTCTGTGCAAATGGCCTCTGTTGTTTTGCCTACATTGTGGGACTTTCACGGCCCCTTCCTCAGTTGTATACAGCAACAATTGATCTTATTATTCCTAAGAGAACAAGTTTATTGCCTGATGGATAGTGATGTTATTAACTTTTTCTAGAGCTCTTAGTCTTGAGTACGTTCTTCATGTTCACATGCATATTTTGATTCTTCAAAACCAATTACATTCAGTTCTTATTTTTGCTGCAGTGTATATTTTTTTTCTAATTTCCTTTTTGTTTTTAGAATTAGAAATCTCCATGCATTTATACTATACTCACCCTGGATGGGGTACTGTACCTTATAATTTTTTGTGCAATATTATCAGAAGGGAGATTCATTTGTAAATTATTGTAAGCCATTCATCACATTTTTTCCATTCTAACCTATTCTTAAATATTTTAAAGGAATTCTTGTTTTGCCACTATATCTTTCTTGTTTACTTACTTTTTCCCTTGACATAATTTGGTAGACTAGGAATTAACCTATAAAGATCAAGCAGTTATCCAAAACTAGTCTGATGGCATTTTGAACTAAATTGTGAATCAACCCTATCTTACTAATTTTAACATTCTGGCATTGGCATTAACTTGTGCTTGAGATAAGACTTAAATTCTAATTGCCCACGGCTATTTTTAGTCTCATTATTCCTCTAGAGAAATTGAAAGTGTCTTTGACTGGATCCCTGAGGGAGAAGAATCTGTTTGAGAGAGTTGAAGGTGCGGTATTAGATGGAGGTGGTAGAGACAAATGAAAGGAGTTTGAATATTTTATGACAGATTTGTTAAGATTTTTTTAGGATAAGGGAAAAATGACAGTAAGGATAACAATTTAAATTGAGCTAATGGAATGATGGGCTTGCCACCAGCCGATACAGAAAATTTTTGCAAGTACTCGTAACACATTTTACTTAGAATGAGGTTTTTATTGAAAAGAGCTGCAAAAAGAGGTGTTTTGGGTAGGGTTTCTTTTTCTACAATTACTAACATTAGTCTAGAAATCACAGAAACAACAAGGAGTTTAGTATCCTCAAGTAAGATGGATTACCATGTGCCTGAGCATACAGAGAAAGCAGGAGTAAGGTTCAAACCTAGGGTCAATCTAACATTAAATTGTTTATATCCATAATGAACTCACTATAATTTTCCATTTTTATGATTGTTGCTTTTATACAAGGAATGCTCCTGATTCCTCTTCCAAAAATGTGTCTTTCTTCTTCTTAGTCCTATCCTCTGATTCTCGTTTATGTGTCTTCAAATGAGGCTTGAGCAAATGCTTGCAATATTTTTCTAATGTTAGTACCAACCTACCAAGCAGAAAAATAAGAAAGCTTCACCCTTCTGTGTATGCTTTAATTCATGTCTGTAGTTACATTCCAGCAGTTTTCAATGGGTATTTTATAACACAATAACACAGAATAAATGTTAATATGCTTATTTCTTATAAATAGAGGTCATGGTCTTTTAATATAGAAACTAGGCGTATCTTGTCACAAAGCTACAGATATATATCTGCTTCCTCAGGATGGAAATACAATGTGTAGTACTCCTGCAGCTCCTCGTCTTTTATTTGCAAAGACCTCAGAAACTCAGGACTCTCATCCAGTTCACAGATCAGAACTAGAACAGATAACCCATGGTGCCTGCATGCCAGGACAGGCAGGAGGTGCTGTGGGCTGCAAGGTCAATGATATGAATAAACAGAGGTTCGTACACGATTGACCGAAGACCAGACTACCCACTAGTACTTAGTCCTGAGGTGAAAGGATAATTTAGAAGCCTTTGCCTTTGCTCATGTTTTTTCAGGACGACTGTGGTGCCTCTCCTAGCATAGGCATAAGCTTTCAGTTTCCTAGAAACAGCACATCAGTGAAGAGGGATGAGCACAGTAACTATTTGGTTGACTCATCTCAGTAAATAGATTCTGCTTAAGGTTCCTTGTATTAGGACTGCTAAATGTTATTGAGAAAGAGAAAAATTACAACAAATATAGAGTTTTTTCATGTATAACCACTATTCTTAACAACTTCACACAGAAAAGGGAAATTACATGGATGTCTAAGATGTATAAGGACATCTCTGCCCTATGTTACAGAAGTATAACCATTTGATTTGCACAAGGAAAATGATACTTGCCCTGTGGAAACAGTGACTAGTCTTCTACAGAGAAGACATGGCATATTTTCCTCCAACATTTAGATATATATCACTGAGGATAATATCCTATGAAATAAGTAAATGTTTCATAAATATTTTAAATCCAACTCCAAATGCATACTGAGAATATTTTCCTGAAATGATTTTTAGCATCAAGACAGTTAAAATATAATATGAAAAGGAATAAAATTCCTCTGAAATACAGTAAACAATATTTCTAATCTGCAAATTACTTTCTAGACAATCTGTAAACATACCTGTTCAAAGTTTGTCTTGAATCCAGGATTTGATAGCTTATTTCAAGAGCATCAACATATTAAAGCCACTGTCTCATCATTCTTTACGTATTTAGCAATATAAAAAAAAAAGGAACACTAATTGAACTATGCTATAATAGTCTATAGTGTAACATATTTTTATTTACTTAAGATACATTATCATATACAGTAACCACAAGTTGATATATTATTATTCAGGCAACTGAAATTAATAATTTGTAGTACAAGTAGCTATTTTGATTTGGTAATTTTGGATGATTTAACAATGTCTTCCAATATATCGTCTCAATTTCCAACAGGTTCACATTTATATTTAGCATTAAAGCCTCTAGGCCGTTAATTAGAAAAGTATCAAATGTTTGTAATTTGTCACAATGTGGGATGTACTAACTTGTGTTGTGAAGTATTGTAACAGTTGTTGAACCAGTTTATGCCATGTAAAATTCGCAGCTGTGAAATGTCAGAACATACCTTTACGATCAGAAATATGAGGCTTCTACGTATGCTACACTGAAGCTGTACTTAAGCTTTCTGAGGCAAAGATTTTTCCATCTATCACTCTAGGTAAACATTGGTGTGGCCCCGGGTGTACTTTTATGTATAGTGTAATGCCAGGTTTCCCGACTGAGTGCACTGAGTTGAAAGTTTGGAAGCATTGTTGATTGTTCTGTCAGATAGCACAAGACCAGTTCGGCATCTTATCTTCCATTCTTGGATAAATATGGCACCTTTGTAAGAGACACTCGAATGTGTCCACATAAGGATGTGGAATTAGATTACTCTCATTATCT
Source organism: Acomys minous (assembly GCF_964271855.1). Taxonomy (NCBI): domain Eukaryota; kingdom Metazoa; phylum Chordata; class Mammalia; order Rodentia; family Muridae; genus Acomys; species Acomys minous. The sequence continues at coordinate 27,552,233 of NC_140492.1, read as the reverse complement.
ATTTGGCTCTTGGACAACCACAAAAGTAAAAATGAAAACATCAGACAAATTCCACTTAGCAAAGTTCATTTGAACAAAGAGTAACTTCTGAAGTGGGAAGTGCTTTGAATGGGGTTAGCAGAGCTTTCCTCTGAACTGTGACAATTAACATTCAAAACCCAGGGGAGCAAGCAAACAGAAAGATCCCTTCATTGTCTACACTTAGAAATCTGCCTTCTTTGTCTTTAGTATGACATGAAATTGCTATAAGTGGTTGTTTCCCGGTGGTTTATGATTGGCCAGCAGAAATTTACTTTTGTCCGTGTGAGTTTATTTTGTAGTTGTAGAATAGAAGTAGTTTTAGGCTACATTTAATCTGACCCTCATTAAAAAACAAATGGGATGCTGATGAGATAGTTTATGTAGCTTATGGAGCAAACAAACTTAAAAGAAAAAAACAAGCCAAACAAAAAGACCAAAACAAGCATAAAAAGAAATAAGAAGCAAATTCATGCTGCTAGGCCTAATGTTTTGAGTCCAAATTCAGAACTCACAAGGAGGGAGAAGAGACCTGACACCTGACAGTAGTCAGTCTTCCCTTACCACTGTGACATAAGATCCAATCCCAAATAAGCCAAGATAAAAGACAGAAGATAGGGAAAATAGGACAATAGGAGCAAATGAATAATGGAAGGGAAACTACCTGTTGGTTTTGAGGTGGAAGAAGCTATTTTTGATTACAAACAGTAGGAGATATATAGAGGATTATGCCAAACACTAATTTAATTGTGTGCCTTTTTTTCCTGAATATGTATATCTTCCTTGATCTTCCAACTTGAAAGTAAACTACAAAAAAATAATAAAATAAAAAATGTAAACACCAAGAAAATGTGAACAGTTTCTGCTGCTTAAAATACTCTGACTTGAGCTATGTGCAAATTCACCTATTATTTCCCTTGAAAGCAGGGTCAGATTTATAACTTGTATTGTCACTATGTGTCCTATATTGTAGCATTTCACATAGCTACACCAGAAATAAAAATGTCCTGTATAGTTGGCTGTATGTTTTTAACTGTTGTGCATCCTCAACTCTTTATAATGAATTTTGCTAAGATAATATTAGCTATGCTTTAGGAATGTATCTTTCAACATACTATCAATTCCTGTAACACATTTGGTTTAATGCATAATTTCATTTTTAGCCGAAGTCCAACCATTTTTGTAAATAAGGTAAATGATAGATAAATCAATTTATTATAACCTGATTTTAATGATTAGAAGGTTATATTAAATAGCTGGATCTATATTTCAGACTTGAATGATTCTCAGATGATCACTTTATTAAAAGAAGTTCAGTCATCCTTCCACATGAATTTTGCAATATCATGATTTTAAGGATTCTTTCCTAGTAGATTGAATGTCCTACAAAGAAATCTCACCTAGTCCCTGAAGCAGAAAGCAATCCAGTGAAACATATATAACAAGGAAAAAATTACCAATTTAGAGAAACAAACAAAACCACAGTTAATTTACTGATTCCTATTGACAGCTATACCTTTATAGCCCTAGGTGTGAAGTAGGTAAATAAAACTCCAGATACATAGACAATTAAAACGCGAAAATAACATTTACAAATGATTAAGTATAGAAGTTAAGCATTGACTGTTGTGTGAATTGTTTGAGAGAGTTTGGCAGCAATAATAACACTATTAGTAAAAAAAAAAAAAAAAAAAAAGAACCTAATTGAAGACTATGATATCATTATGAAGAGGAAAATATAGTGTACAAAATAGCAATGAATAGGAATTATCATAGCAAAACACTGATACATGTAATCATAATTCAAGTAAAATATGGGCACAAATGGAATCACAGACAAAGTTATAGCTCATTGATCTTATGTGGCTACATGAGTAACTTATTTAATTCCTTTTCTTTACTTTGGTTTTTGCAATGCAGATAATTCAAACTGTGTGTCTCTTAGAATGATTGCTCTGGACACTTGTAAATTCAGTCAGAATTGCTCTCAGTAATAGCCCCTGTGGTTTCATTCAAGCTGGAACTAGAGGGGTTTAAATGAATGATTAATTTAATTTATATGTCATAAAATATACTAATGATCCAAATACAATTCTTACCTATAAAATTAATTAATCTGAACTAAATTTGCCTTGTAAACATTTGAGTCGTAAAACAGAATTGACTTACAGAAATAAAGCAGATGGCATTGTTCTTTTTCTAATGGCCTTTTTAGTGCAATGACTTATTAATACTGTTACATGTAATACAACTTCAACAGAACAAGAGAAAGTCATATAGAAACTGGGATGAACTGGGACAGCTAAATATGCCTTCTTTTGGTTAAACATCTTATGAAACCATGAACACATGTCCCACCAGGAGGACTAAATGTTTTATAGAGAAATAATTGATTATGTAACCAACTAATGGTATATATTCAGTGTCTTTATAAGATATTATACACTTATAGCAGGTAGGAAAAGTTAACAGATACCAATATGGAAAAATATAGTTTTTATATTTTTCCTTATGACATCCCAAACTTTAACTTACCTCATCAAACAAAAGCGTATTGTAAGGCTCTCTCTTGTTTTGGGTTTTGTTGCCAGATATCACATCTTATTTTAGTCTTTGCGTTAATAGATCTAGAGCTACTTTCCAAATTAATAAATCAGAACGTCCAAATCTGCCTGGTTTACTCTAATAGTAATCGATGTTAATTTCCTTTTGGTTCAGCGACATTATTTACATTTGTATTGGAAGTTCAATTATTTGTAATTACAGGTCCAATATATTATGATGAATGGGCTATAGCATCTATATTGTAATTTACAGAGCTCAACTTTTGTTATTTGGCACAATGGAATTTATCTACAACATAATCTTAAGAAACAACTATAAATTTTTAATTTAAATATTTGTGTATTTTGTGTAGAGAATATTTATGCAAGTGTATGCACTAAGCTTCCCTGAAGTGTACACATTTTAAATAGACAAAAACAAAACAAAAACAAAAACAAAAACAAAGCATGACCTAGCAAGGATTGGAGCATCATGAAATCATTGAAGAGATTGTAAATATCATGAATGTAATTCAAAGAAATATTGTCTTCCCCATGTCCAGTTTGTTAAAATTTTAAATTTGAATCAACAGACACTTTTAAAGTATTCAATAATATTGTTTTCCTTAGTCAAACAAGATTAAGTCAATGGCCATTCTACCCATCTGTTAAAATGAAAGTTTATGCCTGGTGTGGTGGCGCATGCCTTTTATCCCAGCACTTGGGGGACAGAGGCAGGTGGATCACTGTGAGTTCAAGGCCAGCCTGTTCTATAATGGGAGTCCAGGACAGCCAAAGCTACACAGAAAAACCCTTTCTTGAAAAAGCAAAAATACATAATAAATAAAGGTTAGTTTTCTTTTTAATCTAGAAACAAAATCTACATTTTTATTTATAATAGGTAGTTAAAAAAAAACCACTGTATATAAGCAAAGAATTAAATGCTAATTTATCAAAACTTTAAAATGGTAAACAGAACAGCAGTGCCTCTATTTCCTTTGTAGCATGCTGTGGGTTTCATGAGTCAAATATCTTTTAAATGTCTTATTTTTTTGAGAATATAGTTGCATCTTTTCCCCTTCATTTTACTGTTCCTAAACCGTCTCCAAAACTCCTCTGTACATTGTTTCAAATTCATGGCCTCTTCTTTCATTAATTATAGGTACATACATATATTTAAATATTGAAAGCGAACATAAACTGAGCACTTTAAGAAGTCAACATAACTTCCGACTACATTCTGAATATCTGTTATACTCACCTACATATTTTAATGTATAAAGTATATTTCTTATTAGTAGTGGTAAACTATGAATATTTAAGAATGTATATATATATATATATGTGCTCTCCTAGAAAAATATGATTTGTATACATTTTAAGATAAATATGTATTTTAACATATATATTTAATAATAAATACATGTATGTTTAAAATGTATGCTTAGTATCCCAATAAAACATTGTGTGAAATAAAAATATAAATTGTTTGCCTGGGATATTCTTAATTACCTTCCATTACAACTACAATATTTTTATGTTTCTAAAGACAATTATTCCATTCCAATTTAAATTGTTTATTTATTTATTTACTTCATGTGTATGAAATTTTTGCTTGCACTGAATACGTGTATCACGTGCATGCCTGATGCCTGTAGGATGTCAGAAGAGGGCGATGGATCCCCTGAGTATGCAGTTACTGTGGTTGTGGGTCACCATGCGCTTGCTGAGAATTCAATAAGGGTTTTATGCAAGAGAATCATATGTCCTTAAAAACCAAGCCATTTCTCTACCCACTCCATTCAGACTGATTAAAAAAAAAAAACATTTGAATTGTACAATAATCTAGATCTTTGAAAAAAGATGTGGAACTACTTAAAATAAAATAAGTAATTTTCAACATGATTGACAATATGGGCTTGTATAACTGTAATGCTTTCATTATTTTAATAACTTATATTTTATTATAATTTTTAACATTAACGTAATTTATCCAAGCATAACAATTATCTAATTTAGTACTCTAGCATTGCAATCAATGATAATTTAATATTGTCAGATTAGTATTCTCTTCATAATATATGCATGCAATTTCTGTTCTACTATATATAATAAAAGGCCTACCAACTCTAGGGTCGAACTGAAGGGTAGAAAACTATAAATAAGTATATTAGTAGTGTTTTGATTCATTTTTAAATAATATGGAACTATACCACATTACATTCCCATTTTTATTCTTCCCTGCAGTCCCTTCAGATACTCTTCCTCCAATCTCTCCAGCTTCCTGTTGACAGATTCCTTGTCTTTATTATTAGTGTCTCTCTCTCTCTCTCTCTCTCTCTCTCTCTCTCTCTCTCTCTCTCTCTCTCCCTCTCTCCCTCTCTCCCTCTCTCTCTCCCTCTCTCTCTCTCTCTCTCTCTCTCTCTCTCTCTCTCTCTCTCTCTCCCTCTCTCCCTCTCTCCCTCTCTCTCTCCCTCTCTCTCTCCCTCTCTCTCTCTCTCTCTCTCTCTCTCTCTCTCTCTCTGTGTGTGTGTGTGTGTGTGTGTGTGTGTGTGTGTGTGTGTGACTATACCTTGGCTCTTTCCCTCCCACTGTTTGCAGTGAAATCTCTATGAGGAACTCAGGCAGCACTAGAAATCTCTACCTCAGTTTCTGAGTGATGTAACTACGGTATATGACACAGCTATATTAAACCATTTTGAAGTGAAATAATTAAATACAAGAGACTTACTGATGTAGCCAGAGGAGAGACTTCTTATATTTTTACATTGTGGAAAGTTAAAGAAGTAAAGATCCACTTTTTATACAGGAATTTGTACAATATATACAACACAACACAAACACACAGAGAGAATGGGAGGGAGGAAGGGAGGGAGGAAGAGGGGGAGATCTTCCCCTGCTTGATTAACTCACCCCAATTGTTAATGCCCTTGATCTACTAATGAGATCAGAGGCCCTGCTATCGATTCATCTCTTAAAGGGCTCACCTTGCAACATTTATGCTTAGATTAAATTGCCAGGACACAGACCCTACTGGAACTACTTAAACCACAGTAGTGATTAAGGTGTTTATTAATCCCAATACTTTGTGCATACAGAAAACTTCTTTCTTGTTATTATAAGAGAAATTTAAAAATCTGTAGGCATCCTATAAGCACTCTACTTAAAGATCAGCTCCTATTATCTTGACAAAAATCCCCATTAATAATTATCTAAGAGATTATGATTGTACTTAAAAAACATTCAGAAAAATCGCGGGATGTAAATAAAGTAAAGCATAAATGAAGGATGCCCACAGTCAAAATAAATTGCATTTCTTGACAAAACTAAATGTATGCCAATCAGATAGAAGGCTTTTTGTCTATCTTACTGCTAAGCATTTAAGACTCAGAAAAATAAAGGAATGCATTGGGTTCAGCATTATTATAGATATGAGCCACATCACCAGTAGATAATACCGTATTATTTTTCTGGAATGACAATGAGGACATTCACCTTAGGAAGCTCCTTCTGATGTGGTATTTAAAATTGCAACTGAAAGATGTGTTAGGAATAAAACAAAACTGCAGGTGGTGCTTTGGTTCTCAAGTCCTTAACACTTCAAGCACAGAGTAAATTAGCAGATGAAATAGAGACTCTGTATGGAGTCTGGAAGAAAGTGTTCCAATATTTAATTTTCCTATTTAGGTTTTATTACCAATAAAAACAAAATACTGTATATCACAAGAGCAAGGAAGGTTAACGTAATTAGTAGTTAGTGAATAATTATCATTTGTCTGCTATTATTTGAATTTGTGGTTTGTTTCTTTAGAACAATTTACCGGGGAACAAAAGATTTGCCTTAACTACTGTTTATAATACTTTCTTTGGACTGCTTAAGAGAAGGAAAGTGAACTCATCAACCTTTCCCTTTAGAACAAAATTTGACAGCAAAAAAAGGCTCCTGTGTTTGTGTTTGCCTCACAGAGCGGGAATAATGCACAAGCACAGCTGAGCTCCTGTAACTCCTCTGCAAGTGCCTCAGTGTCCCTTCCCTGTGCGGTGTCACAGGGGAGACTGACACAAAGATCACAGCGAAACTGCTTCAGGGACAGAGCAGTGCTAACACCCTAATGGTGCCTAAGAACTATTAAGCAAGCATCATTGTAAAGAGAATATCTTAATGGGTACAGGGAATGGTAGATTTTATGTAATTACTTATTTTAGAGATGGCACTGAGGAACAGTCTCCAATTAGAGAACCAACAAAAAACAAAAAAGAACCCCCACTTCCACCCCCCAAAAAAAGAGCTCACACAGGATCCATTTGGAGAACTGGATTTTTTAAAAATGCCATTCTACAAAGAGATAATATTAATACAGAATTTAATGTGTTTTTAAAATTACAACAAAGCAGCTCCAGGTAGCTGTTTCACACATTTATGATGGATATTAATGAAAAACACACATTTTAGGGCTGTTGTTTTTCATTCATGATCAGGAGCTCAAACCTTTACCTAATTAGATATAAAAACTGCATATAAAATCAGGGACATTATGACTTGCAACAATTTTTATTTACTAAACTATCAAAAGTATATCCACTGAGATGAAAATATAAGGTCAGACTTCTTTCTCAATAGTGACTAAGTAAGATAATGCCTGAAAATGTTACTAAACTGCTGTGTTGCTTTCCTTTAAACACCCTCCAGAAACACAACCTCACTTCATTCCTTGCTTTTTACAGTGGCAATTCTGATTAAATATCATATTTTGAATAATTTAAAAAGTCAGATGTGTAGGGTTTATAATAATTTATGTGACTTTTAAATGAAAGAAAACTATCGTAAGATATACTCTTCCTAATTTTCAAATGGCTGTGTTCTGGTTTTCTCATACATAAGACTTGTCAACTTTTCAAGTGACATCTGCAGATCTTGGCTGCCAGACCTGGGATCTGAGGAGCTGAAAGAATGGGAGGATACAATCTAATGCTATAGACAACCTTACTTCAGTCCAGTATGCTTTTATACACAACTGTAACAAATAAAGCAATGATGCAAGCAAGGCTGTTTGAGATCAGGAAAACATGTACATAAACATCAGTAAGTACAGACTAAATACTAACAGAGAAGCCCTTTCCCAGAACTTTTTCTAGGACAGGGCAACCAACTATAGTCCAATCAGGACTATAGGTTATATCACGGAAAGCACAAAAGCAAGAACAGGAGGCCATACTCAGATTCAGGTTTCACTGACCAGATGGTTTCCTTTTTCCTTTCCTTTTCTTTTTTTTAACTGTTATGAATACTTTATTTGCATTTATTTTAGTTTTTCTTTTTTAGTATTTTAGTATTTTTGTTCACATTGCATCCAGACTGTAGCCTGCTTTCTAGTCTCCTCCCAGGCCCTCTTTCTTTTCTCCTCCCTCCTCCCCTAGTCCTCAGAAAAGGAAAGCCCTCCTCCTCAGGGCACATGTGAACTGCCTTCACCTGCTTCCTCTGTGGTCTGCCAAGGCCGCCCAGCCAGGGGGACGACGTGAACAAAGGCACCAGAATCTGTGTCAGAAGCAGTCTTCTGGCGCAATATATTTGACAAACATATATGTGAGGCAGGAATTATTGAGGACTTGCTTACTCTGTGTTGGCAGAGGTTAACCATAGACTCTGCCTGCATCCAAGATTGCCCATTTTTAGGCAGAATTCTGTCAGTGGTCTATATGAGGATGTTTTGCCTAGTGGCTGGTTTGCCAGAGTTGAAGCCATCACCATAAGGAGGTTCTTTGATGCTCATCATCTTCTTGGAGGTAGGCTGGGTGTTGCCAGGAGTTAACCTGTCTTATTGTCAAAGAATCTTTAAAATAATAAAAACACCTTTAAATTCCATGTTCTATAGGTCTCTGAGGTTTTTGACGACCTTATCTATTTTACCTTATCTATCTAAAGAATGATATCTATCTGTTAAACCTAGGATATATATTCTTGTGATAAATATAGATTAGTAATTGACATAAGACCAGATGGTTTTCTATAGCTATGTTCTGACACCCAGCAAGAGTAAACATGTCTTATGAATTGAATATAAATATTTGTTACAAGATGCACAAAACCACATCGAAGAACAGTCCAAGAAACAAAATTCATCTGAGGTAAAAGGCCCTGTGCCTTTTGTCCTGGAGCTTTTCTCATAGTTCCCCAAGGCCTTTTTCACCATTGGTCAGCTTTTCCCATGTTCTGACAAAGAGGTAGAGCAGAAATTTAACAAAAAGCTGTGGGTTAAACTATGGATATGAGACTTTGGCCCACCAGCTAATTTAATTTTTTTTTCTAAATGGGTTAATTGTATCCCTTTTAAAAGCGCTGGTTTTTTTTTTATATATATAATGTGAAGTATTGTAAAAATAATCTGATTTTTTCCAAGAAAGAGTAATTTGGCACACAAGAAAATTTGCTCAACCATGTTCATAGCAGCCCTATTCATAATAGCCAGAACATGGAAACAGCCTAAGTGTCCCTCAGTAGAAGAATGGATAAAGAAACTGTGGTACATATACACTATGGAATACTATTCAGCTATTAAAAACAAGGAATTCCCAAAATTTGTGGATAAATGGATTGAGCTAGAAATGATCATAATGAGTGAGTTAACTCAGAAGCAGAAAGACTCAAATGGTATATACTCACTTATATCTGCATATTAGCCCAAGGGGCATGTCCCACGAAAGCCTTCACTTACCAGGAAACAGAGACAGAGGAGAGGACATTCTAGTGGGACTCTAGATGTGAGATTCATGAGAGAAAGGCAAAGTAGAAGGACCCAGAGGGTCCTAGGAGCCTACAAGTAGAACATTATGATAGGCAGATTTGGGCACAGGGGTCCCACTCAAACTAGGCACCAGACAAGGACAATACAGGCGGTAAACCTTAAACCCCTACCCAGATCTAGACAATGGACAGAACACTCTCCACAGTAAAGTGGAGAGTGGGATATTATGTTCTCACACACTCTGGTGCCACACCTCTGACCATGTCCCCTGGATGGGGAGACCTGATGGCACTCAGAGGAAGGACAGCAGGTTACCAAGAAGAGACTTGATACCCTATGATCATATAGAGGGGGAGGTAATCCCCCTCAGGAACTGTCATAGGGGAGGGGAATAAGGGGAAAATGGGAGGGAGGGAAGAATGGGAGGATACAAGGGACGGGATAACCATTGAGATGTAACAAGAATAAATTAATAAAAAAAAAAAAAAAAAAAAAAGATGGATTAAACTGGTGTCAGCTGAAAAACCCTAAAAAAAGATTAATACTCTAGTCCTGTGGAGATGCACACTTTAATTCAATCTCACCTACTAACATAGGCAGTACAGCTTCAGGCTAAAGCAGATACTTCTTATTTCACCAGTGTTAGGCTGATGCCACAGGCATTTTCACGGTAAAATTGTAGACACTCAGACAAACACAGAGCTATAGAAGCTGTGTGTTTATGACAAATAGAAGCAAAATCTCAATAATTAAATGAGCTATTTAGTTTTGTGTGCATGCAGAATATGGAGTTTTAGCCATTTTGAACGCTCCAGATTGAAAATAGTAAATTTTTAATTTCTGTTGTCAGATGCACGCTATAGTTCTTATAATATGTTATTTGGAAAGATCCCCCTCAGTCACAGTCATAGGGAAGGGGAGTGGGGTGAAAGTGGGAGGCAGGGAGGAATGGGAGGATGCACGGGATGGGATAGCAATTGAGATGTAATATGAATGATTTTATTTTTCAATAAAAAATTTTAAAAATGCAAAAAAAAAAAAAAAAAAAAAAAAGAAAGAGTAATTTGGATTCAGTTTCTAACTTCTGGAGAATTAAATGTAAGCAATGTACTAAGTGTTTTTGACCAATATATGTAAAAATAAATCAGACTTACAGTTTCTATGGCAAATTTTCCTATGGTTTTTAATCTCATGAAATAGGGAAATAATACAAGAAATGTGACTTTTAGATACTTCTTTCACTAAAGTTAATCTTTCTTTCTTTTTTCTTTTTTTGTTTTCTTGACACAGGGCTTCTCTGTGTAGCCTTGGCTATCCTGGAGTTCTATCTTTCATACTCACAAATTAACCAACATTTTAGAATTATTTGCTTTGCACAAATGACTAAGTTGCAAAACAAATATTCATTAACTGATTTCTAGTCTTTAAGTATTACACTGGTTAACATAGCTATATATATTATACTTACATGTATTATACTTATTTAATTGTGTTATCAGTTGTAGATATGATGGATGGCTAGCTTCTTACTTGTCACATCATAGTGATGGAATACCTGACAGATCAGTTTTAAGCTAGGAAAGCGTTATTTTGGCCCACAGTTTCAAGGGATTTTTCTTTATCATGGCTGTGAATGATGGGTGAGAGGTATACCTCAACTTGTTTCTGTAGGATTGTGAGACATCTGGCGACAGTGTGATCAACCAACAAGGAAGCACATGACTGGACAGGACCAGAAGGACCAGGCTACAGACCTCAATAAGGCCTGCTCTTAGGAAACATCTCTACCATGACGCATCATATTCCAAAACATTTGCAAACTCTGGGCATGCTAGCCTGGGGGAGCTATTTCACATTTAACCTTTTACAGGAATTTAGAGGATTTAGACACCACCATACGTGTTTAGCAACATTGAAAGTATTTCCTTGGGAGAGCTAGGATTTGAATTTGAACAATATTCTGCTTCATTTTACTTAAACATTTTATTTTAGCTAATACTACAGGATATAATTGAAATAAATGACATAATACTAATGATGTTTTCAACATGTCTCATGTTTTTTTTAAAATTTATTTAGTTGAAAAAGTATCAGAGCATAAATATTTATGAGTTGCTATTTTGAGGTATACTAGTTTAAGCACTGATTTTTCTATTAAGCCCTTGCACTCATTCAAATTTCTCACATGCTGCTTCTGTTTACTAAATGTTATCCTGGGCTTGAAAGTTCTAATGAATTTTTAATTGTGAAATGCTGATATGGCTTTCTGGTAATATTCAAATGCTGTCTGTCATCATACATTTTACCAAGCAATCTCCCTTACCTGCTTATCACTTGGAGCTTACTTACTCTTTGACAACTTATAATTTGACTTGTTTGACATACCACCAGAAATATCTTATTTTATTTTGTAGTCTGTCCTTACACAAGTTACTTATATTGAAATTTCCTATTTACATATTGGAACAACTTAATTGGATTGTTATCTTAGTTTCTTCTACAAAAAACAAACATTCTGTATACAAAACTGAACTTAAGGTTCACTCACATTGCTCCTGTTTATTTGAGAACATTATTTGTTATTCATTGAAAAAACTGCCTGTTTACTATTTTTTGCATAGTTTCATTCTATTTATAAGCTAAGGGAATCTTTGAAAATACTTGAAATATATGTAAAGTCCTATCACTTTCCAAGGTAAAAATATTCTGTTAGCATATATGAAAGATGCTGTATGGCTACTTATAAACATCATTATTTTTATCTATATTTGTGTATCATAAAGGAGTATAGATAGAAATGAAATCTCCTTTGACAGAGAGTTCATGTGCAGAACAACTGAGGTCAAAGTTTTCATTTTATTACCGGAAAAGTTCGAATCACATGACCCTCAAGTTTTAATTTAAGTGTTGTAAGGAAGGAAAAAAGGTTAATTTAATAAAAGATACAATGTAAAAGAATTAATAGAATGTTTTCAGAGCATTATAAAGGAACTAAGTAGAAATGTATAAATCAGTTGATTTCTCTGCTTTCTCTAGTGCGATAACGTGTATCTTCAATGTAAATTATATGATCACTTATTTACAATTCATTAGAAACAAGTCAGTTGAATACCTATTTTGTGTTATTCTTTTTTTTTTTTAATTTGGGAATTTCATGTATGAGCACCATATTTATTTTATTGTCCTCTCCATCTCATGTTTATAATTCATCTCACATCTTTTTCGCTCTTCAGTTTAGAGCTTCTTATTTTTTTAACTAAAATTTTTATATATTTACATAGATGTATACTAATAAAAAACCTGCTGAGATCACTTAGTGTTGATAATATGTTTTTTATGACTATCTACTTGGGATTCACTAACCTATCATGGGGCTTGTCCTTGAATAAAGTTGATTCTCCCTCTCCTAACAATGAAAAATTAATTAATCTCAGTATTGTTTTTGTTTTGTTATTCTTGTTTTGTTTTGTTTGTTTGTTTGGTTGGTTGGTTTTGTAGTGGTGAAATCCAGTGAGAATTCCCCAGTTGAAATTCACATTTCAATTGTGTTGATATTTTTAGGTCCTGTTTAGGACACTGTATTGTTGGTATATCTTGTATAGAGCTAAGCCCTGAGTCCTAGTTCACTACCTGGCACTGGGGAATGTGTGGGTCCTTGAAGAGAACTGACTATTGCTACTTCACTAAGCCAGTATAAGAGTTCTGACTTCTCTAAATATTTACTTCACAAGTAAGCACAGCTCTCACTGTTCAGAAAATAAGCTTGTTTTTGTTTTTTGGGTTTTTTATTCCACAGGGAGAGACTTCTGTATAACTCTTTACCTTTAATAGTATTTTTCAAATATATATGTGAGTCTAGATATAACTTCTGAACAAACATTAATCTTTAACATTAGTTGTGGTACTCATATGGTAGCCGGCAACAGTTTACAAAACAATGAATAAGGAGGAAAATAAGTAGATATGAAATATCCCGTTTAAGTCTTTTCAATTATCTTCTGATTCAGTTTTCCTCAGTACCCAGATCTATATTGGGGGCTTACAGCATATTGGACAGTACAGTCCTTAACCAAAATTTCTCAATTCGTGGGTTTCTAGGTGATTTCCTTGTGAAAGTTTCCTCTGAATTTCAGAGAATAGTAAACTCTGGATGTGTCCTTTACAACATCCAGACCAAAATTGGACCTCTCAAAGTGAGTTCCCCAGTCAAACGCCTCACTTGAAAACCAAAGGGCTAGGAATGGAAGCAGTTTATCAGTGTTCCTCTAGGTTACTGCGCTGCATGCTGCTAACAGCAAACTAAGTCATGGTAGTCATTAGCTTTATGGCCAGTTATGGTAGCTGGAGTTGCATCTTGAGGTATCGGTTTGATTCATGGTCATTTAAAAAGGCATAGATATGAGAAAGAAAATTGATGCTTGTTCCAAGTACTAGGAAGGAGATCAGAGAGATTAAGGTAGTGATGATAGTAGCCAGGATGTATTACAAACATGTAGGAAACAGGAATATACTTAGTTAATAAATAAACCACAAAATATTTCTTACCAGGCAGCCCAACTCTAGCCACCATATATTCTTAAAGGCTAGGAAGAAAGCTGAAATCAGTGAAAAAAAAAAAAAACAACCAATTAATTGGTTTTTGTGTACAAAGACATTAAGGCACCAGCCTACATAATTTTAGTTTTCTTTAAATGTTTTTTATTTTAAAATTTCAAACAATATATTTCTTTCATATTTTCCATTCCCCCAAACATCTAAATCTTCTCTACCCATCCAATTTCATGGTCCTTTACTCTCACCCTCAAAAAATCAAATGCAAAAAGCAACCAAAATATGAAAATCAAGACAAAGATGAAAAAGGAGGAGAAGGAGGAGGAGGAGGAGGAGAAGAAGAAGAAGAAAAAGAAGAAGAAGAAGAAGAAGAAGAAGAAGAAGAAGAAGAAGAAGAAGAAGAAGAAGAAGAAGAAGAAGAAGCCCTTCCTCAAACAAGACAAACAAGCATGGAGTCAATTTCATGTTGGCCAACTATTCAATGGCATGGGACAGTGCTGGGAATCTTTCTGGTTTAATTCTATGCAAGTCTTGTACATAATGGAAGTTTCCTTGAGTTCATCTGAATACCATGGGGGTAGAGGGAGATAGAAGCATTTGTTTCCTTTGAATCATTTACCACCTATTACTCTTCCAACATTTCCACTGTCTCTTGAGCATAGATTACTGAGCCTTAAAGGGATGAAACTTGACAAACATTTGATATTTATGATTGAATATTTCAAAAATTCTAACTCACTGTACATTGCTCAGTTTTGGGTAATTATCGTCTATTGCAAGAAGGAATTTTTGTGATGATTGTTGATGGATCCTCTGTTCTATGAGTATAACAATATTTCAATAGTGGTCATTTTTTATTGTTATCACTCTTTAGCAAAATAATGGTAGTAGGGTTTTACTAGGCTCATAACATATCTAGTGTCATGTCACTTTAATAGTATGGGATAGGTGTTCAATCTCATTAAATGTATCTGAAATCCAAAACAAATAAACAAATAAACAAACAAACAAAAAACCCCAGTTAGTTACTATCATAACTTTTGTGCATCTATTGCTCTTGTATATATTGCAGGCATATCACTATTGTAAATCACAGGGCTAGTACCTGGGTGAAACTGAGGGTTAATTTTATCCTCTGGTACCATGCAAATTATTTTCTAGCACCATTCACCATTTTCTAGCACACAATGACATATATTTTGGCAAAATCTCTCTTTTTTCATGTTCAATGTCATGTGTAATTTGTGTTTTCAAAATAGAGCCTTGGCATCAAGTTAGGAACCTGTAATCTTGGAGTTTGTGGAGACTGTACAGGCTCTTCAGGCCCTGGGAACTTTACTTTATGCCATATAGTTGTGGCATTATCTCCTAAATCATTTAGTAACTCCATTTAAATTTTTTATATATGTATGTTTCCAGGAAATTCTATGGTAATATATTTCCATATCGGCTTTCAAAAGGCCATTATTGATAGCTGACCTTATTTCTAATTCCTCCTTTGCTGTGAATTCCTTTCCTCTTTTTCAATTAATCATCCTATTCTACTTCTTCCTTTAATTTTATAATAATTATTGGAACATGACAATCCAATTAATAATGTCATAGATTAGAATGAATGAGATGAAGAACACATGTGTTTTGTGAACAATAATGGAGTAGGATCCATTGCTGTTTCTGATTCCTTGGTTCAGATTAAAATAGCATTATTCAAGTGAAGAATTAGACATTGGAAAGGAAAAAAATTCTCAAATTAATATATATAATTATGAATGTGACTGAAATAAAGGAATTGAAGTTGTCCCCTTATCAGTAACTTACTCTAGCAAAAACTATCGCATTTAAATTACCAGTTTCTAGAAAACAATAATGAATTTATTCTCAAATTCAAAACAAAAAGCAATGTCCAAGATTAATTTTTTCAACCTTTCATAAAGTCAAAGTTATAAGCAGTAATTATGACTGTGTGTGTGTTTGTGTGTGTGTGTGTGTGTGTAAAAATCACTGCATACAAATAATGTGCTGACTAAAAGTTTTGGATTTTTTTGTTTTTGTTTTTGTTTGTTGGCTCTTTTGAGACAGGATTTCTTTGTGTAGCCATGGCTGTCTTGGACTTGTTTTATAGACCAGCTGGCCTCGAACTCACAGAGATCTGCCTGCCAATACCTCCCCAAGTGCTGGGATTACAGGTATGCACCACTGCACCTGACTTTGGATTCTTGATAAAGAAAGAATAATACATAGAATGTCTCATTGTTAAAGTAAATCATGGTTGATTTCTGATAAATTTAATACATTTTTAGTAATATGTAAAAGCACAAAATATACTATTTTATACTTTCATGACTTACAAAAACATATTCAACAAAAAGAAACAAGATAAATATTAAAATAGCATTATCATTAATATAAAATATGTTAAAATAATAAACACTGAAGAAAAATCCAAAATAAAATAATAATAAAGGATTATAAGTCAATGCAGACCATATATAAGTCAGGCACATATTAATATGCATAAAGCAAAGACAGGGACTTTCTCAAACAAGGGAGTTCCTCAAGTTTGAGTACAGAGGATAATTGTAGGTAACTTCGCATCCTAAAAATACTCCAAATGTTCCTGACACTTTGATCTTCTTTTCGTCCTATAACCTTCCTAAGTTTTAAATATTAGATATTTAAATCTTAAAATCTCTGTTCATGTTCCTCCAAATTTCTCTAGGCCATTCTTGTTCCCTTAGGAAAACTCTCATGGGACATTTTGACTCTTTCTTGGGCTATTCTACACAGATAGGGTGAAAATCACTTTCCTTCCAGAAGGGAAAGGAAAGATGAATTGCTTTTTTAAAACTATGATCCATATAACCACAAAGGTTAAGTGTCAAATAAAGAATTGAATGGGGGAAGGGGGAAATGAAATCGGTTGTAGAAACATCAAAGATTAAGGGATCAGTTAGATTTATAGGCAAGACCACTTTAGAATCACACTCTCTGTATTGAGAGGAAGGGAGGCGTTGGGGAAGAAAAAACTCCCCAACCTGAAATGCCTGATGTTATCTCATATTCAAGTATAGTTCACATGTAATTGGACTCTGTTATGTTGCTCTTCATTGCTTCTAAGAAATTGAAGCTAAGATTCTGTTGCTGAAGGCACTGCACATCTCAGAGGCAGAGTTTGGAGGAACAGAGCTATAAAAAAAACCTGCCAACTCCCCCCCCCCCACCAAGGATTGGACTTTATAATGCCCTATGGAACTTTGCAAGATGCTATCAATAGTCCTACTTGGCTTACTTAAAGTTTACTAACCACCTTAATGACCAGCATGGTAAATATGCTATGGGGTTCAGTAGTTAGTAGCATTTATATCTTTAAAGTAATCAATAGCCATGTAATTGAAATAAAGGCCTTCTCAGGAATAGGAAAGGCATCATGAGCTGGTAAGGTAATGTTGAGGAGAACCTACTACTCATGCTTTCTCAAGCTAGTATACTCTTATACTGTGTAATTAATACTTATAAATAGAAATAAGTGTGGTTCTCACCTCTCAGAAAAGAAGATGGAATGCACAACAGTAATCCATAACTGGTAAAAATGTGAAGCAAAATACACAATAGGATTACAATTATTTTTTGATACATCAACAATACAAACCCTATGCCTAAGGCTCACAGAACAACACAGGAATGAAGGCAGAAAGTTGTGGGAGCTAGTGACCTCGGACAACTACTACAAGATCTTGTATTCTACAGATGACAGGAAGCTACACTCAGAATATAAACTACATGGCTGCCTAACTAAGACACCCACAATGACAAAACCAGTTGACATACTAAAGTGGTTAAAAGAAATCTCACAAGACCCTATTTCTAAATAGATAACTATAGACAATGAATGGCTTATGGGGAATCAGTGTTCTCCTGGGATGAAGGATAGGCCATCTAGTCCCACCTGGTCAGTCTTAAAGGATAATTAAACAAGAGCCCACAAATTATAGTTGAAGTTTCATGACATGGGGGTATTGCAATTGGAAGAGACAGGAAGAAATGTAGTACTTGTGTATGTGTAATCAATATAATAATATAAATTAAAAAAAATACAAAAACACAAAATGATATTTCTCACAGTCCTGACCAATATCATACAAAGAAGTGGCATTTCTATGTTCTTCAGTCTTGAAACACTGCTTATGGGAGCTTTGGACACATCATCTCTGACTTCTTGAAGTAAAAAAAAAAATCTGTCCCATCATCATAATTGTCCATGAGTCACTTTGAAAGTTTTTTTTATTTCTTCTTGAGCTTTGCCTTTCGGTGTAATATCTTTTCATTTCACCTGAAGTCTCCTTATTTAGATGGAGATAATGATACAAAACATCCTTTAATGCTCCTTACTTAACAAGAAATTTTATCTGTGGTATGCTATTGTGTCATGTAAAGCCAAGATTCAAGACAGATGGCTGGACAACCCAAGCTTAACCCATGAATTTACCAGTGATCCCCTCTTTCTCTTGAATATCCTGCTATTTTGCCTGGTACCAAAGAGGCGGTATAGTAATCCTATCCTTTGTACATTATTCTGACTATCCTCCAGTAGACAGTCATCTTCTTAGGACCAACATGTTAGTTAAAGTGTTGTGAGAAGTAATATATCATTTTGAATTACAATGAAAAAGATGCTCTGGCTATGAAAAGCTGGCCAATGTGCCAAATGATCCTTGGGAGCATAGAGAAGAGTTCACATGTTCATATAGCTCCACATCAGAGGTCAAACCTCTCTCACATATGCCAGGCCAAAGTGGAGCTGAGTCTTTCAGCAGGAAGTCCAGAACAAAAGTCTTAAATGGATGGACAAAGGATATTAGGCACTTCCTAAAATTCTGTGTTGATGATTTTCACAAAGGAGTGAACCCCACTTAGGCAAGAGCAACTATAGGACCAACTTTAACTTTCCTATTATTCCTGGTGCTGGCTCACTCCAACACAATACTGGAAATATCCATCTTTTCATTTGTCTGTAGTCCAATAAGTACCCTCTCATGTTTTTTTTTAATAAAAGTATTTTTCTACATTGTCACCATCTTGTTCAGGAATATCAGAGACCACTATGAAGCATACTTCAAGTAAAAACATTCTAGACCTCTCATACTAATTGTTTTCTCTTCTTCACCATTGACAGCTTCCTTCTCTAGAGTCTGCTATGATCTCTGATGAAGATGAAAGAAGTAATTGTAGTTTTCTGTGTTTTCAAATTTTTCTCAGTAGGATTGTCTTGGTCCTATCTACCCTGTCCTTATATAATAGAAATAGAATCCACACTTCAAGTCTCCATTGTACTAAGTTTTTTGTTATCTCAAGAATAAATTATCTAATGTAGAATTTGCACTCAGTATCTACCTTGCATAGCTTTAAAGAAAATAAGACAGTCAAGGATTTTATGTCATCTCTGTTTCAAATAATCAAAAAATTGTGTATAACCTTTTTGTTCTCAAAAAAGGAATAACAAATTTTGCAATCATATAAAATTTTATGATTTTTTCTTAATCTTAAATAAAGACAAACATTCCAGAAAACATTAATGCATTAACATACAGTATTCATAATTATATAATGGCATTAAAATAGAGGCTTTTAGAAAACTGTAACATCTGAAATCCTGAGAATGTTAGTTTGCTATACAGCAATGTTTTAAAAAATTAAAATATTATTTACAAGGCTACAACCTTATTTGGTATTCTTATGGTAACAACATAACAGATTTTGTCTTATGCTAAAGATAGTGGTGTAAACAAATACAGATCATTTCAAATAGCGTAGTATAAAATTGTACTCATTATGAGTATTATCAAAAAAATCTAAATTGATTATCCAGAAAGAACAGTTCAGTCCACTGATGAAAATGATCTGTGAATAATTTACAATTATTTCAAGCACAAAAATTACAAAAATAATGATAAAAGTTATTTTATGCTAAAATGTATAACTAAGATAATACTCTAAAGCACTGAAATCATTTATTTTTATAAGAATTCATGTATACTGAAGTTTTTGAAGTATTTTATGCAGTTGTTATACTTATGTAACTAAAATCAGCATTGTGAGTGAATGTACTTACATAACAGTGTTTATCTGTTTTTTCCTTTGTTGTAGGATATTCTGTTTGAGTAAGACTGGCTTAGCATTGAGTTACGATTTTTATTAGATTTGGTATTATGTCATATGATTTTTCTCTTCAATACTTTAAAACTCTACTTTCATATAGAAAATAAATTTTCTGCCAGATGGAAGATCATACTGGACACAACTATATTTGTAAAATTATTTAAAAGTTTGTCAACTTAGTCCATCTATTCTTTGGTATAATAGAATATTTTAACCCTTATTTTGTTTTCCAAAATGTATTATTTAATTTACTAGCATACTCTTTGATATTATCATATAATTCTTTTTATTGGTAGGTAAGTTATTATATTTGTATTAGTCAATGACTTGAGTAATTACACACATTTGCTTTGTAACAAGGTAATATAGCTCTCAACACATTTATTGTGCATTTCCTGATGGGGTACTTGTAAAATATTTATTTCATGGATTTTAAACTCATCAGAGAATTTTAATTTCTTTAATTTATTTTGTTTAGAACTTTCCAATTTGTGATCTTCCCTTAGCTTTTAAAAATATTCTTTCATAGTCATCAAGTTCCAATTTGGGTCAAAGAAGGACATCTAGGAGATCATTTTGATTTCACATAAAAACATGCTCTTTTTCCTTTAGTCTCATTTTTGGAACAGTAGTTCTTAAACCTTTGTCTTTTTCAAGAATTTTGTCTTGTGTTAAATGTCTCTATAACTGGAAACCTTGCAGAAGACTTATTTCTAAATATCCTCAAAAGTACTAAGTGAAATTTTTACAATGTATTTTTTGGCATCACTTCCTTGCTTTCTAAACTATTCTACAATAAAATGCATATTTTAAGTCCCTAGTTACTTTCCTCATTTTGATGTCCATAATATTCTCTTGAAATAAAATCAATTGTTCAAGATATCCCATTAACATATCTAAAACAATAAAAGTCAGATTTATATAAGCTACAGTACACTAGAATCAGCCATGTGGTAAAATAACTTCTGCTAAGAAGACGTTCTAACTAATCCCCGTGCTCTCTATAATTAATGAAGTTAGTTAAACATCACTTCTCCAATTTAAGTCATGTTTTCATCACACTAGGTTGAGAAGATGCTCATTCTATAATCAAGTTATTGGTACTAACAAACCTATGGCATCCCTGTGAAAGTAGTGCCCATGAACAACAACACTGGGGATTACAACTGGTCAATATGCAATCTTTGTAGCTCTATGAGAGAGATTCTTCAGCAGTGAACCGATGGGGTGAATAATTCAGGTAAGAATTGACATTGCTGGAGGCCAAATCGCTGAGATATTTCTCCATTAGAATTATAAGAACATGAGAGATTTTTGCAGAGGGAATAAAGGTCATTTGGTCCATCAAGGCATATCTTTTTCTGTACTCCATTTCCCCAAGGATGGCATCTAATTGTTTCTTGAATGACATTCCTACTTTTTGCCTCAACAACTTTGCCTGCAGGCTTTTCTTAGCATTTATTATTCTCCACATGAAAAGGTACTTTCTGAAATATGTGCTGAATTTATTTTTTAATTTCCATTTATGTCTTCTTGTCCAATAATCTGTGCTGAAATGGAAATAATAATTTAAGTTGACATTATCTGTGGCAGTTAAGACTTTATATGCTTCACATCAGACAGCTCCAAAACTGTCCTTAATGTTATATGCCTGGATTTACAGTTGAGACCACCAGACCTGCATAGCAAACAGTGGCAAAGGTTTCAGTTACAAGAGTGAATTTCCTTCAATAAAACTAACTGAAAATGTACTGAATTTATTGCAGGGTGCTCTTGTCACTTATAAATAGACATAAGGTCGTGTGAGTGATATATATATATATATATATATATATATATATATATATATATATATATGTGTGTGTGTGTGTGTGTGTGTGTGTGTGTGTGTGTGTGTGTGTGTGTGTGTGCGTGCTTCTGCTGGGACAGATGTTACACACTTGGAAATGGCTTTGCACAATGAAAGCCTAAATTTCTCTCCATTATCCCTTTAATGCCACAGCTCTCATGCTGCAAATGCAAATAACATGTGAGACCCTTACACATTAACAAAGTCAGCTACCAGCCTTACATGGAGCCATTGCCCCTCTCAGAAACAATATTATTATGTAGTTTTAAAAAATCATGGCATGTTCTTGATTGATGATTGTTGTGTGAGGACTCATCCCATTGTGGGCATTGCAGTTCTTGGGCTTCTGGTCTGGTCCTGGCTTATATTAAAAAGAGAGGTGCTGAGCTGGGGGTGATAGCCTTTCACCCAGCACCTGGGAGGGAAATGCAGTAAGATTTTTTTCTTTTCCTTTTCTTTCTTTCTTTTCTTCTTCTTCTTCTTCTTCTTCTTCTTCTTCTTCTTCTTCTTCTTCTTCTTCTTCTTCTTCTTCTTCTTCTTCTTCTTCTTCTTCTTCTTCTAACATCTCAATCATAGCCCCCTTTCTGTCTCCTCTAGGTCCCTCTGCTCTGTCCCTCCCTCATCCCCTTATCCCTCCTCCACAGTCCCTCCAAAAAGAGAGACCACCTCATCTCACAAACCAGCCTCAGCACGTCAAGTCTCATCAGGACTGTGTACTTCCTATTTCACAGTGTCATGGCAAAGCAGCCACACTAAGGTGAAATGATTGAAAGGCATGCAACTGAGACCACATCAGAGACAGCCCACATCCCCTTTCAGGGAGCCCCACATGGAGGCTAAGCTGCCCATTAGGTATATATGTGTAGAAGTTCTAGCTCTAGTCCATGCCTGGTCCTTCAATGGGGCTTTAGTCTCTCCAGGCACTTCTGGACCCAGGTTACTTGAGACTATTGTTCTTCTTGTGGAGTTCCTGTCACCTCCAGGTGGTTCTCTTTCTCCCCAACACTTCTACAAGCATCCCTATGCTAGATATTTTTAAATTTCAGGCCATCGTGGTCTACACAGAGAGGTCCAGGATGACCAGGAATACACAGGAAGACCAGGCATCAAAAACAAAACAACACAAGTGCCACAGAATGAAAGTCAGTAAGATTCATTGAATGTGGCTTCCTTTCTTGCCTTTCCCTTCCTGCCTTGAGGTCCTGCCTCGAGTTCCCTCTATGATGGGCCACAAATTATAAGCAATCCTCCTCCTCCCAAAATTGCTTTGTTCATGATATTTTATCACAGTGGAATGGAAAGTAAACTATGATGTCAAGAATACATAAATTTCCATATTCTGATCTAAGGCACCAACCATGGACAAAACGGGCAGTCATCATCAAACCCCTACCCAGATCTAGCCAAGGGACAGAACATTCTCCACAGCTAAGTGGAGACTGGGGACTGACTTTCACAGGATCTCTGGTGCCCCATATTTGGCCATGTCCCTTTGTGGGGGAGGCCCAATGGCACTCGGAAGAAGGATAGAGGACTACCAAGAAAAGACTTGATACCCTAGCACCATATTCAGGGGGAGGAGGTCCCCCACAGCCACAGTCATAGGGAAGGGGGATTGGGGTGAAAGTGGGAGGGAGGGAGGAATGGGAGGATGCATGGGATCGGATAGAAAATGAGATGTAATAGGAATTATTTTTAATTTTCAATAAAAATGTGTAAAAAAAAAAGAATACATAAATTTGGTCTTTTCATATTGTCCTACTGATCTCATGTTGTATTAATATGTATTTTTATTTTTAGTATGCTACTGACTTTAGCTAATAGATCTAACTCTATGTAGATTCCTTGAAGCCCCCAATATTATCCTATCCATATAATTCTCATTCCGTGGTGAAGCTTTACACAGTTTTCAATTGGCTTATCACAATTTTCATTTCTGCTAATATTTCAGTTGTTTCCTCTGTTGCTGGTGCTGATTGGTTAGTGAAGGTATGTGTCATATCCTCCTTCATAATATTAACAAAATGTCAAATGTTTGAGTTTTCCCCATTCTTTTACTCAAGTATTTGGCTCACTAGTTAAGAGCCATTATACTCACACTTCTGTTACATTTATTCTTATATCTAGAACACAGAATAATCCAGTTGAATGAAATACAGCTGTCTGTCTTTATGTAAGGAGCAATGACTCTGTGAGGATTATTCCTTTTAAAAAGGTTTATCGCATTTGTTTACTGCTCTAGAGGCAGTAGAACTCGGGTGAATGGTGACAACAAATGAGGCAGATCAAAGTCCCATGAAATAGGTAACTATATTTAGAGAATCAGACAATTTAAACTAAGAAGAATCACAGGAATGACATGTATAATCACAAGAGCAAGCTGCGCGTGCGCACACACACACACACACACACACACACACACACACACACACACACATACACAAAACCAAACCAACATGTCTTTTTATAGAGGCACATTAACAAACAACATTACATGCTGTAATGAATAATATGAAGGAGTTTCATGTCCATCTGTTATACCTCGCAGGGCATGAACTCTTAATTCAAGAACAAGTACATGTTTTTGAAGACACTGATATCACAAGGTTTCTTGTAGTTTCCTCATAAGCACAGAGGAATCTGGTCACACAACATGGACTATTTTCTGAAACAAATTATTCTCAGTTGAGACAATGGTAATTTGTATTTTCTCAGGAATGAGGCAGGAAGTATTTCACTATCATGAAGGAATTCAAGACACAACTCAAATGAGAGTGAGGTAGAAGCTGTATCTAGAAATGTGTCTAATCTTACTTTCAAAATTTGGCTTTTATAACAATTGCAACTTTACAATTTTAGAGCAAATTTATTTTAGGTCTTATTTAGTACAAATGACTCTGCATTTAGGTCAACAATCCAAATTTTATATTTAAATTAATTTATATGTGTGGCTAATTTAAAACATAATATAACTTAGTCAATATCAAAAGTTACTTTAAGCTTCATTCATGTTATTGACCTTTCTTTAAGACTATATTAAAATAAAACAACAAGTATACTTTATGAAAAAATCATGTAAAGGAGTATCCTTTCTTATTATCGGGGTCATTATCAGGGTCATTAGTCATTGTCACAAGTCTAAGAGAGACTTCCTTATGATAGCTAGAGAATCTTTAATCACAAAAGAAAGGAAAAGTTTTGAAAAAGAAACATTTTCTCTTATTTTTATCATGAATGGCAGCAGGACACGCTTTCTTTATCATGAGCGAAGGGAATCTCTCTTACTATCTGTCCTTTGAAACAATTTTGGGGATGAGAAGGTCACCAAGTTCTAGAAAAAAGACCATGGCTCAGAGAATATTTAGAGTTTCTTAGCCTCTTTTCAAAGTTGGAAAAGTAGTTGGATCTTTCAATTGCATTTTCAACTGTAAAAGTTCCAATCCCTAGTGACCACACTAATAGAATAATTAAAGGGCTGATGATCATAAGGTCATGATCCTTATGGTAAGATCTCAACGGTGTTTCCTTGATTACTTAATCTCAGCTGGATGCTTTTATATGACATTTTCACTGGAGATGAGACATGGTACCTTGCAGAATAGTTGTATGTAATACAAAATAATGCAGCACTGCCAAGGAAGAGGAGAGAATTAGTCAACAGTTAGTAGTGTCAAAGGATAAGGGTGAGTTTATTTCCTGGAAGATAAACAATATGATGTATATTTTGCACATTATTCAAATGTCAATGTTTTTTTCCTTTTGAAAACAACTAATTGACTAATAGAAATATATACACTGCATATTAATGGAATATATATTATGCAACATTTTTGCATATGTATAGACATTTTAATATTTATGTCAGTTTAGGCATAAATCTGCCTTCTCGTTTATCACTTTTTTGTGAAATGTATTCAAAGTCTTATCACGCGTAGCTATGTTCAATCTATAGCATATACTTTTACTAGTTACCATACTTTATAGTTGTAAGGAATATTAAGGTAGTCATTGATTACCCTTTCCTTATTGATTCCCTAGCCCATATATGTTTTATTGCTATTGAACATCAGTCACTTTGAATCATATTAAAATTTTTTCTTAGGAGAAATGAAATGGTTGATTGCCAAGTATACATGACCCACATTTTATGGTATTTCACAATCATGTTACCAAGAAAAATATGGAATACAGTAGTTTAACCTCATGACTATTATGTGAAGACATAAATAGCTTGATATTCTACTTGAAATTATATTAAAATTCATTTGTGCTTTATTGTGGAATAAATAGACAAATTTCTAACATTTTTACTAATGTGTATACTATTCATCAGTTTTCTGTAGTTTATAATTTTAGAAAGACTAGCACTGATAGTCATTTTACTTACTAATATGTTCAGAAAAGCCAACATAACAAACATAATTAGAAGACTATATGAAATCCTGCCTTTAATAACTCAATCTAAACTGTCAGATTACATTATTTGAAGCAGATGAAGATGTATTTGCCTTTTAGGTGTTAATTAAATTGGCACAATTATAAACTTGTAATTTGTGATGAAGCAGAACACTGACCGTTGTAGCCTGAAGTTCATGTTCACCATATACCACCATTATTCTAATAAATAAATGATTTTTAAATGTAAATTATTATTGCAAGTAAAATGCGTTTTGGCTCGAGCTTGCCTCTCATAGAAGCTGGCATGGATCTCACCAATCCCTTTCTTCTCCCTAGTCTATCCCTTTCAACAAACACTTTAACAGCTGTGAATGTAAACAAGTTACATTTGGCAAAAGTCGGAACCAGATGCCGAAGTCTGAATGTATGTTCTATTCAAAGCTCAGCGCCTGCTGCTCATGCCTCACTGTCACCTTGGTTGGCTCCCTGTTTAGGTATCTACTGGCAGAACACACAGTCTCATCTGGAAGTAGTTTTGCGGTCATGCGGGTGTGTTCTGGTTCTGCTTATCTTAGCTGGCTACAGGTATTTTTTTTTTGTAATTTACTGAAACTATGACTACTTTGAGAAAAGTATTATATATTACATATCATAGTACAATACATATGTACATACACATATATAGTATATATGCCATATATGTGCAAAAATTTGTTTTGAGGGATAAATTGAAGTTTGTTGGTATTAAAGTCAACCTTTTGGAAATTAAAATTTCACTCAGTTTTTATATATATAACTATTATATATAAAATCATTAAAACACACAACTAAGCAATAGACCTTCAAACGAATGCACACCATAAATTCATGCTAGATGTTGAACTGGCAATAATTTATTACCTACCCAAAGAATTATAGGCTTATCTCAACTTGGATTATTTTTTGGTGTGTTGTTTGTATTTCTACCATGTTTCATCTGGGACAGGGATGTACTATGTGGCTCGGCCTGGTGAGTAACTCACTAGGTATGCCAGGTTACTCTCAGATTCGTAGAGGTTCTTCTCTGCCTGTCTTCTTAGTGCTGCTAATCCAGTTGGGAGCACCATACCCAGCTCGGATACATATTTATTTATTTAAAATATATTTTAAATGAAATAGAATTAATCACTTTTCACACTCCATTTCCTTCCCTCCGCCACCTCCTAGTTACCATCCTTCAAACTTTTCCCAAGCCCACCCATTCTCAAGGAAATAACCTCTTTTTCATTGATTATTATTGTTACACACACAACACACACACACACACACACACACACACACACACACACACACATACACACAGAGTTTTTGTTTGTTTTGAGATTTAGTCTAACAAAGAAGAAAAGTGTGAGGCACCAGAAGGTACCAGAAGGCAATAAAACAGATAAGGAAGTCTCTCATTAGAATTTTAGTTACTTTCACATTGTTATGACAAAATATCTGAAAAGAGACAATGTAAAGGAAGAATAGATTAACTCAACTTCTAGTTTGAGACAACACACTCTTCATGTCAGATAAAGCCCTAGAGAAGGAGGCCATTAGATATTTTTGCATCAAAACCCAGAAAACAGTGAATGAACTGGAAGAAAGATCAAACTAGGAATGCCACTATCTGTCACTAAAACCCCTTCCTTCATCGTGGCTCCTAATGTAATGGTTCCAATAGTCTTCATAATGAAAAGTGTGTGAGCTGGAAACCCAGTATTCAATTCCTGCCCCTAGCAAAGGTTGACTTCCACCGAATGAAACAATGTTTTGGGGGGTCCCTTTTATATATTTTGAGAGGTTCAAAACTGAGAGACAGAATGAGGAGAGATCTTGACTTATGTTTCCCTGTATTCATGAGATTTCTGTAGGAACCAGGTCAGACTGGGCTGTCTGCCTGTCTTGTTTCATGTCCTGTTTCTAGCAGCTTCCACATCTCTGTTTATCTTGGTTAGCTAGTCATGTTTTCTGCTCTGAGAATGCGCCCCTCCCTTCCTAGAGACTTTTCCTCCTGTGTGCGATTATCTCTTGAGGGATTTCTCCTAGGAAGAGGATTCCTGTTTTGCTCCCTATAAGAAGGCTCTTTGGAACTCTGGACGAGAATAATAAACCGCTGCTGTGGCTGCTGCTGCAGCTGCTGCAGCTGCTGCGGCTGCTGCTCTCTTAGCACAAAGGACCCGCTGTGTTAGTGTGTGTGTGTGTGTGTGTGTGTGTGTGTGTGTGTGTGTGTGTGTGTGTGTGTGTATGAGTTAAATCCGCCGCAGTCCCTCACCCTCGACTCGGTACCGCGGTGGCACGGGCGCCACAGATTTCCACATTGTTTTTATTTTATCAAACAAAAGAAGGTATGATTTTAAGTGGTATAGGTTTAGAAGACATAATCAAGCTATAACTAGAAAATAAAAACACAGTATGATTCTTTTTAAAATTTCTTTTAACTTTTTATTTTAATTTTATTAATTTATTCAGATTACAACTCAATCGCTATCACAGTAAGATTTTTGACTGAAGAAGTAAACTTAGAAAAACTGTGGCATATGAAGATTAAATAATGCATTATTAAAAACAGCAGCAGCAACAGC
The DNA here is from genome assembly GCF_964271855.1 of Acomys minous. Taxonomy (NCBI): domain Eukaryota; kingdom Metazoa; phylum Chordata; class Mammalia; order Rodentia; family Muridae; genus Acomys; species Acomys minous. Next base: position 27,523,369 of record NC_140492.1, on the reverse strand, counting down.
AAAATTGTTTCTGGTGTTCTTTTGCAAAAGCATAGGAGCAGAAATCACACAAAAGTGAGAAACTGACAATAATGTATCTCTATAAATTTCATTTTCATGAAAGCCAATATAGATCATTTACATGAGTATGTGTGGACTCTTAGAACGATTTACATGTATCTTGATAAGAACTCTCAAAATAATCTAAAAATAGATATCCATCAGAGTGTTCAGTTTTGTTGTTGTGGAAATTCAGCTATAATGTTAGACAACTGGCTCAGGATTAGTAGGTAGAGGAGATTTCATGAGTGATACTATGTATGGGATCTTTCACAATAATGACTCCAAGAGGCAGGTTGCCACCGAGGAAGCACCTTTTGATGCTGGTTTTTGTTTGTGTGTGTGTGTGTGTGTGTGTGTGTGTGTGTGTGTGTGTGTATGTGTGTGTGTTTACTTTCTTAATCTGGACATAGATATTGCTCACGTCTGCTTTCAGCGCCTTTTTTCTCTTACTAGAGTGTCCTTCACCATTTCTCACCCACCACTCACTCCTTTACACGTATACCCTTACACTCACATATTAAGAGAAAATTCAAAGATGTGTTTGCAAAATAAACTATAGCAAAACCAGGAAAACACACTGCTTCCTTACAAACCTGGTAAACTTACTTTTACTCAAAGGAATGATCGCTAGTCTGGTTCATTGGAAAAGATAGAATAAATTGGAATAACGATAGAAATAAAAAGACAAAAATATCAAAACAAAACTAAATAAATAAATTTTGATTGTGAGCCTAGTCCTAGACTCACTTTGTAGTCCAGGCTGGCCTCCAGCTCAAAGAGATGCACCTACCTGCCTCTGCCTTGCAGATTGCTGGGATTACAGCCATGTGCCACCAGGCCCCACATCAAAGAATATCTTAACAGCCTTTTTTAGAGCTAGATTGATTTGTATAATGAATTAACTAAAACACTAGAAACAATATAAGCTATTTATGTGTATTCAAGTATGATTAATAATACTACAAACATTTTAAAAGAAATATAATAGATATGTGCCTTTAAACCAAATGTTAACATTATAAATCCTGTTTATAATTACACAGAAATTTTGGTAAGCAGGGTTTCTCAGTGGGTAGACTTCTCTTTAGCATGACAGTCCAAATTTAATTCAGGGGCAAAGATGGCAAAAGAAGAAAAATATTTCCCACTAATTGTCACATGTCTTTCATTGGTATGCTGTGGATTTTGTGCATGTCCACACACAAATATATAAATAAATGACTGAATGAGGAAAGTTATTTAAAGAATCGGACAAAAAGTATAAATTAAAGGACAAAAGGATGAATTTTAATTTTTATTTTATATTTATGTTGCTGTGGTTCAATGAAATTATGAATTTGTGAGTAAATTAATCAATCAATTTATAAACCTATTTGTGGTATAAGAATTGAATGGATAAGAAGTTAAAAAGGATTTGTGTATTGTATAAATCTTGGAAATAAAAGAAAACTGAAGGGATAATACCAATCAACAGGTAATCAGTATTATATAAAATGTCTTGTAGAAAAATAGGTTTAATTTTTATAACACATTTAATTTCTGAGATTATAATTATGACACGTCTCCCTTTCCTTCTGTCTATGCAAACCATCCCATATAGCTCTTTCTTTGTTTTTTTTTACAATTTCATGGTCTCTTGTTTTACTAATTGATAGTGCAGCATGTATACACACATATGTACATACATGCATACATACATATAAATGTACATATACATATACATCCAATGCATATACATACATACATACTTATATACATACTACATATGCCTAAATAAAACCTGCTCAGTCTCTATAATGTTACTTGTTCATATGTATGTTTTCTGCACTGACAGTTTTGCACTGGACAACAAATTAGTGTGTTTTATCCTGGGAAAAATACCTCTTCCCTTGCAGGTTTCCGCAGGTGCCTATACGTCTCTAGATGGGCTTGACTTGTGGGCTTTTCCACATTCAGTTTGGCATGGTCATTGGTGTCATCATTTTCATCTCATGTTTGCAAAGATATATTATTGAGTCTGTCTTTGTTAAGTTAGCTTCTCCTTTGTAACATAACTGTGCCTCTGAAAATGAATCTGCAGAACAGAAAAGACACAAATGAGCTGACTTTATGCAATGGATTCCTGTACAAAGGCATTAAATAGTAACATTGCAAAGGGACGGTCACCATTATTGCAAAGTATGAGTTTAGTTAAGCTTAGAAAAAAACATAAGTTTTTAAAAAACACTTTTCTTGATTTGATATAAAATAAGCAAAGTAAATGAAATATGTATGTATATATTAGAGAATGATATTATCAAATAAAATACTATAGGGCATTTTAATGCATTATGATATTATAGAAAGAATACCAATTCATTGTATAAGCTTTGCTAAATAATGCACATGATGTCTTTTAATGATGAGCTTCCAGTTTTTATCTTGTATATCGATAATGTCTACCTAATATTTAGGCTATTTTGTTAAGAGGTAGAATGAAAGTAATTGATGTCTTGTTATCTAGTAAACACATGACCTCCCATCTGTCTCCTCCACGATGGAAACAGAATTGTAAAGATAGTATTGTAGATCGTACTATGATATTGGAAAGATAGTTTTGAAAAAGGTAAGGTTTTAAATATGATTCAGCCACAACTTGAAATACACTCAAGATTCCAGGACATACTGAGCTTTCTGATAATGTGAAAAATATTTTGTCACTTGACACATCTAACCAAGACAGTCCCTGAAGTGGAGAAAGCATAAATATAATAATAATGGTAGAAATATGTGTGTAGTTCTGTTTCATAACAAAGAAGTGATTGTTTTCAGTCAATATGTATCACAATTACCTCAGCTTTAAAAGATTTCCAAATAATCAGTTAAAAAATTGTATGCTAAAAAAAGATGTGAGTACTGAATTTAAACCATGAAGAATATTTGAAATATCAAGTTCCAAGAAATGTATTGTATTGCTCTCAAAATCGTAAAAATAAATAAATAAGTAAAAATAAAGAAAAGAAAAAGACTCCCTCCTTTTACTGCTATAGGGAAAAGGAAGGTTAGAAGATAAAGAGAGTAAAAGGATCTCAAATTTTTAGGACTGAAAATTGAAAGATCCACAATTTCTCTGTGCAAGGCAATGTAACTGATAAAAATATTAAGTTAAAAAAATTTTTTGGAAGAAGACATATTCCTACATGTTGAATAGACTGCATGCCAAGTTCAATGCCTCAAAGAGGCAGGCTTTTAGGTATTACACCTGATTCTAATATCTATGCTTCTGTAATTCATATGTTTGCAATATTCCTATGAGGGTAAAATTTCTATAATTAACTTTGCCAAGCATGACTGTGGTGAGATTTTTAATTTTGTCTATTGTGGTGTCCTACCTGGGGAGAATCATATTTGTGCTGTACCTGAAAGGTCACACAATAGTAAGGTACTACAATTTACAAATGATAAGTTTTAATATATCCACATGCTTTAAAGTTACATTACTTTATTCAAATGAATAATCATTTTAAGAAGGTAAGAATAAAATTTTATTATATGATTAGCTAGACCTGTATAAAACATGTCACTTAGAAAAGAAAATATATAAATACCTACTTAAATTTTTATTTATAACAATAAATCACCTTGATTATTTTAAAGTATACAACACTTTAAAGTGGTTATTTTTACACAAATATAAAAATAATCGTATTTTCTGCTGGATAAGTCTCTGTGTTTTAATGATAAGGTCCTAGGTGGTTTCAGGCAATAAGATTTCCATTTTAAAATTGAAAACTTTCATTATGAATTATGGATTATTACTGGTCAAGAAGCGAACACAAAGGAATGAGAAAAGGAGTAGTAGATTTGAAGAATGTGAAACCAATAATACTCTGGGAGCTGAAACCAATTAGGAAGGTAGTACTGAAGATACTGCACAGCAAATCCAAAATGAGGAACAAGTGAGATAATAAAACGGCATGGTCTGAAGCCCCTAACAACCATGGAATGTGAAGAATCACTGAGAGGGTAATGTCAACACCTTAATAAGCAATTTATGAGGGACTCAAGGCTGGACGATTTCTGTTGTGGAATCCGGAGCCGTGGAAGAAAAGGAAGAGCTGGACAATGTCATTAATTTGTGTTGTAACCCTATAGTTATTAGTTTCTGTGGAGCTGGTAATTGGAAATGGGTTAAAAATGGCAGATCATTACATGGAAAGATTTTAGAAAGTATAATGGTTTGTTCTTTGAGGGAGAAGAGAGAAATGAATCTGATAAAAATGTGGTAAATCATTTTTTTTTCTATCTTATTAGCAGGTCATCACAGTACATTTCTAGTTTGTACTCCCAAACAAAGAAGGAAATATATAGTGGTGAACTATATATGATATCTGAAGCAAAACAAGTATTATTCAACTAATATAATATTTTTGCAGTTTTGAAGCTATTGTGAAAAGTGTTGTTTTCTTGAATTTTTTTCCTCAGTTCATTTGTATATAAGAGTGGTAATACATTTTTTCCTTTTTTTTTTCTTTCTTTCTTTTTTTACTTAATCTTGTATCAAGCCACTTCACTGAAAGGGTGTATCAGCTGTAAGATTTCCCTGGTAGAATTTTTAGTTACTTCTGGATACTATCATATCATCTGAAGATAATGATACTTTGACTTGTTTTTTCCAATTTGAATCCCATTGATCTCATTACATTGTCTTATTGGTCTACATACAACTTTAAGTACTCTATTGTTTTTTGGTTTAACTATAACCATGCAAGTGAATGACTTGTAGAGTAAAACTTTAAACAGTGGAGAAAGAACTTGAAGGAGATATCAAAAGCTGGAGAAATCTTCCATGCTAATAAATTGCTAGGATTAATCTAGTAAAATTAGTCATCCTAACAAAGTCAATCTGCAGGTTCAAGGAAATCCCCATCAAAATTTTCAACACAATTCTTTAAATAACTTTAAAGATTATTTCTCTATTTCATATAGAAAAACAAAAAACCTAGCATACCTAAAACTTTGAAAATATATATTATCTGGAAAATTATGCATGACTTAATTTAATAATTTCTATTTGTTCACATGGCCACAAGTATGCTTTCAATCAGAAAAAAATAATAAAAACCTCTCTATTCCTCATTAATTTTTCTGTAACTATCTATGAGGAATAAGCAAATGACATGGGCTGATACGGATGAACCAGCTTGCAAGGTAACTTTCAATTCTGGGTTAAATTATCAAGAACCATGTACATGAAGCAAGATCACCAAATGTGTGCTGTAGTATTCATGCACCTCCTGACACACACACACACACACACACACACACACACACACACACACACGCTAAACTGTAATAAAAAATAAAAATAAGAAGGCCCATTATTCAGATTGTTCCCATTAAAGTTTATGCACTGTGTACTGAATATTTACATAGTCTACATAGTTTTTTCACATTTCATTTTCCCTATAAGATCATAAAGATCTTTCAACCAACACACAACATCGGTGTATTGGGTTACCAACAAGCTCTGCTATGTAGATAAGCATACAGATATTAAAGAGACATCATATCTTGAGAGGAAATTAAAAGATCAGATATCTCGGCATATTTCTTTTAATTACTAGTAACAACATATGGTATACTTCTCTTTAGAAACTAAGTTATTATTTTACCAATGACCAGAGAAGAGTATCATGACAGGTATTTGATGGCCTAGATTTCAAAATAATACCTTTATTTTGATTCTCTAGACTTCTGTGATCATCAAGACAGTCATAAATTAGATGTTATTTTATATATAACACCCAAGAGCTTTATATGTTTTTTTTTAAAGAAAGAAAACCTGAAACCCCAAGTTCCTTTGGTGTCTCTGGTTGCCCCCTCTGAGGAAAGCCTCTGGATTCCTGAGGATGGCCCCTACCCCTCACCTGGATCCATCAGCTCCCCAAGTCCAGCAGGTAGCAGATACATCATTTTTCTTCCACTGCAACAGTTAAAAAACCCACCAATGATAGTCTGGATGCAACTTCCCTTGAGGCTGCTGATGTCATCCCGGAATGTCAGTTCCCAGATAAAACTGTCCTTTTAATACTTTTAATAACCTGACTTGGAGTCAGAGGTGGTGGTGGATGACTCCAAGGAAACAGTATTTTCTAGACAAGAAACCAAACCAAACCAAACCAAACAAACAAACAAACAAAAAAATAGGTGATGGACATACGAAGTCACTGAGACTGTGAGGGCATGTTCAAGTTTAACTTAGGCAAAAAAAAAAAAATATTAAGAAGATATAGCCATGAACTCACCCCACTAACAAAGAAGCATTTTGAAACCAATAGCTTTACAGAAAAAAGGTCAATATTCTTTCATTGATCAACCCATTTTTTCAATTTCTTGCAATGTTATTGTAAGTAGGTGTGTACAACAACGAATTCAATATAAAATATTCTCTTTAGTCTATGAAAGGTGATTTTTTTTACTCCATTTGAGCTTGGTTTCCAATTAAGACCAAGTCTGACCTAAGCCTGACACCATAAAGTCATCAGTTCAAGGAACAGACTATAGAAACCACTCACTGGAGGAACAGTTGAGAGAACTTGATTAAATAAGCCTAACCAATTCCATGACAAGCTTCATTTTCTCACTAAGCCAGTCTAGGCTTATGTTTCTCAGAAATAGAGACTTCAGTTCCAGGAAAAATCACAGAAAACGGGCAGCCAATCCCCAATCCCCTATGCACTTGTACCTGCACATCTAGTTTACAGCAATGGAAATAAAGATGACGTAACTGTATCTGGAATTCCCCTAACTGGCTTAAAAAGAGCTTAGAGCTCACTTTGTGGCTGCCAGTTTGTAAAGTGGTTGGACCCCTGCATGCAGGATTCTTACTTTCTTGAAATAAAAACACTCTTGACAATTGCATGTGTGAGTGGTGGTCTTTAAGGAGCAAGTTTTGGACCCTAACCCAGTCAATTAGGGAAAAGGGCAATCAAAGCTAACCTCAATAATGTGGAGAAATTTTATCTTAAGACTGGCCATATGTGCTTGACACCCTTATTTCATCTTGTGGTTAAATTTTCATGACAGAAGAATGAGATATGGTGGACACCTTCACCTAAGCCAATCAAAGACCTACCCAGGTAATTGCCTTGCTGCCCTCCAATCAGGATAAAGGTTACCTAACCCTTACTGAAATTCCCCTTACTGGTTTTAAAAGGAGCCTGCAAGTTCCACTCAGGGTTGCTATCTTGTAAACTAGTTGACCCCCACATGCAGGATTTCTTCCTAAATAAAAGCACTCTTGCTGATTGCATATGTGATTTCAGACTTAACAATTTACACACATTAAAATAAAGACATTTAATAAAGTTGTGAAACACTTAAAATTATTTATTTTATTAATTTCACACAATACTAAGGTGGATTCATTGGCAAGCACTGAGAAATCTTTCCATTAGTTATACCACGTTTTAGTTCATGTTCGTTGCCGTTGGGATGACTTTGGCCCATATTGTAAGAAGGTGTGTCCCTGTATTTTCAACTGTTGGTTGCTGTGTGGGCAGAGCTAAATGTTGGCTGAAGGTTTGGTATTGTTCTCTCAAAAGCCCATTACAGCCTTCTATATGTAAACTCATGTCCTTCCTTACCTACACCAAAAATAATCTCTGAGATTATTGGTTCAACCTGAAATGTGGGGTTTTTTTTTGCATAACAAAGAGCTGCAGCTGGAACTGGGTCAGAAAGAATGGGTGGAACTTCTAGGCCAGTGGAGGTGTAGGCAGATGCAGAAGGGCTTGAGAGGAAGCAGGCCTACCTAGAAAGAGGAAGTAAGAACCAGGTAGCAGGGGGCTGGAAAAATGGCTCAGCTGGCTCACATGTAGGCAGAATGCCGTATAAATAACCAATAAATAAATCTTGCTAAAAAAAAAAAAAAAGAACCATGTAGCAAAGGAAACAGAAGAGAAGTTGCGTTAAGTTATAAGTTAGAAGCTAGGTAGAATGTTGGCCTTTTGCTAGAGACATTGTCCCAGAAAAAGACTGAGAACATTAAACAATATTGTATTAAACCTCATGTGAGTTTCAGTAAAGCCCCACAACTGTTTGATATAATGGAAACAAATAAAGAGACCCACAACTGGACAATGTGCTTAGAGTGAAAGATCTAGTAACACTCAACCCTAAATGGGATGTCTCCATCAATTATTTCCCCACTGGCTCAGAGAAAAGAAAAGTGTATGAGAAAGAGAGTATTGTACACCAAGGAAACAAGGCTTTCTAAACAAAGCAAGACAGATGCACATACAAACTCACAGATACACAGATACTGTGGTAGCATGTATAGGCCCTGAATTGTTCTGGGTTTCTATCCCTCACCCAGAATCTATCTCAAATTGATAATGGTATGCAATGAAAAATAATTTTCCTCCAATTGAGTCTTACTGGGTAAGATACTTAAGTAAAGCACTCTTTTTTTTTTTTTTAAATCAGAACTGAGGATCTAATCCAGGACCTTGTGCTTGCTAGGCAAGTGATATACCACTGAGCTAAATCCCCAACCCCAAGTAAAGCTGGGCCCCATGCCAAAAAATTAATGGACAGCACAAAACAAATTCAATGCAATTTTTAGATATTCATTGTCTCATAGTGCATTGTTAGAGCATTTATTTATCTATATATTAGTTTATCTTTTTTAAAGATTTATTTATTATTATGTATACAGTGTTCTGCCTATATGTACACCTGAAGGCCAGAAGAGGGCATCATATCACATTATAGATGGCTGTGAGCCACCGTGTACTTGACAGGAATTGAACTCAGGACTGTTAGAGAAGCAGTCGTTGCGCTTAACCTCTGAGCCATCTCTCCAACCCTATTCATTTATTCTTTACCTTTGTGTTGCTATACTGAGAGTGCCCAGATCACAAGACCCCCAAAAAAGACCACCAGGACTCGATACAGACACAACACACACAAGGTCCTGTATTACGGACTCAGAGCTAGGGTCTCAATCTTTCCTGTCACAGAAGGATAGGAGAGTGATCCCGAGCTTCAAGGGCAATGGGATCATAAAGGGAAGTTATGGGGCCAGGAGGGGGGCAGAGGGGTTTGTGGGTAGTGGCTCACAGGAATATTGACCCTTAGGCAAGTTGTGGGGAGGCTGGTACTTCAGGGAAGAGGGAGGAGGCTGAGTCTGGAGGGGAAGTTTTTTTTGTTTGTTTTGTTTTTGTGTTTGTTTTTTCTTATCTCAGAGGAACACTGGGAGTTAATTGTATCTAATTGTTCTGGTGGAGTTTCTGGAGACTGCTGGAAGGTCTAATTTATGGCAGTGCATGGTCTTTCGTAGAATGTAGGAAGAAGTGAAGTCACCTGAGGGACAAGTTCTCACAGACCACGGCATTAATTGTAGAATATACATTACTACATGTAGAATATGGCATTAAATTTGCCCTTACAGTGAGTATCTTATGTGTTCTGGCTTAGCATTTTTATGGGATTTCCGTGTTTGAGAACTTTGTGTCTGTTCTGTTTCCTACTGTCTTTCTTTGCCTCTTTTTTCTAGTATTTGTTATCCTAAACTGCTTCTTTGCTTGTATTTTATCTTATTTTATTATTGTATTTTTAGGTGTCTGTTTGTATTCCAATGAGAGTGAGAAAGCAAGCCTGGCATTTAAGTGGGTGGCTTAGAAGGGTGCATATGGAGGAAGTTGGTGAGGGCAAACCCATAATCAGAATATTTAGTATGAAAAATATGTGTTTTTATCTTAAAATCCATGTAGTATGTAAAAACATTTTTCATTAAAAAACATAAAAATAAAAATGTGTCAAGTCGATTAGCATATAAATATTATTTATTGTGATATTAAAGGCTGGGAACTTGAAGATCAATGAACCAGTGGAGCAAATGTTAGCTGGGTGGCTCGTTACTCCTCAACAATTTTTCACATTGTTCTTTTTTTAAAAATTTAAAAAATTTATTTATTTATTTATTTATATTAATTTATTCTTGTTACATCTCAATGGTTATCCCATCCCTTGTATCCTCCCATTCTTCCCTCCCTCCCATTTTCCCCTTATTCCCCTCCCCTATGACTGTTCCTGAGGGGGATTTCCTCCCCCTGTATATGCTCATAGGGTATCAAGTCTCTTCTTGGTCTGTTGGCATGGTGACTGTGTATGTGTTATGTCCAGATCACTAGATCCCCAAAGACAATCAGTAGTCCATACCCATATGCAAAAGCAAGGAGCCTTTATTTCTGCAGAAGTCCAACATGCAGAGAACACTATTTAGACAAGATGGTAACCTTGGGGTGAGCTTGCAGGCTCTTTTTAAAGGAATTCACAGGAATTCCAAGGGAGGGGTTGGTAACCTTTAATAAAATTGGAGCATTTAAACTGAAAACGTGCTGGTAGACTGGAAATGTGTGGGCAACCTTAGGCAGAGGTCATGAATTAGTCATAAGACAAGAGTTTTCTAGACAGGCAGTAAACTAACCTTGAGAAACCTTATCTTCCTCAAGCCAGGTGACTAGTCTGTTCCTGATTGGTTGCCTGTTATCAGAGGTATTCCAAGTAAGCTGAACTCATTTCTGAGGAATGGGGGTTCAGTCCTGCTCCAAGCTAACAAGAAACTGAAGCCTGTCCAGAGTTGGCTAGACTCAGTGTGTTTTGCCTGTCTCCTAGGTCTTTGTCTTTTGTTAGACACAAAGCCTCTTTACTGCATCTGAAGACCACAATTTCAGGAAGATTTCTAGCAAAGAAGCCAATTGGATCCCTTCTGTCTCTATCTCTCCAGCCCTAGCATTTAGTTATGTGAATATTTCCTAGATTTACATGAGGACTGTCAATGTTTACTTGGGTACCAACAATCCGAACTCAAGTGTGTGATAAATACACAACCATCACTTGGCCCAATGAAGCATCTTTCAAACCTGAGCCCCATTTGTTTGTTTGTTTGTTTATTTGTTTTTGAAGACACGTGTTATCAATGAGAGCTGTGCCTGTATGACACAATGATAACATACCTGCTTCCTACTACCATCACCAATATGCTGAGATTGCAAGATGTGATTTCAAGGCTGACATCACCACACTATTCCTCTCCTTTTACACTTTTATTACTCACAGCTTCTGAACTAATATACTGTGTCCTTTTATCTTTGTACTTTTTCCCTCCACTGCCATTCATAAATGTTTTTAAATATATATATTTTTTCCTTTTAGGCTGTTTGAAAGAGAAAAATACAGTACATCTTATACTCCACTTAACATATGCCATAAGTAAATATAAGTAAAACACTTGTTGTCAGCACTTCTTGGCAGTTTTCTCATATCTTCCCCTATCAATTCATAGTGTGTGAAGTGAAAATCAGCAAAGTTCACTAAATTACATCTCTTCATATTGCTATTATTTACTGACATTTTGTGGTACATTCAGTAGATAGCTCACCTTCTGTCTCTCTGCCTTACTCTTTGCACTATTCCAGATGATTTAAACCATCTCATAAGTGATTAATATAATGCCCTATATTCTCAGCTTCACTCCTGCCATATTAGGATGATCATCTATATTTAGTAAAATGGTAAACTCACAGAATGTTTGGTCATACTTATAATGCATTAGTCCTAAAAGTTATATAAGCATAAATTCATAAATTTTCTTTCTACTAGATAATGATTTAAATTATGATTAAAATTTAAAACATACTTCATAATTTTTTAATGTACTTAATTCTTGTTGAAGACTTTAGATATAAAAGATTTTAAGTACATAGATATCTGAAGAGAAAAGTTATAACTCACCAATAAAGCAGGCATATATTCTGCAATTGGTAAACTGTAGATGTGTTAATAATATTCAAGTCTGTTGGATCTTACCATAGCACTACATTCCCTGAATGCCAGACATGGAGGTACAGGATTTAAAATTTACTTGAATTTCTGTCTTTTAGGGTCTTACTTTGCCTTTTATCTTCTTGTTTTTGTTTCTTTTTTTAAAACAGAAATAAGATCTTTTCTCATAAAATACACCCCAACCTTAGTTTCTCCTCGCTCCCTTCCTCCCTCCATCTTCCATTTATATATATATTTTTAACACCATGAAAATTATTTATGTATTTATTTATTTTTTACTTCATTAATTTATTCTTGTTACATCTCAATGGTTATCCCATACCTTGTATCCTCCCATTCTTCCCTCCCTCCCATTTTCCCCTATTCCCCTCCCCTATGACTGTTCCTGAGGGGGATTACCTCCCCCTGTATATGTTCATAGGGTATCAAGTCTCTTCTTGGTAACCTGCTGTCCTTCCTCTGAGTGCTACCAGGTCTCCCCCTCCAGGGGACATGGTCAAAGGTGAGGCACCAGAGTATGTGAGAAAGTAATATCCCACTCTCCACTCTACTGTGGAGAGTGTTCTGTCCATTGGCTAGATCTGGGTAGGGGTTTAAGGTTTACCACCTGTATTGTCCTTGGCTGGTGCCTTAGTTTGAGCGGGACCCCTGGGCCCAAATCTGCCTATCATAATGTTCTACTTGTAGGCTTCTAGGACACTCTGGGTCCTTCTACTTTGCCATTCTCCCATGCTTCTCTCATCTAGAGTCCCACTAGAATGTCCTCCCCTCTGTCTCAGTTTCCTGGTAAGTGAAGGCTTTCGTGGGACATGCTCCTTGGGCTAATATGCAGATATAAGTGAGTATATACCATTTGAGTCTTTCTGCTTCTGGGTTAACTCACTAATTATGATCATTTCTAGCTCAATCCATTTATCCACAAATTTCGGGAATTCCTTGTTTTTAACAGCTGAGTAGTATTCCATAGTGTAAATGTACCACAGTTTCTTTATCCATTCTTCTACTGATGGACACTTAGGCTGTTTCCATGTTCTGGCTATTATGAATAAGGCTTCTATGAACATGGTTGAGCAAATTTTCTTGTTGTGTGCTGGAGCATCTTCTGGGTACATTCCAAGGAGTGGAATAGCTGGGTCTTGAGGAAGCCCTATTCCCATTTTTCTGAGATAGCACCAGAGAGATTTCCAAAGTGATTGTACTAGTTTGCATTCCCACCAGCAATGAAGGAGTGTTCCTCTCCCCACATCCTCAATTCCATTTATATTTTATCCTCCACCTATCCTCTTCCCCAGATCCAACTCCTCCTCCATTTTCTCTTCAGACAAGAGATGACATCAAGACAGGACAAAGCGCAATACAGTAAGGCAAGCCAAAAGCCCTCATGTTGAAACTAGACAAGGTATCCCAATAGGAAAGAAACACTCCCAAAACAGGGAAAAGACTCAAAGATACACCTGCTCTTGCTTTTTGGAGTCTCATAAGAACACTGAGCTGAACAGCCATAACACATACACAGTGGACCTGGCATGGACTTATGCAGGCCTTGATTTACTACTTCTCTTTGAGCCTTGCTTATATGATTTGGTGGGTCATGTTCCCCTGGCGTCCTCTATCCTTTCTGACTTCTATAGTCTTTCCTCCTTCTCTTCAGTAGGGTTAAAGTTAACAAACATTTCTACATGTTGAAAGGGCTCATATGAGTAAATTAGTTTAATGGACACCTCAAAACAATGTGCATATTTATATGTAATTATGACATATAAAGGATAACAATATTGCATTTGACAATAATTTAAAAAATATATTTTATTAATTTAATCATATTACATCTCAATTGTTATCCCATCCCTTGTATCCTCCCATTCCTCCCTCCCTCCCATTTCCCCCTTACTCCCCTCCCCTATGACTGTTACTGGGGGGTCCTCCTCCCCCAGTATATGCTCATAGGGTATCAAGTCTCTTCTTGGTAACCTGCTATTCTTCCTCTGAGTGCCACCAGGCCTCCCCGATACAAGGGATGGGATAACAATTGAGATGTAATATGAATAAATTAAGAAAATATATTAAAAAATAAAATAAAAAAATAAGAAGATTCTTTGTTGATGGCTGAGCAAGGCAGAATGTTGTTAGTATTCATTTTATTACTACCTATCCTTTGAAGAGCAGTAGTATTTGGCTTTCCCACAGGTCCCTGACTTATCTAGTTGATATTGGCCACCTCAGCAGGGTTAGAGTTCTGCTCCATCTCATGAAGTAGGCGTGAAATGCAATTAGATATGGAGGTAACATAAGGAGGGACAGCTAAACTAAGGAGCATTTGAGTGTAAACCCAATACATTAGCAGCTTCCACATATATATGTGAAGGGATCCAAATGAAATTGTCACATAATTGGAGTACAGCATAAATTGGATATCTTTTGTCACCAAAGATTTTATTACTGGGAATGGGTTATGTCTAATTGAGTTGCTGGTCAAAGGGGCTCCTGGAACATACCCACACACTTAAGATTCACTTCAATCTTAAAAAATTAAAATTCTTCTAGAAAAATGTTTATGAAAATGAAATATCCATAGCTCAAATAATGCCATATTCTTCTTCTTCTTGCTGTTTTTTAATTTATTTGATTGCCTATTTTTGATGCAGAGTGTCACTAAATAGCCCAGGCTATCTTGAACTTGCTTTGTAGAACTGTCCTCAGACTTATAGAGATTCATTTGTTCTCCCTCTGAACTTCTGTTATCAATCATATGGTGACCTGGCCATTCATTACTCTGTGTGTGTATGTGTGTGTGCGTGTGCGTGTGCGTGTGCGTGTGCGTGTGCGTGTGCGTGTGCGTGTGCGTGTGTGTGTGTGTGTGTGTGTGCAAGAGCGCACGTGAAAGTGTCTGTTCAGGTGATCATGTTCGAGGGTTTCTGTTCAGATATCGTATGTGGAGACTAGAAATGAACCTCAGGTATCATTCTTCTGAGGAGGTCTAATTTGTGTATTGGACATAGGGTTTCTCATTTATTTTCAGCTGGCCAATTAGTTTAGATCTACAGGAAGTTCAAGGGACCTGGCACAATAGTTCTAGATTTTCTCCAACTCATAAAATATGTTTGTCATGTCTTCTGTGTACTTTCAGTATAACTTATACATTTGATATTGTGAAAAAATTGCAATATACACTAATTTGCAAATATGCTCACCCAAAACAGAGTTAGGTTTATGTTCTTGACAAGTAACTGTTAAGGTTTAGTCAGAAGTATGAAAACCACCCCTTCCAGAACACTGCCCTACAACTCCAGGTTATTTTTATGTCTTCAGACTTTATCTTTAATCTTATAGTGTAAAATTCTATCTTTTTTTCCTGAAGGTTTAAGAGCCATAAATACAGTAAGAAACTTTTCTTCCAATTTAATAGGAATGTTCCCTTGTCCCCTGGTGGAAGGGCTATGCCCTTTGAATACATTTAAGATCTCTCAGATGATTGCACTGCAGATATCAGGTCCAACAATTTAAACCAGCAGAATCCTGTGTAGAAGAAATTCTTTGTGTCTGTGTGGAAACTTCACCTGTCAATAATAAATCTGATGGCCTATAGCTTAGCAGGAATTAAATGATGGGGCATCCTACAGGCAGAGTGAATTCTGGGATAGAGCCAGGCCAATTGAAATTCAGCCAGAATGATGTGAGGTGGACAGATGCATGGTACCTGAGAATTAGCTGCAGAACAAGTGGCAGAATGTAGTTTAAAGTAAATGGGTTATTTTAAGTTATGAGCTAGTCAGAGAAGAGCCTTGCTATATGGCTGCTGTATTTGTAAATAATATTTTGAGTCTCATGAGTCATTATTCTGGGAGCATGGGGTTGGGAGGGAAAACACTGAGATCCACAACAGTCCTGATTTTGAGCAATTGAATTTGACATGTGGATTTGGAGATATTATCATGAGAAATAGCATTCCTATTTTTACCCCATGTATCCTAAACTAATATACTCTTGCTGTGAAAAAAAAATGTGTTATATACTGTCTAAGAATGGAGAGTATATTGGATAAGTTAGGTTTATAGCAATAATAGGATGCAATTTGACTATTAAATGAATCTAAAGGCAAGGTATTAATTAGGAATGGGT
Organism: Acomys minous; assembly: GCF_964271855.1. Taxonomy (NCBI): domain Eukaryota; kingdom Metazoa; phylum Chordata; class Mammalia; order Rodentia; family Muridae; genus Acomys; species Acomys minous. The sequence continues at coordinate 27,507,376 of NC_140492.1, read as the reverse complement.
TCGTTGAGTCACTAATTACCAGTCATAATCACAGAGATGCAAGTTAGGATATAAATTCTAATACAAAATGATGATGTGCAGGGTGTGGTGGCACATGGCTTTAATCCCAGCACTTGGGAGGCAGAGGCAGGCAGATCTCTGTGAGTTTGAGGCCAGCCTGGTCTACAGAGTGAGTCCAGGACAAGAAAGGCTACGCAGAGAAACCCTGTCTTGAAAAACCAAAAAAAAAAAAAAAATGATGATGATGCAAGCTGATTTTTGAGTTGTACATCTGGGTCAGATTGGCTAAGGTAAGACATATCATTGACTTTCCACAGAGCCTACAACTTTGAGTTTCTTTATGCACAAACGGGACAGACAATAGGACAGAATAATGTTCTCTTTAGACGTTGGTCTTTGGGGTCAATCAATGCAATTTTGTGTGCTGATAGGATCCTTAAAGAAGCAACGAGAGTAAAGTTAGCACTCACACATATGACATTTTGATAAGTTGTGTTGATTTTTGTCACTTTAAGAGAAAAATTCATGAAGTTGGGTGAGTGGTTGCAAGAGGATCTTGGAGAAGTTGGGATGAGGGGAAAGAATATAATCAAATGTATTTTATACATTTCTTAAAAAGACATCTTAGAGAGGGAATAAGAATGTTTAGAACTGGGCACAGTGGAGCATGCTTGTAATACCAGGACTTGGGGAGGCAGAAGCAAGTGGATCTCTGTGAATTCAAGGGCAGCCTGGTCTACAAAGCAAGTCTAGGACAAGCAAGGCTACATAGAGAAACCATTCCTCAAAGGGACAGAGAGAGAGGGGGGGGGGAGGGAAGGAGGGAGGGAAGGAGGGATGGAGGGAGGGAGGGAGGGAAGGAGGGAGAGAGAGAGGCTATTAGAATTGAATTGAAATAATCCAACTGAGGAAACCACATAAATACAGAGGAAAGTGGCAGCCATTTCAAATCTATCCAACAGGTCTCAGAAAAAAAATCCTATTCTACAAACACCATTATTTTGCAATGCTGAAAATGAAAAATATACTAATCTGCTCCAGCACTTCATCATTACTAGAAAAACAACACATGGAAGGAAGGAGAAATAAGTAGTCATCTCAGGTTATATTGTAAATTTGAATATTGACAGTATTTTCCTTAATAGGCTCCTTAAACACATTCACATTTTCATATGCTAAGCCAATTTATAGAGGCCTCTCATTATCCCAAACTCTCTAACAGGCACCACCTGTATTTGGTTTTGCTTGTTTGTCATTTTCTCCAAGAGAGCAACATCATGACCCAAGATGTATATAACAAAAAGTGAAACTCTTGGACTATATATTAAGGGCATATTTCTGGAAATTCCCCATTCAATTTCAATGTTTATTTTTGTTATACTAGCCAAGAACACATCAAATTAATTCAAATGAAATTAATGATCAACAAGTCACCAAATAAGACTATTCTGCAGAAAATGCTGCTCTGTACTTTTTAAAGTAACTTTGTTCTTCATGCTTTTCTAGTAAAATAGTGCTAATTAGCCCTGCTGCCACAGAAGCCTATAACTAATAGGTGAAAGAAATATATCATTGCAGGGCTCCAGAACTATGTGCACAAACTCAGTATTATTCTGCTCTGAATTTTAATATGATACTATGTCTATTATATCTTATCATGGGTAATATTTGTACAGTATGTGATTAAACCATAAAAATGTTTTCATTATCTTGTCTTTATAATTTGTCCTCATAGCTTATTGCACATTACAATGAGACGTAGCCACTTATATAGACGTAAAATCTGTATTAACACACAATGAAACCAATAAGAAATTTCCACAATTTGGCTTTTGTCTGCTCTCCAAAGTAGCAAGGCAAGATGAATCATAGAAGAAGAAAGAAATTCAAAGTTTTTTTCATTTACCTTACCTTATCTATCCGTATGACAAGGAAATTTGTTATATTCCATCTTAGTGGGTGTACAATGTCTGGGGTTTCAAAATGACCAAACTGGGTACATAAAAAATTTCTCCTCTATATGAACATGTTAAAAGCGATTCTGACATCTCAACAAGGCATTCTGGTTATTTTTGTCATTAATGCTAGAACCCAATTCACATCCATGAAAGAATGAAATAGTTTTCTAAGAAACACAAGTAAGAAATAAACCCTATACTTTCCTTTCTAATCATTATGTACCTTATTTTCTTTCTTTGTTTCTTTGTTTGTTTGTTTCTTTCTTTCATTCTTTCTGTTTGTATTTTCTTCTCTGTCTGTTCATTATACACAACATTATTTTTGAACTCCCTCAATAATTTTTATGATGTGATTCAGATCCCCCAGAGAGACAGAGGCAGGCAATCTATGTGAGTTCCAGGCCACCCTGGTCTACAAAGTAAGTCCATGACAGCCAAAGCTACACATAGAAACCCTGTCTTGAAAAAAAGACAGGCAATTCCAAAAACAACAAAACAAAACAAATAAATAAATAAAAAATTAACAACAACAACAAGAACAATAATAAAAAGAAAAGCACCAGAGTTAAAAAAAATATATAAAAGGCCACTTGAGAATTTGCAGAGCTTTCTATTTCAGCAATTTTTATAGCACAGACTATTTTTTTGAATAATGAAAACTCACATTTTCATTTTGTACTGGTATTCAAAGATTAGGTACCAGAGGCTGCACAAACACATTTTTGAGATCTCATCCTCTAGAGGCCACTTACTCCATCCACACTTCAGTGAAGCAACAAACGAATTATTCCCAACACTCACAGCTCACTGTAATAAGCACATGAAGATCTACACTCTATCTAGTATGCTCATACTCCTTTTTTTTCATAGAATATCTTTTGTAATTTTCCCACATATGTTTTCAGAATTTTTACATTTCATACTGTCCTTTTTAAGGGACCCGAGTTGATTTTAGAGATCCACTATTAAAGTGCTACTAAACTTTAGTTCTAACCAAAATTTGGTGTTACCAAGCAAAATAAGTGAAACAAAAACAAACCATTTGTCTTAGAGTTTCTCTTGTTGTGAAGCGAGACCATGACCACAACTTTTACGAAGCAAAGCATTTCATGGGGACTTGCTTACAGTTTCAGAGGTTTAGCCCATTATTATCATGGGGAGAAGCATGGCAGCGTGCAGGCCGATCTGGTGTTAGAGAAAGACTGGGAGTGCTAGATCCGGATCAGCAGGCAGCGATAAGAGAACTGCCTTGAGCTTCTGAGGCCTCCAAACCCACCCTCTAATCACACATCTTCTCCAAACAAAAAAGCCAGACCTACTCCTAAAAGGCTACGCCTCCTATTAGTGCCACTCTGTATCGGCCTAAGTCCATTTACATTCAAACCATCATACCAATGAAAACAATCTGATCTCGTTCCTCTTGCATGATTAGTATATACGCAGTTCATGTATTTCTTCTCTAGTTCACTCTTTAGTAGCTTCATATGAAGGCAATTCTCATCAAAACTCTTTGTATATTATGTTTTTATAATTCCAGAGATTATGAATATGTGTTGGCATATTTTTATGGTCTTCCTAGACTGACTTTCATAATGATCCTGGCTCACCTCTACACAAGAGATGTATTTTATGTTCAAATGCTCTTATTGAAAATTCTTTGCAATTTTAAATGACAAAGAAACTGTGAACCCCTGAGAGCCTAGTTAAGTGGTAGGGTAAGTTTTGAGCTGTTCCTTTCTGAGGAAAGATTCTCTGCCTGGTTTGGGGATAATAGAGTGGGCAGACTGTCTTCGTGCTTATCTATTTTAGTATTAGATTTAGGAGAAATTCTGCTGTGATCACAGTCTTCAAAGGAACCTTCATCTGAAAACTTAAAGACTGGAAGATGGCAAGTCAATTTATACTCCCAAACAAAACTCCAGTGGAAACATTATCTCTAGAATAGACTAAGGGTTTGTTGTTTGTTTATTTTGGCTAAGAACTGATTAGATTTGTTTAAAGGCACCTCAGCAGCTTGTCCCATGTTTGAAGTCCAACATTCTGACCTTTCTGTTTGGTTTGGTTTAGTTTTGGTTTTTGAGACATGGCTTCTCTGCCTGGTCCATGAACATTGTTTTTATTCACATCACATTCCAATTATGGAAATTCTCAAACCTAAAATTCTTTTCTGAAAAAATCACCAGTGACACAACCTCTGATCATTGACGAAAGAGTAGATAACCCAAATAAGCAACTGTAAACATAAGCAAAAGTAATAGAAGCAGATATGAACTGTTGCTAAGAAAAGAAATGATGCCACTTGCATCCAGGAAGCTTAGAGTGGACCATATGTGATCTCACAACCAGTGTTTATTTCTTACCAGTATATAAACAATGAAACTGAAACTAACTCTACAGACACGATTCTACCTCTTTACTGATGAAACAGATGGTTTCAAGAAAGATTTCAGGATTAACATAGTCTTAACAAAGTGACCTGACACACTACAGAAAACCAGAACAATATACGGTATTTCAGAATCGTATCAGTTGCTTATTTTGTTATGACAAAACCAGAGCTAAAAGGAGAAACTATTTTGTCTGATGGTTTCAGAGGTTCAAGTCCTTGGCCCCTGGGCCCATTGACTATGGACTTGTTATGAAGCAGAGCCTCATGGCAATGGGAAACTTTACTTCAATACAGACTAGAGACAACAAGCAAGAACAGCAGTGGGGATGAGTGGGGTGATGTCTTAGTGGGAGAAAGTGTTTCTTTTAAAAGTGTGAAGATATGTGCTTGAATTTCAATAACCCACATAATGAATGAGGACTGAGGCATCATGAGTCGATAATAGCAGTGTTTCTATAGCATGATGCTATGGGGGCAGGAGAATTTCTGGAAGGTTGTGGGAAGACTATATTGGCATACAGAGTGATGGGTAAGAAAGGGACCCTAACTCAAACAAAGTTTATTGTAGAATGTCTTATGAACCCCATATGTGCATTGTAGCATGTGGATACCTGTAATAATATATATGAACAGGCATATGCACACACACACACACACTCAGAGAGAGAGAGAGAGAGAGAGAGAGAGAGAGAGAGAGAGAGAGAGAGATTATTACAAATTCACTCTAACCTCTTTGCTTCATTTAAGCTCTATTTCCTAAATTGTTCACACTGTCAGCGTATAGCATCGCAAAGAGCAATCAAACATTTAATATGAGATTAGGTTCAACATTTTTATACTCAAACTGTAATGAAAAATGACTGAAAACCATTTAAAATATGTTTAATGAAATAGAATTGTATAACTTTTTGGCCCCTTTTCTTTCTGTAGCCCCACATTAAACTTATACCCTCTTTTTCTCTGAATACTATTATTGAATTGCATGTGTAAGTGTATATGCATAAATATATAAAAACAGCCTGCTGAGCTGGTTTTGTGTGTTTTCTTCCAAGTTTGGTAACTCTGAATTGAACAACCCACATGAAGGCTCATCCCTGTAAAGTATTAATTCTTCCCGTTCCAGCAATCATTTGTTGCCTTCCCCTCCTCACACCTGTCACATGAAGATGCATATGGGTATTGTAACTGTTCTAGCCTTATGTATTTAGCCATTTCGAGGACAGACTGTTTCACAGAGGACTTGTGACTAAGATATAATCATTTTTGGCCTGGCTCCAAATTCTATGATCATTGACAAAGGAGAGAAACAATTAAACGGTCCTCCCTAGCTGCAACACATATGAACCTTGAAAATTGGCAGAATTATAAGATATGTGGAAAGGTGCAAGAAGTGACACTAACTTGTTGGTGACTAGCAACAGCTATCTAATTGTGCTTAAGGTCCACTCACTGAGAGGGAAGCGTAGTGTTGGAATCTTAATCAATTTTCTGGGATTAATGATATCATGGACTTAGAAAATTGTCAGCTTCCTCCACTAGAACATGATAGTTCTTTATTGCACTCAGAATCACGAACCCAGAGATAAGTGTAGCTATCAACCCTCAACAAAGGAACCTCCCTTTACAGAAAACGGAGATCATCATAGAAACCTAGACACACAAATCTTCAAGTCATTATTATTTTTAAGTTGGGTGATGCATTTTTAATTTTATCATGTGAAAACATTTTATTTTAAGAAGTATTTGGAGAGAACAAAAGAGATGTAACACATGTGTTTGTTTCCAAAAAGAAAAGGCATTAGCAATTTTCCAGCACAACACATGCTCTGAAGAAATCATTGATTATCTTTCAAGGGTGCTGTTACACTTCAAATGATACGACCTTTAGTCTGAGAACCTGACATGATCACTCTTTTGAGCAATGTGAGTGTTGATACTATGTTCTCTTACTTGAAAACCCATTAATTAGAGAGATATATCCCTTTCTTCCTTCATTATGTATGCATGCATTATTCAATCATTTGTCCAATGACGAATTACATACCATCCTTTATCATTTGATCATTATTGTACATTTGGAAATATTTAGAACAAAGTAAAGCACAAAATGAATAACAACACATTTTTTTGCCATATAAATACATTTTGGGTTTTTTTTTTTTACAATGTATGCTATTAAAATGCTTCCATAGAATGAATTGATCTAGAAATTAAATAAATTTTTATACTTTTCCACTCAAACAAAAAGATCCAAGTTCTAATCTTAATACTTTCAGTTGTGAAATTACTTTATACTATAAATATCCAAGAGACTATAACTACAAACTACTATGCAGCTATAATAAGGCATTTATACATTTAGTGCATAGTCATCACTGTATGACTATAAATCTGAAATGCTTATTGGAATGAAAGAATACCAGGAAACAAATACTGAAACAAGAATGTGCTAAATGGGACTTCAGGGACACCCATTGTCTACTATTTTAATGAGTATCATGATATAAAAACCTACTAACAAAGAAGTTGCAACTTGCCCTAATTAATAATATGACAATGGTTAATGGACATCATTTTCACAATCAATTATATATTGTAACACTCCATTATAAAAGCACACTGTATTTATTCTGTTTTCTTTTTCCTTGCCAGAAAAAAAGTCCTCTGAGAATTCCACCAATATAATAGTTGAATATTGCCAATAACCATAAAGTCTGAAAATCAAAATGCTTTCATAGCCAGCTTTCCACAAGATGACAATTTCTACCAACATCTTTATTGCCACTTTGTGAGATCTTTTCTAGAGGAAAAAAAAACAAAACTATGACTTGATCTGCACTCAAATTGAAAAATAAGTCAAGCATAGCATTTTAAATGTCTAAATTTTGTTTGTGACTTTTAACATTATTTAGATAATTAATATAATCTGTATGTTAATAAATTATGTCATTAAACTAGTGAAAACGAGACAGATAGGTAAAGATAATCATGACATAGTCTATATAGTGTGATCTGAAAAGGAAAGAATGATTCCTAAAGAAAACAAAAGTTAGACTTTGGAGGTCAATGGTCATCTGAGCAAGCACTATCCTATCATAGTATATACTTAGTTACACAGTCCCATCATTTCAAAAGTATTATTTGCAAAAGAGTAAATACTTTTAACATGCAATATTTTCCTCTTTGTTTAATATGCTTTTAAGGGAAATGTATTCTTCTTCCAAATGTGTAAATGATACAGAAGTCGACCCTCTGCCACTTTGGAGCCTCAGTGCACCCTTTCCCATCTTCATCCATACTAATAAAGCAAGTATACAATGATTATATAATCATGGGCCAGTCTGGGTTATTTATTAAAATTAAATAGATGAACATTTTCAATGCAAATAGTTCTGGGTTATTTTATTCAGCATTGTATTCTATTTTCCCTGGTTATGAAAATAAAAGAGTCAAAATGTCAGATATACAGGAAATTGAAAAGAGGTCACATAATTCTGTAATCCAGGGAAACATAAAACACACAAGTCTGCAGGCACCTAGATCGTTTTAACAGCACAGCATATTTCTTTAAATGCCCTGGTGGGACAAAGACAGTGAAATACCACAAAAAGTACTTTCTTCCTCACCACAGTTCCTATCTGAAATATACAAAATAAGTCCCTAGGGCTAAGGCTGTAGGACAGTATGCTTGCTGCTCTGGAGTGAGGGAATAGATTTGTGGCCACAAGGTCCCAGTGAAGCTAGATCCAGTACTGCTACTAAGAGATGAGAGACAGACAGGGAACCCACTGTGTGGTGGCTAGCCAGCTTGACATAAGCAAGGGACTCAAAACAAGAAGAAAGTCAAGGGCTGATATATGAAGCTGATCCCTGTCTGCAGCATTCATGTCTTGACACCACATGTGTTCCTGCATTCACACATGAAGACATGTACACTTAAACATATCTCTCCCCACCCTAGTAACTAATCAATAGTAATTCACTAGTTTGTTCTTTGTTACTATAAATTTTCAAATAATATGATTATTATTTGTTAGAGTTCTAATCCTATGCTACTAAAATCTCTTTCCTCAAATTATCATCTTCCTGATGATTGAAATATTCTTCTTCAGGTTTTTTAGATTGACATTTCTAGATATCTGAACATTTTATTCATTTTTATTGTTTTGAAACTCAATTTTCTAAATTTTTTTACATATGTGATCATAATGATAAAATATTATGTCCTAGATATGTTTAAATAATTTATACACATGTAAACTATTAAGTAAAGGAGTAATATATATCATATATTATACATTGAATAGTAATTATATTAAAATAATTATCATATATAATCATAAATTATATATGTTATATACATCTATAAATACAAATAATATTATTATGTATAATACAAAGAATATTATAATATATCACATATATTATAATTATTTTATATTTATATATTATATATTTTAATAGTATATGTATATTATATATATAAAACTATAGATATATAGATATATACATCTATATCTATTTTATATATCTAGCCAGTATATAATCCAAACCAAACAGAAATTTCTGGACATATCACTAACAATATATGTTATTTTCAATAATTCCTGAGATAACAAGGTCAATTTGCACATTCAGTAACACCTTCCTGGGATATCTTGCAAGCAACATACCAAGGTGAACAACTAAGCACTTAAACAATCCTCATAAGAGTTAAGAGAATAACATGACAAATATTGTTTAGTTTTGTTAGAAAAATGAAAACATGTATCAAGGTTGTCTGGAAAATTTGTCCTATTGTCCCCTTCCCCAAATGCCGAGTTATTCTTTGGGAGAGACTATCACTACTAGAATACAGGAAACCCTTGTACTTGTACTTGAACTCAGTCTTACGCAGCTGCTATCTCCAGACCAATATGGAAGATTAAGCTACTGGAGCTCTATTATTTCAGGCAACTGATTGTGTTCACCTGTTACTTTCCCAAACCTTGGATGGCAGTGTGGGGATCAAGGACTGAAGCACTTGATAGGGGAATATGAAAGCTAAGACATAGCTTTGCCTTGGCTATTAACTCCACATTTACTTTACTGAGGTTTGGCAGCTAGAAGCTGAAAGCTCACATCATACCACGGCTCATGCACAGACCCCTTAAATCAGTCTGGTGTTTACCCAGTCTATTTATTGCTTTGTTATAGTCAACATTTGGCCTGCATCAGTTCTATTTCTCGAATTGGTCTGGGGCAAATTTGTTTTATGAAAAGCCTCCAGAGTTCCACTGATGTGGGAATCAAGTGAAATCTAACTTTAGTATTAATCTTGGTTGGTGGCTAGGGGCTGGAGAGATGGCTCAGCTTTTAAGAGCACTAGCCACTCTTCCAGAGGACCCTAGTTCAATTCCCAGTACCCACATGGCAGCTCACAACTGCCTGTAACTCTTGTTCCTGGGTATCTAACACCTTCACAAAAACATACATGCTGTCCGAAATACCAATACATAAAATAAAAATAATTATTAAAATAATCTTAGTGGCTATAGAGAATGGCCCCACAGTCTTTGCTCAGTAACATCCACATGGATGCATAAAGAGAGAATTCTGAAACTAACATCTCCTCCAATGTCTTCATGGGATAAACGTGGCCTTCAAATTGCATCATCACTAGTATGTTACACCATTTTGAGCAATGTATCTGTGATTTACTTTCTTTAAGTTGCTTCTACCATATATTACATTGTGGAAAAGAAAACAAGTAACTTAAGCAGAGAATGCCAAGGCCATCTCTCCTTTGATTCTAGGAAGCTACCGGAAGACACACCCTCAGTTAGTGGATACAGGGAAGTATGCATTAATGAATTATCTCTTTGCAGTTACAGAATACATATGAGAGGGAAGGGAAGGGAAGAATGATTTGTTTTCTATCAGATATTTACAGTGATGTGTTTGCGGAAGCTCAGTAACCTACTCACTAGAGTCTACTCCTCTAGAAGTTTACTCCTTCAAGAATCGGAAGACAAATTGAGGCATCTTCCAGTTTCCATTTCCACATAGGTGGTGTTTTGTTTATTTCCTCAGTTTCTTTGATATCTTCCACCCGGGGGAGGCAACATTTCCCTTTTAAGGGAACTGCTATATAACGTGCCACTCCATTTTACATTAATACCAACAGCTTGATCTATTTTCAACCATTGTTGTGTTCCCTCTGAAGAGACTTTACATAAGCTCCATGAGTAACCTCAGGTGGTCAGACGGGCTGTAGTAGGTAAGGCCTTGGGCTTTCTCGTTTCCAAAATGATACAAAGGGTTGCTGGCTGATACATGGAAAACCATCACAGGTTCTTGTCAGAGGCTGGTCTGATGTATTTTGATGCTAATTTTTGCTTGCTGTCTTTGTGCCCCAAGTATCGCTGCGCAACCTTGCCTAAAAACTTATTCCTCTTTGACCAATAAAAAGCCAGCACACCAGTGTAGGCAAATGGGGTAGGCATACCTAAGGTTCAGAATCTTTTGAAGACAGAGAATCTCAGGAGAACACAAGACAGAAGAAGAAGGAGAAGGAGAATCACCATGGCATAGAAATAGAGCCACGTGGGCCAGAGGAAGAATTCTGAAGTTCTTCATGGAAAGAGGTGGAGAACATTATCAAGTATTTTGGGATTATAGATGGGAGGTAACCAGAATAGATATTATTAGAAGCAGATTGAATGGGATAGTGATTAGGAGTTATAAGTAGTTATAGTGTTTAATTTCTGTGCCTCCAGAGTAGTCAGGCTGATCCCATCCATTTCTATGTCCTCAAAGCAAGGCTATGAGAAGTTTTTTTTTTTTTTTTTTTTAAAAAACTGATTATTTACAATTATTTCCCAGTCCTTGAAGTTAAGATTCTATTTATTTCCTGAACCATAGTTTCCTTTAAGAGACCAGTATTAAGACATCTTGTCATCTTGTCAATTCACATAGTGATTCCTCAGTTATCTGTTAAAACTCATACTTGAGGGGTTTTATTTATCACTTCTACCATAGTCTCTTCCTCTTCATCTCAACATTTAATCACAATATAAGGACCTAGGTGTTTCAATATACATATTTGGAAAGACACTTGATCCATAATGAGAGGGAATAAAACTTCATGAAATAATTCAATGTAACTTTAACTTTAAGGCATACTTATCTGTGAGATTAAATGAATTTTTTCAAGTTCACTGAGGTTATTATTGGCAAAGCTCTGCTAGATCTCTCATTTCAGTGTATTCCCCTCAAAGTCACTTATATCTCATCATTTTTCTTCTATAAAGTTATCAAATGATCTGCTATGAGTTAAAATTTGTACTAATCTCGAAGTCATCCTTAAATCATTTTATTATGTTATTTTTTGGCTTAAGATCATTAATTTTGAAAAATGTTGCTTATTATCAATGGAGTTTTATGACATAAATTGATATATGTAGAAGTTTTCTTGTTTACATTGGGTAAATACTTTATCTTCCTATTCTAAATATTCATGTGCTGAGAGGTTCCACCCAGCAGCGGTTTGAAGCAGATGTTGAGATTCACAGCCAAACATTGGGAGGTCTAGTAAAAAGTGAGGTAGGGAGAAAAAGACCTGGAGGTAGAAGAAGCTCCACAAGAATACCAATAGAGCCAACTAAGTAGGGCCCAGAGAGGCCTGTGGAGTCTGAAGCACCAACCAAGGACCATGTATGGACCAGACTTAGGACTTCTGCATCGATATAGCCAATGAATAGGTCAGGCTTTCGTGGGTCCACTAGAAAGAGGAGAGAGGGCTGTCTTTGATGTGGGCTCTGTTGCTTGTTGTTTGATCACTTCCCATTGTTGGGACTGTCTTGCCACGCCACAGGGGAAAAGGACAAACTCAGTTCAGATGCAACTTGATGAACTGGGGTTGGCAGATAGGGAGGCTCTCCTTTTTTTAGGAATAGGGTAGGTGGTTGGGGGAGGGAAGGTGGGTGGTACAGGGAGGAGAGGAGGCAAGAGGCTATGAACAAGATGGAAATTGAATACATAAATAAATAAATAAATAGAAAGTGAATAAATAAAAAAGATTCATGTACGTCCTTAAAAGTATCCACAGGTATTCTATAAGCTTTCATATGAGATTATTACCAAGATTTTTCTAGAGATGTATCTCAACTATGCAACATAAAATTACAAGAAAATGCACATATATACTTTATAAACATATTTAATAACAACAAAATTCATATTAGATTTATCTATTATGAAATTAATTATGAAGGCTTTCATGGGACATGCCCCTTGTGCTAGTATGCAGATATAAGTGAGTATATACCATTTGAGTCTTTTGCTTCTGGGTTAACTCACTCATTATGATCATTTATAGCTCAATCCATTGATACCTTATGAGCATATACAGGGGGAGGAAATCCCCCTCAGGAACAGTCATAGGGGAGAGGAATAAGGGGAAAATGGGAGGGAGGGAATAATGGGAGGATACAAGGGATAGGATAACCATTGAAATATAACAAGAATAAATTAATAAAAAGAAATTTTATTTAAAAAAAAGAAAGAAAGAAATTAACTATGGACCTACAAGAAAGAAAAACTAAATTATATTTTAAAAACATGATTATGTGAAATTGAACATAAACAGCACTATTTTCCAGTGTATAAATCATGCAAATGTCAAATTACTAAAACATAGCTATAATCAAGGATATAATAAAAGTGCTTAACACCAAATTGGAGGAAGTAAATTTGCTATGTATGTTTTAGGTCTGGCGTAGGAAACAGTAGGCAAGCTGTGATTCAGAATGATTTATAAATAAGTGTTATCCCACATCATATTAAATTATACTCATCTTGTTTTTAGTTGTCCATTATTTCAATCATAACAGCCATTTAAATCATCTGATGATCTTTACAATACAGGCTTCTTAAGTAGTAAACAAGATCTTGCAAAATTAATGCACTTGAAGTTGTGGTATTATTTTTCTTTATATGGTTAGATAGAATTCTCTTACCATGATATGAATTATGAATCTTAGATAAAGATCATAAATTCAATTATTAGAATAACTTTATAGATTCTTTCTGTTTTTTTGTTTCATTTTTGTTTTCACAATATGATACCTTTTTGCATGTTGAAATAAAAACCACTTGGAAACCAAATTTGCTTGATCATAATATCTTTGCTACTTGGTAGGTAAACTAAGACAAGAATTGAAATATTCATGTATACAAATACATATAAATCAAAATTGGGAATAATTTCATGGTTTTGACATCTGCAAAGGGTGTAATTCCAAGTAAACCCTTGAATCCAACTGTTTATATGTCTTTATATTTAGCTTCAAAGCCTTGCTTGGATAATACTATCTATCCATGTGTTATATATGTTTACAGTTACCAAGATAAGATCTGGAGTTATTAGTGAAAGCTCCAAATAAAATCCACTCAGCATATGTCCTCATTTGACCTAGGATTGGAAAGGCAACAGACAAAGTAGGAAAGATTGATTAATGAGTTGATATTGGCAGCTGGCATCACTGAAATCAGATTGCTGGCATGAGGGTATAAAGTATGAATGGAGAATCTAATCCACAGGAACAGAGAAGTATTTATCAGACAGGAATAGATACAGACCTCTCTTAAAATTAAACCCATGGCATACTCATTTATCATCAGTGATGTAATGAGTTTTATGTCTGTCTCCCTACACATTGTGTTGTTACAAACTCTACCCGTGTTCTGATCCATGGCTATTGGATGTCTCAATCATTTATTCTCTTTGATCCATTGACCACAGAGGCAATAAGAGTTATTCCTCATGTTACAAAGCCAAATGTGTTTTAAAACCAAGTAATACAGAATTAAAAATCCCTTGCATTCAGAGGATACCCAAAGTCTTTGACATTGTCTTTATTGGTAAAGATGAGATAATTAACAGCAATTTAAGACAGTGTTAACCAACCTCTACTAGCTACCCTTGAATATATCTACTTTTAACATCATACGAATCACATGTTGTGATTTCTGTCATCTGACAAGACATAGCCATTGTCCTATTGAAGTCAGAGTAACTGTGATTACCCACATGGGCACTGATTATCCCCAATAACATTTCCATCTTTGCGAAGAAGGAGGTTTCATGGGGACTAAAAGGGGTTCAAGAGCTTCTCACAAAGAAGCAGAGAAGGGGATCACAAGGTGAGATTCAAATCAAAGAACAGGATATAAAGGAGTTTACCGGTTCTTTGGGATGGATTCAGAAATTTTGTTGGATATTTGATCCTATGTTCCTATAGTTAACTCTTTCTCCATGTTTTTAACCTACCCAAGTTATTCTTATCAGTTCACCAACCTAAGGTGTAATTATTATTGTTGTCTCTTAATGGTTACCTCTATGGGATTAATAAACAGGTTCTTACCTCTCCAAAGGAAAAGGTCAAACAACACAAATTAGTAGTTTTATGTATTTCATATCTGAGAAAATTAGGTTTACTTGTGAGTATCCAAAATATATTTTTATACTAGGAATCCCTGACACACATTTATGTATCTTATTTCTTATACATTAAAGTAGAGATAATAAACATAAACTTTGAAAAAAATGTATTGATATTTCTATCAAAATTTGTGAAACCTCTATAGAAAATAAAATATGAAGAAATAGAACTTTTTGATAAAAAAAAACCCTTCCTATTGCTATAGTGTATGTTGGTAAGTACGTTAACATGTGAAATGATAAAACTACGTTGCAATAAAAGCATACTTACATCATATTCTCAGTTTGTACCCATGTACCAAATACGTATCCACTCTGAAAGTGAACTCATCCTTATGTTGCATTTCTATTACTCAGATTAGATTTTACTTTTTATATTAGCTAATATCTTTGAAAGTTTCTACAAAATTTAAAATGTCAGGAAGCAAGGCTTCTTTAGGCTCAGCAGTCTTCATATCTATTAATGAGATATTTTTTTCTGTGAAAACTTGTATTCTACTCACACATTTTCCAGTTTTCATTGTTCCTCTTCTATTAAATACTAGATTGTAACATCAGTGTTTATTAATCTTCTACAAAATATTAAGTTACCATGTAAAGTTCTTCAAACATCTTCCTAATTTTATTATTTATAAATATATAAAGACCTTTTATTGCACACACATACATAGATATATATACATGTAGACATACTCATGTGCAATATGAAGTTCATATATTTACCTGAGTAATACATATTCTACATATGCTCCAGCATAGCTATACAATTTTATGCATAACCTTCCCTATTCTTTATTTAGCATAATGTTTAATCATGCATCATCTATATTGATGGGTCATCAAGCAATTTATGTATGATAATAAGCATATTCTCTTTTGTTTCATTGTTTGTTTGTTTTGAGATAGCATTTTCTGTGTAGCCTTGGCTGTCCTGGACTTGTTTTGTAGACCATGCTGCCCTTGAAGTCACAGAGATTTTCCTACCTGTGCCTACCTGGGTTCTGGGATTAAACACTAAGCATATTTTTATCGTAGAAAAAATCCCTTAAGCCATTACCCCAAGTTAGGATTTTTTTCAATACAATTTCACTCTTTCTGTATTCCTATTAAAACAACAATTATATTTTATTGAAACAATTTATTTCTATTTTTGTGTGTCACTTCCTTTAAAATATTTTTTTCAGAGGCCAGGGCTGATGATCTTATTAATAGTATGAATGAATACATCAGTAGTAAACTATACGTATGTGTCCTACCACTGAACTTACCATTGTGTTATTTCAGAAATACTCTTTGAGAAGTCTCTGATATTTAGGATTTTCACATTCAGAATAACAAAGAGGAGTAAATATTCTCTCTATTATTATTTTGTATGCATTTTTGCTAGAAATTGATTTAGTATTGTTTTAATGGGCAAAGCAAATTGCATAACTCCATTTAACTTCAGTGAAGCAAGTAACCATTTTCTATGCCTCTGAGGAAACAAAATAAAATGTTGCTTTCCACCATTCAGGAACATGACTTAGCTAACAGTAATTATTAAAAAAAATTGTCTACCAATTGAAACATAAAAATTATCTAACATTAGGAAAATATTAACAATGGTTTGATTTATTAGATTTGGGATGGCTGCTTTAGAACTAGTAACATTAATGAAATACTGTGATTTAACAAATGATATCTAACTTTGTATGTAATTACATAACTATGTACTGTGTACACTGTGATAGTTAGTTTTATGTCAACTTGACACAAGCTATAGTCATTGGAAAGGAGGAATCATTAGTTTAAAAACTCCTATTATCCCTGGGCAGTAGGTCTCAGCACCAGCTCCTGACTTCAAGTTCTTACCTTGCTTGAGTTCCTGCCCTGATTTCCTTCAATGATGAATTACACTGTGGAAGTTTAAATAAAATAAACTCCACCCTAACTTGTTTTTCGTCATTTTTTTTTATCATAGCAATAATAACCCTAATTAAGACCACTCTAAAGCACCTTGGCATTTTATACTCCTATTATCTAATGGTTATTAAAAATGAATCAAATTTAATCATAAAATACCATGTCACACAAGTTTTTTTTTTTTATTTAATATACCTTTGGTCAAGGCTACTGCATTAAAGGTACTTTGAAGCTGTTTTTGTTTTTTGAAAATTGGTATGCAAATATTGCATAGCTTCTTGTAATTGTGGTTATGAGTATTTTCAAATGTATGTATGTATTTAATCTGCATGTTTA
Source organism: Acomys minous (assembly GCF_964271855.1). Taxonomy (NCBI): domain Eukaryota; kingdom Metazoa; phylum Chordata; class Mammalia; order Rodentia; family Muridae; genus Acomys; species Acomys minous. The sequence continues at coordinate 27,490,308 of NC_140492.1, read as the reverse complement.
TATAAATACATTATTTATGCATATATATATATATTAGGTTGTTTTGTGTGTGTGTGTGTGTGTGTGTGTGTGTGTGTGTGTGTGTGCATGTATACATGGCTCTCGTGCATATTTGAAGATCAGAGGAAACTTGTGTGAGTTGATTTTGTCAACTATCCTACAAAAGTAATGTCTTTCACCTGTCAAATGATGGATGAAGTGTATGACTGCTATAAAATAAAAAAGGAGGAGGAGGAGGAGGAGAAAAAATAATGGTACTAAGAAGAATTGAGAACGGTATCTGGGAGACCTGGAGGGGGAAATGGGAAATGAGGGAACTACATGATCACACTTCATTTTATGCAGTTATGCAATCTTGAAAGAAGAATAGAATATAAACAAATACTCTATTCATCGTCTTTTTATTATACCCAAACTGCCATTTTGATTTCATAGAAATCGGAGAAGCTAATTTTTATGTCAGTATCTCTTTAAATAATTCACCAGTCAGTCTTTTGATATATCTCAAGCTTTTGTATTGATTCACTTGAATAACTGCTAAACCATACCATGTCACTGAGTGTTGTGGGTTTGTGAGGATGATGGCAGGTGTTCTGCTGAGTAGAAAATCCCTCTGGCTTTATTTGCTTTTTCTCTCTACCCTAGTCACATATCAGTTACTTATGACAGTTACTTATTTTAGCAGTTGACTCCATTTCTGTCAGACTGTATTATAAAATACAATATTCTTATGTATAGATGAGAAGATGACTAGCTTTCTTTCTTTCTTTCTTTCTTTCTTTTTTTTTAAATGTTCGTTATCTTTAACTGCCTGTCTAGGATCTTCACTTATAAGTTCCACATGATAAATCAAATTTGCATTCAAAGCCAAGAAAGGAGTAAAACAACAGTTAGAATCTCTCCTTCAGGAACACTAGGCTCTGGTGACATAAAGTCATACAACTGAATATTGTATGCATCCTTTGTTCTTATTATCATTTCTTTCTGTTATGCAATTTTTATTTTAGTGCTTTATTTTGAGAATATTACTTGATTACAAAGTCTTAAGTATATTAGACTCTGGATCACCATGAAATTATTAAAACTACGCTTTAATAATGTATTTACCTACTTATACTAGTAAAATCTATTCATTTTGTAGATTTTTAAAAGTTGTTTAGTAGCTAGAGTCTTTTAATTTATTTTTAATTTATATATCCACTTTAGATTCCAATTGTATTCCTCTCCTTCCTCTCCCCATTGTCTTTCTCTCCCACCCTCTTCTTCCTATGCCCCCTAAGGAATTACCAGTGCTAATCTAAGCACAGTCACATCTACTTGTAGAAAGATCTCTCATTGTGAAACGTCCCAATACAAAAACTAAAACTAAAAAAAACCTGGCTAAAGATGCACTTAATTAATAATTATAGTTTCATTTTATATGTGGAAAAAAGATGAATATAGATGTACTTTTTTACGTGGCTGAATATGTGGTTCAGTGGTGTTGCACTTACCTAGGTCCTGCCTTCAACACTGTGAGTGAATAAAACTTTAACACTGCTGTAGTTTACAAAGAAAGTTTATGACAAATTAGATCATTTTCTTTAATTACATGTTTATATTGATTGCAAATGAACATAATATCAAACCATCATCTAAACTCGTATCTCTATATATAGGTTAATGCTCATCTATGACTTCATCAGAGAAGTTAATTAGTGTGGCACATGCTGGTACACTCAGAAACTCACAACTACTTAATATTTAGAGAATAACTGTCGCGTGCTCAGCCACAAATGGAACATCAATATCACATTCCTCCACAAGGCTCAGGAACCATTGCAGTAGAGGAGGCAGACAGAATGGAAGAGTTATTATGGCTTAGGAAGGACAGGAGAAGAAGTCTGTCTCCTGGGGCTGGAAGGACTGCTGAACTTACCAAACTCTAGCAGCTGTGCTTGTCTGCACAATAACAGCAAACCAGCCTAAAGCAAGTAAGAAATCTTTGGTTCCTTTCCTTGGTGAGGAGCTATTGGCAGTATTTGGATCCCTGGGAAGAATCTTTTACATAAGTAGTGGCCTCAGATCCAGTAGATAGTCCCAACCCCAGAAGTATGCTGCTTGCACAGGCACATTTTGTACTTGGTGAGTTACAAAAAAAAAAAAAAATGTTGAAAGTTAGAAGAAAATAAGGGGTAAGGATTGATAACTGATCTCAGAGGACCAAAGTATACTTATGCATGTCTAAAATTCTAAAACATTAATAAAATATTGCATCTTCAAAAACTTAGATACCTGTTAAAGTTAGTATTTCTTTATAAATATTTTATAATCATATTTATTCATGAATCAATTACCTTGACTGAAGATGGATACTTCTATTTTTGATTAACAGTAAACAAGAAAAATGGTCAATCTTTAGGTCTGACTCTTTTTTCATTATTTTCCTTCCTGCTAATATCTATAAATTCAAATTCATATATTAAAAGCCTTGGTTCTGGTCCTGACAGATATCTGAGCTGGTCACTCATCTGAACTGACCACCCATCAGCTCTGCTGCACCCTCACCACATGAACAAGCTCCAATGCTGCAGCCAGCAAGGTGCTAAGCCATCTCTCCTGCTCTTATGACCTTAGCTCATTTCACCCAGGCCCACACCATCAGGGCTAACTCTACTGTGCTGCCCAGGTGAAGAGCAATGCCTACTCTCCTGAGTGCCACAGCCAGTGAAGGCCCAGGCAGTTATCCTGATTTCATGAGCCAAGACTCAGCTTTCCTGTCTGCTGCAGGTAGTGAAGGGCAAGAGGAGGAGAAAGGCATCTCTCCATCACCCATGGCACTAAGTGGCATACAAGTAACACATCCAATTCTCCCAATTTCACACCATTGGGGTGTGTTCACCCACAACCCCTGAAAACAGGGCCAAGTCTACTGTGCTTCCTGGATGAGGTGTGGGTCCAGCTCTCCTGAGTACTGCAGCTGAAAAGGGGCAGAGCCACCTCTACTACCCTGATCTCATGCCCTCAGGGCCACTCTCCCAAGGAACAGTCAAGGGAAGGGTCAGTTCTAGTCAGCCCTCATATATCAACATGGCCCCCAGTGGCAGTCCTGACTAGGGATATCTGCCTGGCGTTTGGTGGTAACAGACCCCCTCTGCTGCAGGGTCACTAACCCAAACATGGTCTTCAGTGGCAGCACAGGCCAACACCTCACCATAGCCTTAGGTAAGATACTGACTTCCGACTGTTCCTCGCTACCCTTGAGTTTCCAGTCCTGCCTCTCTTCATTGTGCACACATCCTTTGGCTTTTATTCCTTCTATTTCTCCACCACTTACTTTCTCATCTTAGTTCCATCTGGGTCTCTTAGTGTCTAGTGTCGTATCAGGAGTGGTCTCAGGTGTATGATGTCCCACCCATGCAGTGTGTAGGCTGCATGACATAGGATGGGCGTCATCTCAGGCATGGTCTACCTGCCCAGTTCTGCACAGTGCCAGACTGGTGGTCATCTCAGGCTATCTCCTTTTCTAGCATCTTTATTCTGATCCTCTGTACCTTCCTCCTCAGGAGACTGCCACTGAAGCTTGACCCATTGGTACAGTTCAAGCAAGTTCAACCAAGAGTCCCACAAAGAGTAGATTGTCGTACATTTGCAACATCACACCCAGGTTTTATGCCCTGTGAGCACACTGGTGACACTCCCATTTCTCCAGTGAGAGCTCGACAGGCACATCCTGAATGTTAACAGATCATGGGGAGCATTAAAAAAAAAAGAAACATTTATTCTTCTTCTTGCTTTTCTCTGAGTTTATGTTTCAAAAACAAAGACTGAATTCTTGTTGAAAATTCACATCTCCCACACATTGAAAGCCCCATTCTTCCAAATCAGTATCCACACTCAAAGTCCTCCACAACAACAAGTCCTGTTATAACTGGTACTATCTTGTTTCTCTCCACCTTCCAGATCTCTTTGTTCTGCATCAAACCTGAAACAATGAAACCCTTTTCTCCTCTTCTGTGAAGAACAATGTTGCTCCTTAGGTTACACACAGAATGGCTGGTGTTCTAGTTCTTTCCTTCTTCCTATTCCCAGTGTCTCTCAAGCAGAGACATGTAAAATAAGACACGGAACCTTCCCTGTAATTCCAGTGTCAGGAAGTCAGAGACAGGAGCATTCCTGGTACTCTCTGACTAGATAGTCTGGACATTCACTGAGCTGCACCAGTGAGAGTTGAGAGTTTCTGTCTTAAAGCCTAAGGTGGAGTGCTATCAAAAAGCCTCTCAATCCCAAGAACACACACACACACACACACACACACACACACACACACACACACACACAGAGAGAGAGAGAGAGAGAGAGAGAGAGAGAGAGAGAGAGAGGGAGGGAGAGAGAAACAGAGATAGTCAAATATATTGATGCAAAAATTGTTTCCTACAAAATCTACATAATGAAAATTTATTAGTTGATATACTGGATTGAATGAGAATGACACTCCTGTCCTGCCCCATCCATAGACTCATATATTAGAATATTTGGTCCCTAGTTTGTGGAAAATTTTGGGGAGGATTTGGAAGTATGTTTTGTTGGAGGAAATGTGTCACTGGTGATGGGCTTTGATGTTTCATCAGCTCAAACCATTTTTAATTGTCTCTGCCTTCATACTACTTGCAGGGGAGGATGTAAGCTCAAACTCGCTCTTCTAGTGCCATGCCCACATGTCTGTTCCCATACTCTCGGTAATGATGGACATGGATTCTGACTCTGTGAAACTGTGATTCCCCCAATAAACCCTTTTTCGTAAGCTGCCTTGGTCATGATGTCTCTTCACAGCAAGAAAAAGAAACTAAGACAGTTGCCAATTATCATATAATAGATTATTATTATGATGATCCTATGTCTTAATGAGGGTTTCTTGTACTGCAATAAAATATTGTAATCAAAATAAACATGGGGAGGAAATGGGTCTTTTTATCCTACAGTTCAACACCACAGACCATCACTGAAGGAAATCAAAGCAGGAACTCAAGACACATGGAGGCAACATCTGAAGATGATGCCATGGACCAACTTTGGCTTCTGGCTTTCTTTCTGTGGCTTGCTCAGTCAGCTTTCTTATTGTGTCCAGGCCCATTATCTATAAGAGTCATGCAATCTGAAATGAAATGGGTCCTTGTACTTCAATCACTAGTTAAAATAGCCTACAGTTTTCCCTATGTCCCAATCTTATGTAGACATTCTCTCAATTGAGATTCTCTTTTCTTAGATGACTTGAGTTTGTGTCATAAAATTAATCAAAATATCCTTATGAATGAAAAACAAAACAAAACAAGAAAATGACAGATTTTTAGTTAGATAAAATAAAAGCACATCAGAATTGTGTGTGTGCATTTAATTTGAAATTAATAGTTAAGTATTAAAAACTCTCAAGTTGTCACATTATCTGTTAAATCTGAGATGGTTTAAATAACTTAAATTTTATCTTATGTCAGTGACTTTTTCTTTTCTTTTTCTTTTTTTCCCTTTTTTTTATTAACTTATTCTTGTTACATCTCAATGGTTATCCCATCCTTTGTATCCTCCCATTCTTCCCTCCCTCCCATTTTCCCCTTATTCCCCTCCCCTATGACTGTTCCTGAGGGGGATTACCTCCCCCTGTATATGCTTATAGGGTACCAAGTCTCTTCTTGGTAACCTGCTGTCCTTCCTCTGAGTGCTACCAGGTCTCCCCCTCCAGGGGACATGGTCAAAGGTGAGGCACCAGAGTATGTGAGAAAGTCATATCCCACTCTCCACTCTACTGTGGAGAATGTTCTGACAATTGGCTAGATCTGGGTAGGGGTTTAAAGTTTACGGCCTGTATTTTCCTTGGCTGGTGCCTTAGTTTGAGCGGGACCCCTGGGCCCAAATCTGCCTATCATGATGTTCTACTTGTAGGTTTCTAAACACTTAAAGAAATGCTCAACCTCCTTAGTCATCAGGGAAATACAAATCAAAACAACTCTGAGATTCCATCTTACACCCATCAGAATGGCTAAGATCAAAAATTCAAGCGACACCACATGCTGGCGAGGATGTGGGAAGAGAGGAACACTCCTTCATTGCTGGTGGAAATGCAAACTAGTACAACCACTTTGGAAATCTATCTGGTACTATCTCAGAAAAATGGGAATAGGGCTTCCTCAAGACCCAGCTATTCCACTTCTTGGAATATACCCAGAAGATGCTCCAGCACACAACTAGAAAATTTGCTCAACCATGTTCATAGCAGCCTTATTCATAATAGCCAGAACATGGAAGCAGCCTAAGTGTCCGTCAGTGACTTTTTTCAAATTATTTTTCAAATTTAACATATCATCTAACCGCTAAATTAGTACAAGGTTGCATTCATTTTTAATAAAGTTTAGAACCTCCTGAAAATAAGAAATATTATTTATTTAATTTTCACTTCAAATCTCAAAATACACTAATATATGAAATCTAAAACATTATATTGTCATGAGATAATTTTGTACAGAATTTTAATGAATAGAATTCCACATATTTTGTGACAGAGAAGGACAATGCAAATTTTGAAGAGTAGAAAATGTGATGCCTTCTGTAATAGATTTTTTTTCTTTAATAGCTTATAAGAAGTCAATAAGAACTAGGTAAGGTGAATAATAATTTGTGGGTTTTCTTTTTATTTTTTTATTTTATTGAAAATAGATTCTTGCTGGGTATCATGGCACAAACCTTTAATTCCAGTACTCGAAAGGCAGGGTTAGGTAGGGAGATCTCTGTGAGTTTGATGCCAGCCTGGTCTACAAAGAGTCCAGACCTACCAAGACTATACAGAGAAAAAAAAGAAAGAAAATGGATCCTTTTTTCATACAATATATCCTGATTACAATTTCCCCTCCCTCTACTCTTCCAAGAGTCTCCACTATCATCTAGCTCCACCCCCTTTCTGTCTCTAAGACATAGTAATAAAATATAACAAGAGATAAAATATAATAAGATAAGAAAGCCTCATTTGTGCACTCAACAGCCCCATTAACACACTAAATTGGGAGCTGTAACATATATGCAGAGGACCTGGTGCAGACCTGAGCAGGCACTGTACACACTGTTTCATTCTCTGTGATTTCATCTGACCTTTGCTTTTGTTGATTTAGAGGATTTTATTTTTTATAGTTTTTCATTTTTTATCATTTATTCACATTGTATCCTGATTGTTACCCTCTTGTTTGTATCCTCCCATTCCCACTCTCTATCCCTCCTCCATCTGACAACAGGGGGAGGGGAGGGGAGAGTGTGTGTGTGTGGGGGGGAGGTCCTTCTCTACCATCTGACCACAGCCTATCAGGTCTCATCAGGATAGCCTGAATCTTCTTACTTTGTGTGCCCACAATGTTGCCCCCATCAAGAGGATGTGACTAAATCTTGGGCATCAGAGTTCATGTCTGAGTCAGTCCCTGCTCCCCACCCCAACTGTGGAGAATGAGGTGTCCATTGGCTACATCTGAACAGGGGTACTAGATTCTCTTCATGAATTGCCCTTGGTTGATGCAACAGTTTCTGCAGTGCCTCTTGGGTGGCAGTCCAGATCCATCACCTTGATGGTCTCCTTGTGGATCTCCTGACCCCTTAGGGTCCTTCCATCCCCCACCCTTCCATAGCACTCTCAGCACTCTGCCCAGAATCCAGCTAAATTCTGAAATAATTAACATTTTCAAGAGGATAAAACTAATATTCTGATTTTCTTTTATTTTCACCTTTAGAATTTTAAAATTCCCATTTATTTTCAGTTCAACAAAGTTTTAATATAGTAAGATCAAGCTACATATATTATGCATTTTATGATATACATTTGTTCAAAATGTATATGTTTCTAAAAGTATTCATTTAATATAGATGATGGTGAAGACTTTTTAACAGATAATTTAAAATCATTTTTATAAGCTAATTACAACATTTTGTAGATCATCTACTTTCAAATGATCATACATTTGTGTAATACAACAAGCAAGAACTATCACAAAGTCTGACATGGCAGTATAAGCCTGTAACCCAGCTATTAGAGAGACTGACACAGGAGACTTTGAAGCTCATGACCTCCTTGGGGGAACATCTAAATTATGAATGAGGCCAGCTTGGTCATAATAGTAAGAGCCTGTCTCAAAATGAAATGATTGACAATAAATGCTCATTGGTAAGTTTCCTGGCTAGCCTACAGAAGGTCCTGATTGTTTTTCTGGTATTGCTTTAAAAGCAAAACACTTTCTTAACATTCTTTTTTCCTGATCATCGATATGCACATAAGTATCCTTTCATGCTGCCCAGTGTGCCACACACATTTACAAAACCGCACTGCCCAGAGGGATGGGCTTTCCTCCTCCCAGAATTCACTGTTCACTCCTCAGTTAATAATTGCTCAATACTTCCAATGTTTGTATTGCTTGCATGTGTGCAAATTAAGCTACTGGGTGCAATGGGCTTTTGCCAAAAAAGTTTGATAAATAATTATATTTGTGTGGATAAGTTCCAGTTTTCAGAGACACCCCATTATTATATTTTGGAAGCTACAAAGTGCCACATGTGGTCCCAGTAAGGACAGTCATTTGAATCTAATTTGATATTCAGAATATCTATTAAAAACAAAACTAAGATGTAAAGAAGAAATATTTATTTTCTTTCCAAAATAAACATATCTTGAATTTGGAATTTTTAAACATAATTATAACTAGATCTGAATGGTTATCGGGCAACTTCCCCATCGTTTGGCAGAGGCCATTGGAGTTGGCAGTCTTTATTCTGCAAAGGCCCAGAACTTGACAAGTAGTTTTGGATGAAGGTGTTACTGGCACAGATGTTCCTGGGACTTGATGGAGGACTGTGTCTAAAATATTTTTTAGCCAATATTAGCCACTATTTCTGTTTCTTTTTCATAAATATTTATCCTAGTTACAAGAAATACCAGATAGAAAGAACTCAATAATATTGGAAATGATTGCATTTCATTATCATGACAATTTAAAATGATGTATTGAGTATTAACTAAAAAATGATACTTTATAAAATAAATAAGTTTTTTGTCTATGTACATATACATGTGTGCCCCTATGTATATACACCTTCAAAACCTTGAATAAATTATCAGTTTAATATATATGATATTTTAATACATTCCCTATTATTTAATATAGATTTTCTAAAATAATATCCTGATTATGATTTCCCTTCCCTCTATTCTTCTCATCTCTTCCTCCATACCCTTTTTAATATGGATCCACGCATTTGTATCTCTCATTAGGAAACAAAAGGATTGCTATTTTAGTCTTTGTGAGCCCCTACGAACCCTGCTTAGTTAATTCAGCATGCCATGTTCTTCTTGTGTCTTCCACCCCTCTTGTTTCCTAAAATTTTTCTGTACCATCCTCCCAGGGGTTTCCAGAGCTCTGAAAGAAGGAACATGAAATAGACCTCTGGTTTAGATTTTCTCTTTGTAAAATGTCTGGTAGTTAGTCTCTGCATCCACCCTGATCTGTTGTTGGATGAGGTCTCTCTGATGAGGACTAGATAAGGCAGTGATCTGAGCATCGCCAAATATCATTAGGAAACATATATATATATATATACATATATAAGTACACATATAAACACAAATACATATTCATGTATATACATACATGTATACACACACACACACACACACACACACATATGGGGTACTAGTCATGTTTGCTTCTACCCTGCTCTCTGGGTCTTACCATCCAAGCAGTGCTGGGCATGGCTCTCTCTTGTGGAGTGGGACTCAAGTCAGCCATTGTTTGTCTCCTCCTAATACTTCTGCCCCACCATTCCCTAACACATCATGCCTCCAGACCTTGTAGGTCAAAAGTTTGATGTAATATCTTTTGGTAGTCTACATAGTATCTGTTCCAGGTCCTCTGTATGTTTTTTTTGAGTTTTTGTTTGGTGTTTTTGTGGACTCTTAATGGTGGGAGCAGGTATGTCTTTGACTCCTTTGCTTGCTCTCAGGACTCTTCTCCAGTTGGCTTGCCTTGTTTAGCCTCAGTGTGAGGGCTTTTGTGTTCTCTTATTGTATGTTGTTTCCTTGTTTGTTTGATTGCTGGGTTGTTTTCCCCTGCAGGCTTATTTTAAAAGAGACATAGTGTGGAGTGAGTTCAGAGAGAAGGGAGGTGGAGGGGATCTAGGAGTGGAAGGAGCAGAAACTGTGATTGTAATGAGAGAAGAATCTATTTTCAGTGAGAAAAAAAAACACCTACAACCTGGTTTCTATGAGGTAATGATAAAATAAAAGTGTGGTGGTTTGAATAAGAATGGTTACCGTAGGCTCAAAAATGAGAATGTTAGTCCTCAGGAAGCGGCACTGTTTGAGACAGATTAAAATGATTAGCAGCTGTGGCCTGTTTGGAGTACGTATGGCTTTGTTGGAGCAAGTGTGTTGCTTCCTCCTATTGATGGGCTTTGAGGATTCAAAAACCCATGATAGCACCACTTTTCCTCTCTCTGCATGTGGATCACGATGGACCTTTCAGCTCCTGACTGCGTCAGTGCTAACTTGTGCCTCTGTACTCTCACCATGGTAATAATAATGAACTAATCACCTGAAGATGTAAGCAAGCTCCCAGTTAAATGGTTTTTTTTAATTGTTCCATTCGTCATATTGTTGTTTTTCCCCCCACAACAAAAGAACAGTAACTAAGGCAATCAAATGAAAAAGACAAAACAAAAACTAATTAACTCATGAGTTGGACAAGTCCTTCATTTCTCTATTTAGATTTTGTCCAAACTATTGGTCTATTGGCAATACAATGAGATATTGAAGTATTCCACTAGTAGCATGAGAGACAGAGAGAGAGAGAGAGAGAGAGAGAGAGAGAGAGAGAGAGAGAGAGAGAGAGTGAGAGAGAGAGTAGGGTTAATATGATCTAGCTCTAGTCATTTTCTTAAATGAACTTGTGTTAAGTTCATAGATATTAAGAATAGAAATTTTCTCTAGGTGGATTTTTCCTTTGTTGAGTGTCATTCTATATCTCTTTTGATTAGTTTTGTTTGAAGTCTATTTTGTCAGGTATTAAAATGGCTACACCACCATGATGCATAGGTCTATTTGATTAAAATATAGTTCTCAATCATTTTCTCCTGAGGCAATGTCTGTCCTTGATGATAAAAATAACCTGTTTCTTCCATGTATCGTATTTGAAAGCTCTGCTGAGTATAGTAGTCATGGCTGGCATCTGTGGTCTCTTAGAGGCTCAGCACACCTGTCCAGGACATGTTAGCTTTTATAGTCTTCATTATGCAGTCAGGAGCTATTCTACTAAGTTTGCAATTAAGACTCTTGGTCTTCATCTCTTACAGGTTTTAGTATTCTTTCTTTGTCTTGTACATTTAATGTTTTGGTTATTATGCGTCTAAACAAATTGTTCTTGTCCTTCTATTTGGTATTCTGTGTGCTTCTCGTAACTTTATAAGGCTCTTCTTTTTTAGGCTAGCAGTATTTTCTATGAGTTTATCAAAAATACTTTTTGTACCCTTGACCTGGGTATGTCCTCTGGTATCTATTACTAGTATTCTTAGATTAGGTTTTTTCATGGTATCCCATATTTTCTGGATGTAACACTTTCTTTGACTGAAGTATCCATTTCTTCCATTGTGTCTTCAGTGAATGAGATTTTCTTTTTCATCACATGGATTCTATTGGTGAGGCTTGCCCCTGAGGTTCCTGTTTGAGGTCCTAAATTTTGGTTTCCAGGTTTCTCTCAGTTTGGGCTTTCTTTATTGATTCCATTTCCACTTTCAGGTCTCGAACTATTTTATTCATTTCCTTTCACTTTGTGTTTGTGTTTTCACATGTTTCATTAAAGGACTTATCATTTGCTTCATTCAGGACCTCTATTGTATTCCTAAAGGCTATGTTAATGTCTCTGTCTTATACCTCACATATTTCATAATAATCATTGCCCACTATGGTTGGGTTGCTGCAATATAGTGGGGGAGATACAGAGTGTATTGGCAGTGTAGTGCCTGGTAGTAAATTCAGGGAAATTATGTTCCTAGGGATTGTGAGCTGACACCTAGGATTGAAGATGGGCTAAGTTTGGGAGAAGTAAGAAGTGTGAATTTACAGTAGGGAGGAAAACAGGCTTTACCTCATATGCTTAAAATAAGGGCAGAGAATAAGGCTACAACAAGTAGTCTCCTACAGAGCAGGCCATCAGCATGAAAGACTGGATATGAAAGAGGAAGGAAAGTGAAGATCTGACATTTGCCTGCCTTCTTTGCTGGCCTTCTTGCTATTCTCTCAGGCTAGGCTGGTGGATTGCCAGAGAAAGCTTGTTGGAGTTTGGGAATAGGATAACAGGATTGTGGAGAGGAAGGTTGGAGGAGAAGATCTTCCTGATTCACTGGGGCAGAAAGGAGGGAGAGGCAGAAGCAATTACTGTGGTACAGAAATGAGGGTGAGACTGGGTGATTGGAGTTAAAGAGTAGGAGGGAGAAGTGAAGATTTTCCCTTACCCTACCTACATTTTTGTCTGGAGTCTCCTGCAGGTTCCCAGGCTTTGGTACTTTTGATTACTATCAAAATCAAACTAAAGATATTCTTATTCACAATATATAAAGTTAGTGGAAAAAGGGATCCTAATACACATTATTAAACTCAGCAAACAGTTATTAAAATTAAAATTTTAGAAAGATAAAAAGAAAAACTAGTTACAAAATAATATGGAGCTTATGATTTCAGTTTCTTTGACTACTGATAAAATGCTTATGTAGATCCTTGGGGGTAAATTTGCCCAAATATTTTTTAATTGTTAATTTAAATAATTCATTGTTTTACATTAAATAGGAAATTAATATAAACTATTATTTCAAAAAACTTGCCATTTTGTCTCATTTTTACATATTCACATGTAACGTGTGTTGCCTAGATATGTCTCAGAAACTTCCAAAGCCACACAGGACACTTGCCATTGTTATTAGCTGCTCATCAGGCATGAAGACAAGTCCCTATTGCTGAAGACACAACATACATTTGATCATAAAAAGGTAGAAACTTAAACTCTACATACCAAGAAGTCCCTAGGGAGATGAGTGATGGATAGACTTACCCAGCTCTGAGCCCTGTAAACAGCAATAATGACTGTCATAACAAGATTTTGTACCCATGAGTGAAAGAATGGCACAATTACTATGGTATAACCCACTGCTTTCTGATTGAATTTAAGGCCTGCTCTACAGGAGGAAACCTATTTCGGGAATAACAAATCTAAGACATAACCCATGGTTGGGGAGTTCACAGTATCCAGGAGTGAACATTATAGTGTTATTTTACTAAGTGGATAGAGCATGAAACTGCCTTCTAAATTTATCTCTTTTCTCCCAGTAGATTAATACAGCTCTCAGAAGTTACTATAGGAGTTTCTTTGTACAATGGATATTGATTAATACAAAGCTCGCAACTATTTAAGTTACAGAAAATATGTCTTGCAACACTCAGCCACAAATAAGATATCTATACCACATTTCTCCCCAGAGCTGGAAAAACTACTGGTGAAGAGAGGCAAAGATGATTTAAGAGCCAGAGGTTAGAAAGGACGGGAATAGAATAGTGCATTGTGGAAGAGCATCCATGTACTCATGAATGTAAAATAACTATGTTTACCTGCACAAGTCATTCAAGAGATAAAACTAATAAGCAGCCTAGCACAGAGTTCAAGGGCGGGGGGGGACTTCTGGTAAGATTGAAGTCTATCCTCATGGAGAGGGTTTTCAGATCAGCTTCAGCACAGATCCTCAAGTCTCCTGTGTGAGAGTCAGGGTATCTCAGTAATAGGGACAGCTTTCAACTTCCAATAGGCAACAGCTGAAGGCAGAAGCTGATAACATTTTGGGAATTTTGTGGACTTGATTGACCTAAACATTAAAAGGGAACTTCTCATGACTGGCATGGGTGTTTTTTGTTTGTTTGTTTGTTTGTTTGTTTGTTTTTTGATAGATTCTCTATTGCTCCTGGGAGGAACATTAGTATATAAATTCTGGTTGTAAATGGGAGGACAGTGTTGAAGCAGGAATGTAGGAGGGACAACCATAACTAAAGACAGACTTTTGGACCAAAAAGGGGGAAAAATGCAATCACTTTAAATTTAGTACATTGATACCATTGGCCTTGTGATCTTCATTTACCGTATCCTCAAAACAAGCAAATCAATCAACAACAAATCATGTTGTTGTCACACGGAACTGTAGGGTGAGGTTATCTATTTCCCTCTGTTGGTGAGATCTTATCTTAAAAGAGATGATAATGAAAACAATGCTTAACAAGGGTTGTTAGTATCGAAAATAACTGCAGAAGCATCTACCATTAAAAAAAAAATCAAAGTCAGAGATGCCACAGGAATTAAAAAGACTATCAGAAAAGATTTAGGACTGCTAGTATAACACCTTCAGATTTCAGATATTGACTACAACAATGGAAAGCAAGAAAATGGAAATGTAAGTTCCTGTTTTCTTCCATACAACCCACAATACCATTTTTGCAAAACACAGGAGATTGGAGGAGATAAGATTCCATTAATACAAGAAAGATTTATATTCGTGCAAGAAAGATATTTATCCTAAAATTCTACCTAGTGTCTTTTTCTGACCGAGAGTATCATATGTCATATAGAATACTGATAATTCCAATTCCACATCAAAAGAATGGCATTCATGAGGATGATTGCCATTTAACTGATTAAACAAGACTATTTGCATTGTGACTTCAGACAAACTGTTAAAGGTTAACTATCCATGGCATTTTTAACAATGATACATTTTTATTAAGGTGCTCATACATATGGGGTTTGTGAAACCGTTCATGGTGATTTGATGATTAAGGAATTTTGGTACCTTCTAATGTGTTGATGAGATAAGATTATCTTAGAAAGTTAACACATACCTTGTTAAAAATGAATAAAGAAAAATAGAAAGCCTATTCAAAACCAGCAAGTTCAGACATAAATATGGAGTGCTATTTTTTGGTAGCATCGGGTTTTATATTTCATTAATATATGTTTATAATAATATAGGCTCTCAACTAAACAAGGATGTAGTCTTTAAATCATTCTAGTCCAAATAATACTAATTTCATCATATACTTTAAATGTTTCAATAAAACCTCATGAATAAATCATTTGAAAATTTGAAAATGTGCTCATTGAATACACTCTAGAAAAAGTCCATAGGGATGTGACAAACCAGCTACTGGACAATATGTCCTCCTTTTGGCCACAGAAAGAGTTCTTCCTAAAAATGTGCAAGCTTGGATGCAGGCAGAGTGGATGGCTAAACTCTTCCAGGACAGGAGAAGCAAGTCTTCAATAGTTCCTACCTCACAAATCTGTCTGTCATATATATTTGGCCAGAAGGCTGAAGATGATGCTCAGACGTTATAGAGAGTTTGGGGTGACTCTTCAGGCAGAAAACTGTTTCTGTCATTGTCTCATTTTGGAAGGTGCTATCCTTCACTTCCTGTTTACACAGATAATTAATTTTATTCCTAAATTTCTGATGGGGTTGAACCAGCTAGTTCAGTCTTATAATTAAGCTTAGTTGGTTAGGGGTTAAGTTGTTTTTAGGTCTTGATAGATATTTTAAGTTGATAGAGATGAAATATGATAGATATTGATTTACATTAAGAATTTTAGACTCATCAAGATAGGAAAGATGTTTTCTGCCAGATTGCCAAATACAAAGAGCAAAAACGCTACGAATGTAACATTTATATAATTCTTGATTGTTTCTTGGTTCTTCTTGCACTATGTTGTTTGTTTTATTTACGTGTAATAATATAAATGTATATTTAAAAAACAATTATAATAAATAAAAATTTTTAAAAGGTTAATAAAATAAAAAGTCCATTTGTTACTGAAATGATAAGTACAATATTCACAATTATTTTTTTGAAGATAAATTTAAGGCAGAATTCTGTCTATGGTAAAAACGAGAACATTTTGCCCAGTGGCTTGTTTGCCACATTTGAAGCCATCTCCATAAGGAGGTTCTCTGACATTCATCATCCTCTTTGAGATTGGCTGGGTGTTGCCAGGAGTTAATCTGTCTCATTGTCAGTGAATCTTAAAACAATAAAATATTTTTAAATGCCATATTCAGCATGTCTCTGTGGTTTGTGAAGATATTATCTAACTATCCTACCTTATCTTTCTAGAGAATCATATCTATCTGCTGCACCTAAGATATATATCTTTGTGATAAAAGTAGTAGACTAGCAATTGACATGACCATTTGATAAACTAACAATTAACTTTTATAACTTATTTATCCTAAACAGCCTGCAATAGCACTTTCAAAGTAATGGAAATAAATCTTTTTTTATATCAAAACATTTTATTTTAAAAAAAAGAACAGAATACCATTAGTAAAAGTTACACATCCACCCACTACATCCATAACAATTAGAAGCAAAGTTTTTCAATATTTGATCTGGAACTATTGGATGTTTGAAATAATTTCCTGGATTCTTTAAAATTTCTGGGTTCACTCAAGATCGATTGAACCAGAACCCATGAGGAGGGAGTATGGAGCTGATTATTTTTCCTTCCCAGTTTTATGTGACTGAGTGTTTGGCCTGCATGTTTGTCTGTACGCCATGTGCTTGGCTGGTGCCTGAGGAGGCCTGAGGAGGGTGTTGAATCCCCTGAACCTGGAGCTACAGACAGTTGTGAGTGGCCACTTGGGAGCCGGAAACTGGCTCCAGGTTCTCTGGAAGAGCAGCCAGTGCTCTTAACCACCAAATCTTTCCAGCTCCAGGGCTGAGTTTTTAAAATTATGAAAAACTTCCATTTGTTTTTTGAGAGAGAGTCTTGCTGGCTTAGAATTTCTAAACTTCTTCCTTCAGCTTTCTGAGTGCTTGGATTAAAGGCACGTGCCACCATGACTGGCTCCAGTGATTGCTGTTGTACTCAAGGGAAATAAATAAATCTTGTATTATAATTCAGTTATATGGCTACAATACCTCATATTAGAATATATATATATATATACATAATTGTGTATAAAAATAATCTTACATTTAAATTCTATACCACAGTATCTAGAATTAAACTTATTTTGCATCTATATACAAAATTCTATACTGTTGAATTAAAAATACCTCGTGAGTGACAATTGAGGCATTAAGTTGAGGAGTAGATTCACTAATCTATTTTTTGTTCTCTCTTCCCTATATATTTCTATATTTTCCCTTTTTTCATTTCAACCCCTATCTCCATACCTAAGAATGTAAGATAAGGGAAAAGAGAGACAGTGCTGACTCTAACCTTGTTTTCTCTCTAAATAAGAACCAATAATAATTTATAACCAGCTCCCATTGATAACAGCCCTCTACAGCCCAAGAGAGCAACTAAAACTTACCCGAACCCCTTAAAGGAAATGGGGCATCATTCTCTTAAGGTTTCTTCCAGCTGATTTGGTATGAAAAAATATCTTTGTAGGGGCCCAAATAAAATTGGGGAAATTCTGAAACAAGCTAGTATTAGCATCTGTGGTCCAGTTTCTAAATTTTGAGAAATTCCTGTGTGCTAGAGACCAATTGGGATTGGACGCTTTATCTGAATGTGTCCTGGGAGCTGTTGTGTTCTGATGGGTAGCAGCAATTGAAGCACTTGGTGCTGGAGCATGAAGGATGCAGGATGTCAGTGTCCAGCATACTGAGAGGAGTAAATACTTTTAGATCTGATTCAATGTCAGTGTCCAGTTTTTTGTTCTAAAAGCATATAATTTCTCACAAACATTATACAGTCCTAAAATTATAAGTGTATAAGGTGTGCATAATACAAGGAACAATTAAGGCTGGTTTTCTGTTCTTTGTATAAACAGAAAAAAAAAAGACATCTGTAAATCTTCATTGATGCCATATGAAGAATGGCATCTAATAGTAATTCATAGGGGTTTTGTAGCCAAAAAGAATCATTGTCTATGCCTACACATTCATGTCTCAGCCTCTCTCTGAGCTATTCCCATATAGTGGGGTTAGCAATATAAATTGCCTGCTTGATCTGTAGTTTCAATTCTTCTCCTCCCAACTCCATTCCTCCCCCCTCATTCCCACCCAGTCCTCACTCACTCACTCATGTCTCTCTTTCCCTCCCTTAGTCCCCAGAAAGTGAAGGACTCCTCCCCTAACAACTGACCTCTTCCTATCAAGTCTCATCTGTACTACCTGTAACCTCTTCCTCTGCAGCCTGACAAGTCTATCCTGCCAAGAGGAAGTGATCTAAGTTCGGTATCAGAGTCGAAGGAGAAACTCTGCCAAGACAGGGTAAGTGAGTTCTGGATAGTTCCTGCCTCACAAATATGCCTATCAGATATATTGGGTCAGAATGCTGATTAAGATGGTGCAATATTATAGATAATTTGGGGTTACTATTCAGATATCAAATTGTCTCTGTCATCTTCTCATTTGGAGAGCTAGTAACCTGCACTCCTGGCATACTCAGGTAATCAAGTTTATTCCTTCTCAAGTCTCTGATGCAGTTGAAGACCAGGTAGTTTAGTTTTACAATGAAGCTTACTTGTTCAGGAGTTTAGATGTTTTTAGGTCTAGATAGATGTTTTAAAGTTGATAATGAAAAGATGTAAAGGAGATTGATTTACATTCAGAAACTTAGACACACCAAGATAGGGGAGATGTTCTCTTCAAGGCTGTCAAATACAAATAGCCAAAACACTAAGAATGTAATATTTATATAATTGCTGATTGGGTCATGGTTCTTCTTGCTATAGGTAATCTATTGTGTATATGTGCAATAACATAAATGTATATGTAAAAATTAAAAATGTTTAATTAAAAATTAAAATTAAAACAAAATGAAAGTTATGCAAAATTTTAAAAAGGAAAATAAATTTGAAAATGTACCCCTGTGCAATGACCAATACATTTTATTTTTAGTGACAATCCTAAATCTACCTTTAAGGATTTAAAAATGAATTTGAATTTGAGTAACAATCATATGTATTAAAATTAGAAATACACTTTAAAACATTGTATTGTAAAACTAAAACAAGTCAGTAGACATGACCTTTCCTGTAAAGTATCATATGTATTTTTCAAAATATCTACACTTGAGAAAATAAATAACTTCCTTGTAAAGAGCTAAAAATGATGCCTGCTAATAAAACTATTTTTCTTACACCCATACTTGGTTCCTTAAAAGTTATGATTACATGTTTCATTTTCCAAATATAGAACAATGTTCATACAATTTTCAGTAAATATTCATAAATTATTTTAGTTTTCCCTACTGTTAGAAATAATTTCAAAAAGAAATTCTGATAACAAACCACATGCATAAGAAATTATAGAAACTCATTTCTGACATTATACAGTTTTTCTATAATTCAACTTAAGATCATAATTAAAAACTGGACATTGTGACTTAATGTTTAAAAACAATGCAATTAAATTGTAATATAAAACTACATGCTGTTAACAATATGTTTTAGTAATTGTTAAGAGACTGGGATAATAATTCCAAACAATTTTAGTTAACGAGAAATGAACACCAAGGGTTAAGATAAGAATAGTACAAAAGATTGAGATGGTCATGGTTTTTTCCCTGAAGCAGTCTCTGATTGTCTAAGCCTAGGGTCCTACTGGCTTGGATGTTGCAATGTGTTCAGAATTTGTTAATGCACATCTCTAGGGAATATTTGGACACAATAGTTTACCTGCCCATAGCAATGAAGCACTACATATCCTGGACTTTTTTGCCCACAGAATATTGTGCACACATTTTTGTTGGTACTAAGTCTTTGTACACTCAAATGAAGATTTTTTTAAAGTCAAAACAAAAGAAACACACATTTAAAGGTGTCATCATCCTTAAAATTTGGAACACATTGTCTTTAACTATTTCTCTACATTTCTGGATTTTTTAAAAAGTTGTCAAATGTTCATTTTTTCATAGAAATCTTTTTGAAATGAACCTTTAGCAGAAATGAAAAAAAAAGATGAAAAACTGTGTATATCATGTTGGCTTCTGTGTAATATTTTATTATGTTCTTAATCTAAACTTTTTTGAGTAACCTAAGAGTCATAAAAAGAGTGAAACAATAAACTCTTGGAACTAAAATGATGTCTATATTTTAAAATATATAAAAAGAGGAAAGGGAAGCATATGGCCATGACTGAGAGATCTCAGAGTGGAGTACTTAAGGAAATCAGCATGAAAAATAAAGTGCCCATTACCAAGTGATGATGTAGTGTATAATTTATGGGATGGCGGAGTATGCTTGAGATGGCACTTAGCACTTGGATGCCATGAAATATAAATTGAGATGAAACGTGTTCATGAAATTCCATTAATAAAAGGCATGATTTAGGTTACACTTCCATTTTCTTTCTAGCTTAACAAAGAGAAGTGGTAAAGCTACATGATAATCAAGTGCTTCTATTTTTTATTTTTTAGACTCATGGATCTACAAAAAAATTGTTTTAAGAATTTGGACATTATGGTGGATGTTCATAGCTGCCTTATTCATAATAGCCAGAACTTGGAAACAACCTACGTGTCCCTCTATAGAAGAATGGATAAAGAAACTGTGGTACATTTACACTATGGAATACTACTCAGCTATTAATAACAAGGAATTTCCAAAATTTGTGGACAAATGGATTGAACTAGAAATTGTCATAATGAGTGAGTTCACACAGAAGCAAAAAGAGCTAAATGGTATATACTCACTTATATCGAGACACTAGTCCAAGGTGTACGTCCCCATGAAAAACTGTACCTACCAGAATAGTGGGTAAGAGGGGAGGACATCCTATTGAAACTTTAGGTGTGAGAAGCCTGGGAGAAAGAGGAAATGGAAGGACCCAGTGGGTCCTGGAAAACTATAGGCGAGTCTGGGCCCTGGGGCCCTCCGCAAACTGTGGCAACAGCTAAGCAAAAAATAGGCAGTAAAAACCTTGAACCCCTACC
The DNA here is from genome assembly GCF_964271855.1 of Acomys minous. Lineage (NCBI taxonomy): Eukaryota > Metazoa > Chordata > Mammalia > Rodentia > Muridae > Acomys > Acomys minous. The sequence goes on along the minus strand of NC_140492.1, from coordinate 27,469,333 downwards.
CGGACTAGCCGATGGACATTCTCCACTGTTGAGTGGAGAAGGAGATCTAACTTTCACACAAAGTCTGGTGCCCCATATTTGAACATGTCCCTTGGACGGAGATGCCTGGTGGCACTCAGAGGAAAGATAAGAGGTCACCAAGGAGAGACTTGATACCGTATGAGCATATTCAGGGGGAGGAGGTCCCCCTCAGACACAGACTTAGGGGAGGGGAGGGGAGTAGGGGGGAAGTGGGAGGAAGGGAGGAATGGGAGGATACATGGGATGGGCTAACAACTGAGATGTAATATGTATAAATTAATAAAAATGTATTTAAAAAAAAAGTAAAAACTGGAGTAAAAAAAAAAAATAATTTGGACATTATATGTTATAACAGCTCTGTCTTCTCTCTTGTTTCTGACCCTCATCTTTGATGAATAGAAATCTGAAATCTCAACTTAGTAATTTTAGATGACTTTTAGTAATTCATTCAAAGAAACTATTGACTATAATATACATAATAATGTGTCACATACAATAATTTGAAAAAAAAAACAAACTGTGTCATAAATGTTAATCCTAAGACTCTTAGTGATGAAATTAAGAGTAGAGACCTTTAGGACCAATTAGATTATTGAATCAGAGACTTATTGAAACATAATGATACCTTTTAATGAGGAAATACTTCATGTGAAAACATATATGTATATATTATATATGATATAAATTTTGTGTATTGATAAAAACATGTATCAGATCACAGATGCTACCAGATGCTAATGATGACAGCCTCTTGATTTTTACTATCTTCCTACCTTCTGAAAACATTAGAGGTGGATTTCCTTTGTTTAGAAAATATTCAGCTTCTGATATATATATATGGAGATTTTTGCCATAGAACCCACATTATGAAATTCCACAATATGTTATGCTGGCTTCCAGTATATTTAATGTGTTAGTTATAGTCTTCTAGAGAAACAGAGCGAGTAAGATGCACATGAATCTAAGAGTGCGTCAACCCCTCAACATGTGTGTGTGTGCATATGTGTTAAATGTCTGAGAAAATTTATAGATCAACAAATCCCACCCACCCCTGGATGGTGGTAATAGATGGCTTTTGGGAAAGGCAGAATCAGTTTCCTACAAGGATAGCTGCCAAGGAGGTTACAGATGGAATAGTGGATGACCCAAACTTATAACCATCCCAGCATGGCTGAGAGGACTTAGTGTGGGGAAACAGACAAAAATCTATAATATTTGTAGTTACTTTTATATTTGAGAGGAATTAGAGTGAAGGGCTCGGGAGAGTAGGTATAACCAGAATATATTTTATGTTCTTATAAAATTCTCAAACCATATAAAGAGAGAAAATAAACATTAGAAAAGAAATATATATGTTTAGCATTTAGTGCTCCTTTGATGATTTACATACACTGCATGTACATCCAGACAATGTATTTTGATCATATACATCTCCCCTTTTCTTTCCTTAAACCTCCTCCAGACACTCTCCCCACTCCATCAAAAGCTTAAAACTTCATGTTTTCTTCTTCTTAGAAGAAAAACATATTGTCATGTTTTAATAATAATAGTCTCCATAAGCTCATATTTGACTTACTAGAAAGTCAAAGAAAACTGACTCTCCCCCGCCTCTGAGAACGCATCCACTCTCAGTAGCTCCTCAGCTAGACCAAGAGGTTGTCAGCCTCTTCATATTCTGCCCTGGAATGTGGACTGACTTCATCCGTTAGAACTATCCTTAGCTGCTGGGTCATATGTACAGTAGTTCTGCCATGTCTATAAAAATCTTTTTGACTCAGGACATCCTGAACCCCAGATTTTACACTCTTCGTGCCTTGTTTTCTCTAACAATCCTTAGCCTTGAAGATGAATAGGGAAGAAAAAATTGTGACAGAAATGTGAAATTTGTTCTTGAACACTTCAAAGGCACGTATTCCTCTGCATTTTGACAGTTGTGAGCTCTGATTCAACCAGAGTCTACTACAAAAAGTAACTTCTTTGATGAGGTCTGAGTGCTGCATGAATCTGTGGCTGTAGATATTGGAATTTCTATGTAACAAAATGATAGTATTGCCTTCCCTAGGGTCTATGAGATCCTACTTTTAAAAGAGAATAATTGATCCCCCCCAAAGATTCATATAAGGAGTTATGCAAAGTCTGGACATCTTTTGAAGAACATGGACAATGAACTTTTTTGAGTATTTGGAAGAAATCTTTATGGAGTACAGTCTTGCAAGGTTTTATAAATTTTTACTAGTGATTGGATTAGGGCATCTGTCTATGCAGACTGAATTAGTTGACTGTTAATTGTAAATAGGATTTTTTCTCTATATGTTACCATGCATTGTTCTAATTTTATTTTTTGTATACTACATTTATGTCTGATATGATTTTATCACGTATTCAGTTTCGCAAATGGTCTAGTAATAATGAAAACAGTATCAAAATATTTTGTAAAGTGTAAGCCCGAAGTAAATATGTCATGAGAATTGTAGAATCTTCATGAAAAACATAATAAAAATTATTTCTAATCATAGAAAAAACCCAGAAAACTTATAAATTGACTGATAAGGGCAACATTAGTTCATGTAGTTAGACTTAAATCACAAAGCTGGAATTTTTCCATAAAATATGACATTTTATTTGTGTCTTTATCTGTTTGCACAGTTGGCTCCACCTTAGGCCACAGGGAACCTTATGGTTCAAGTTCTACTGGCAGATGCAGGTACAGTCAATGAATCTTGAAGATTAGGTAAGCCTCTGTTTTTGCTTTTGTTATTTGGTTTCGTTGTCTAAATTCTTCTTGTTCCAAAAAAAAAAAAAAAAAATGAGAGTCCTGTCCCCTTATGCCATCACTATGCTATTCATTTCCTACAGTCGCTGAATTTACAAGGCATAGTTTGTATTTCCCCCTTAACTTTTCTTTACTCTGGTCTAATTGCTAATGGATGTGAAAAGAAATTAACAATGATGCAGAAGATGAAAGGATGGCTCACTAAGCAGGTGTGTTTTCCTTATGCTGACCACCAGTGATGTTTCTGAGAGTCTCCTGAACTAATCAAGATCCAGGTTAGAAAAAAAAAATTACCACTTTGGTAACGAGACTAATAGAATTTTTTTTTTGCCTACAGTTTATTAGGAGAAAAGCATGTGTTAAAAGTGACCAAAGTTTCAGCAGATATGTTTTATATAGGGTTTAACTTTAGAGTGTCCACAAAAAATTAAAGTTGTGTTTTGATTATGATTTATAATTTTTTTAACTAGTTATATTTTACTATATTTTAAACATTACATCATCTTGAACAATTCACAGTGAGGTTAATGACTTAAGAGTGGCTGAAATACCCACAGTACTTAGATAAACCTAGGTTAGCTTTTATTTTTCTGGAAGAGTGGATAGGCATAGGTTCTTTGGTTCGAGGCACCAAGGCAAAACCTACCGATTGTTTCTATTTCTATTCACAGGATTTTCATATTCCATGTCGTAGCTAATTTTATGTTGCTGTTATACAATACTCTGACTAAGAAAACTTATAAAATAAAGCATTAATTGGGGGACTTACAGTTCCAAAGAGTGAGTGGAGTCCATGGCCATAATGACAGGGAGATTAACGTCAAGAATACAGGCTTGATGTTGACTCATTAGCAGCAAGCTTACATCTTGGCTTACTAGTACAAGGCAGAGAAAATTAACTTGAAGTCCATGTAGCTTTTTTTTTTTAACTTTGACCTCCACGTAGGTCACCCCTCCTAATTTCTTCCAAATATTTGGAACCATGGCAGACCAAGTATTCAAATATATGAACATGACGGATCACTCTTATTGAAACCCTCACGCTCTTTAAGCACACTTAGTGATACTCATCTAGTGCAGTATCTGAAATGATATTGTGAGAGCTACTGAGTCACTCTCTAAATGATATCTCAGAAGAAATTGTAGCTTACGAGTTTCTGCCTCTTGTATCACTTACTCTAGTGATGGCGCCATTTTAAAAGAGGAACCTATCTGTATGTTAAGGAAAGGAAGCTTTGGAAAATTAACAGTAACACTTCCTAGGTAGGTATGTAAACTTCCCACTTTAGAAATGGAATTTTTAAGTAACAGTTAAGTTTCAAATGATGATTGATGATTGCCTACTTCCAGGTTTTGGCATAAGATAAATAGGGTCAGTATCACTAAGTCAAATCACATGTAACTTCCAATTCTTGGAGCCTGTCAGAAGTTTGTTATTGTTTTTAGCCTATAACTTTTCATGTAATTAAGTATACTCTGAAAAAATAATATAGATTCTAGTTCTAGTATGTGATTTTAAAAACCAGAAACATCTGTATTTTATCATAGTACAAAATAATAAAATTATGCTTATAATTACTAATTAATGATCATAATTACCACTTATTTTTTAATTATATCTACGTATTTGATGATTGTTGAAACTGGCTTTCCTTCCTTTCTGGCTTGGGAGGTTGTACATTCTATGCTCAAAGGGACTAAGAAGAAATAAAAGAGGCAACAAAGGTGAGCTGTGAGTGGGGACATGAGTAATTTGGAATTTTGAAAATAAGAAGTATACTTATAAAACCTCTGTACTAGATAATAAAAATTAGTATAAGATCAGTGTGAAACATTTTAGAGTAACTGATACTATATACAATAGCAGATACTTATACTGGGCTTTGTTTAACTGTCAAGTATGAATTACAATATAAACAATAAAAACTATTGATGTGAAGTTTAGGAATATTGAGGCTGTTTCACATAAATGCAGTCACTTTGATTCAGATTTTATCTTGGAAATATCTTTTCAACTTAGAAAAGCAATTATGTCTTTTCATGTACAGCAGTGATACTGAGTTTTAAAAAATCAAGCATTTGATTGACAGCCATAAGCAAATCAAAGCTAATCTGCTATTGCATACATAAAATAATGCATACATTAGTTTTTCTTTCACTCTATTGATGTATGTTGGTTTATGTTTACCATAAAGAGACATAAAGGAAAATTGCAATAGACATTTCCACATAAATATTTTTAAAATGAATAAATGCATAAAATGTACACAGAATTTAAAAGAATGCTTGCCTGTCTTGACATAGGCATATCTTGGAGAAAACTTCAACAGAATGAAACAGTAAATATTGTGATAAGCTTACTATGTACAACACATAATAAATGTCTTAATATTGTTGAAGTCATCAAATAATCTGTTTATTCACTTATACATTCAGAGGCCAGAATAGATTATCAAAATTAGATCTCATTTTGCTTATTAAGAGAATTAAATTTGGAGGGGTAAAAATCTTTCAAAGGTGACATGTTTACAGTATCAGCTTTCTGCAGGTAACCCCGAAAAAATATCTCTGACTTTTTCTAGTTATTTGTGTTTTTTCTACAGTGAGGTAAGGAATTAAATTGCTTGTGTTTCAAATCTGATGTGCAGGAGAACACCTGATAAGAAAGAATACCTAACTCATGGGGAGCTTCACATTCCAACCTGCTCTTTTATCCTCTATTAATTATGAAGAACATCTCACATAAGGTTGAGGAGCTCAGAATGTCTCAAAGGTTCTAAAGACATGCCTTGGTTATTAGTTGCTTCATTCTGCTGGATACCACCTGAGATTGGTGTACAGCAATAAAAAAAGAAACAACGGCTGTTTAATTAATTAATTTTAGGAGAGACATGTGAGATGAAAATAAGGAATGAATGTAAAAGCCCACACTCCTTAATTGCATTATAAATTACTATAATAGTGAGTTTTAGAAACATTGTAGAAAATATTCCCATAATTTCAAGTCATTGCAACAATTTAAAATGTAAATTTTATTTATAAGCATGAATAAATCATATTCAAATTAATTAAAATAACCTTGTATAATAATAATTAAATGTAATCTATTAGATCATACACAATTATAATAAAATTTCTATTAATACCAGAATCAAGTATTTTACAGATAAACCATATATTTTAGGAATAGCTATAGGTTCAGTGGCTTGGAGTTTGGTTCCTTGATGAATATCCCAGGACTGAGAAGTGATTTGATTGAGAGGGACCATACTTAATAAATGACTCATGCATCTATGAACTAATTGGTGGAGATATTCTGTATTTCAGTTAATGACACCTTTTACACAGATAAAAACCTTTTAAAGTTTTATATTTTCACAGCAGTTTATATCATTTTATCTAGTTTCTGCAGAACTATTTTTGATTTTTTGCTTCTTTGTTTGTTTTTCATCATTTTGGACTGAAACAAGAGCCTTGAACATACTAAGTAGCTAAGCAGTAATATACTACTAAGCAATAATTCAACCCTGAGCAACTATTTTGCATAACATTTTCTATTTTGTATGCACAACTCTTATGTATGTATTTTCGTAAACGTGAGCCTCTCAAATATCTTTATTCTCCTTTGTCTCTTTTTATCTAGCATTGACTGTCATTAACTTACTTCTGCTCATTCATGTTTGCCTTGATGCCACTTGTTGACAACGGAATAATAAAAATCGAGGCTTCTGACTTCTGGAAACAATTCTTGTGTCAGCTACATTATATGGATTCATGAAACACTCTGAGCAAGATTTGCTTATGATTCATTATCTCTTACTATTATTGTATGTTTCCTGTTGTTTCTCACACTACGCTCTTCTTCATGTGCTATGCATCTTTTTGCACTGCTAAAAGATTTTAAAAAAAGGAACTTCAGATGAGAAATACGTTTATAAATACACCATTGTAGGAACCAGGTCCGACTGGGATGCCTGCCTGTCTTGCTGTTTAATGTCCTGTTTCTAGCAGCTTCCATGTCTGTGTTTATCTTGGTTAGCTAGTCATGTTTACTGCTCTGAGAACGTGCTCTCGAGACTTTTCCTCCTGTGTGCGATCACCTCTTGAGGGATTTCACCTGGGAGGAGGATTCCTGTTTTGCTGCCTATAAGAAGGCTCTAGCTAATGGTCAGAACAGTCTCCACAATTGAGTGGAGAGTGGGATATGACTTTCTCACGTACGCTGGTGCCTCACATTTGACCATGTCCCCTGAAGGGGGAGATCTGGTGGCACTCAGAGGAAGGACAGCAGGTTACCGAGAAGAGACTTGATACCCTATGAACATATACAGGGGAAGGTAATCCCCCTCAGGAACAGTCATAGGGGAGGGGAATAAGGGGAAAATGGGAGGAAGGGAAGAATGGGAGGATACAAGAGATGGGATAACCATTGAGATGTAACAAGAATAAATTAATTAAAAAAATTAAAAAAAAAAAGAAGGCTCTTTGAAACTCTGGAAAGGAGAATATAATAAACCGCTGCTGCGGCTGCTGCTCTCTCAGCCCGAAGGACCTGCTGTGTTATTGTGTGTGTGTGTGTGTGTGCTTGTGCACGTGTGTGCATGAGTTAAATCCGCAGTCCCTAGCCCTTGACTCGGTACCGCACTAGACTTGGTATCACAGTGGTGCAGGCGCCACAAGTGGAGGTTCTACGGAGATCAGGGAAAGAAGGGAGGAAGCTGACGGATCACCCAGGGAAGCTGGCCAGCGCCTCAGGGAGGCAGGAAATGGGCGTATTGGAAATAGGTGCCACAGGTTCGTCCACGGTTTTGGTGGGCTAGTGATTAAGGCGCCTGGAAAATAGGTGCCGCAGGTTCGTCCACGGTTCTGGTGGACTAGTACTTAAGGCACCAGGATTAAGTACGAGAGTATTAAAGATTTTATAAAAAACAATAGAATTGAGTAGTCCTTGATTTATGGTATCGGGAGAGCTAAATATCCAAGATTAGGATCAGGTGAAGTCTGATCTCCAGAGGACTTTACGAAATGAAGGGTCCAACAGTGTTTCTATCGCTACCTTTTCATTATGATGTCTTGTTAAAGGTGCGCTTAGGAGCGAGGGTGAGAAAATAAGAGAGCAGCTGCTTCTGCTGCTCTCTTAGCATGAAGGACCCACTTTGTTATTGTGTGTATGTGTGTGTGTGTGCTTGTGTGTGCATGAGTTAAATCCGCAGTCCCTCGCCCTCGACTCGGTACTGTGCCCTCTTCCTAGATTTCATAGGTAATCAATAGTGTCTGAGAATAAATTTCAGTTTTTAAGTTGAAATTCAAACATTTGTCATAATGATGAAATATCAATCTTAATTGTAAGAAATGCTTTTATCAATATATGTTTTAAAAGCATGAGTAGAAGAATCAGATCAGTAATTTTATAACTAAATATGCCTAAATTTTAAAAACAATCTGTGGAAAAATAGAATCTTCTTGCTTAAATGCTCTAAGAATTACAATTTAAAAAGAAATTTTCTATCTTTTGATGACTTTTTTGGGGGCAGAAACTAAAACAGACTAGAATCCATCAACTGGTGAATGGATAATGATTGTAATAATCCCCAAGAAAAGTAATTTATCTGAAGCACAAGAAAAGGCCTTCAAAACAGCAATTATGAACAATTTCAAGAACATTAAAGATGATATGAATAAACACCGTAATGAAGACTATGAAATCAAACAGTTGAATTAAATAATGAAAAGAATTAAAATCTAAAAGTGGTAATAATGAACACATAGTCAATATAAAAAAAAAACACCAAGCTGAGAGAAAAGTAGAAAGAAAATTTTCAGGATGTCAAACAAAAACCTCAGAGGCAAGCCTCACTAACATATTAAAACATACAGAAGACATACTTTCAATTCTTAAAGTCAAAGTAGAAGAAATGGATAACACAAGCACAGGAAAATTAAATCTTAAAACGCCTAGGTAGAAAGCATCCAGGAAATCTGATACACTTTGAAAATTCAAAAACTATAAAGTAGAAAGAAAAGTTAAGAAATCCAGGCCCAAGTAAAATATATATTTTTAACACATTCATAGAAGAATATTTATTCAATCTACAGAAGGAGATGCCTATCAGGTTAAAAGAGGTATGGGAAACACAAATTAAACCAGAAAATAAATATCTGAAGATGAATAGTAATAAACTATATTTACAGAAAAGAAATGATCTTAATATGCAGATATAAGTGAGTATATACCATTTGAGTCTTTCTGCTTCTGGGTTAACTCACTCATTATGATCATTTCTAGCTCAATCCATTTATCCACAAATTTTGGGAATTCCTTGTTTTTAATAGCTGAGTAGTATTCCATAGTGTATATGTACCACAGTTTCTTTATCCATTCTTCTACTGAGGGACCCTTAGGCTGTTTCCATATTCTGGCTATTATGAACATGGTTGAGCAAATTTTCTTGTTGTGTGCTGGAGCATCTTCTGGGTATATTCCAAAGGGCATGTCCCACCAAAGCCTTCACTTACCAGGAAACTGGGACAGAGGGGAGGACATCCTGTTGGGACTCTAGATGAGAGAAGCATGCGAGAATAGTAAAGTAGAAGGATCCAGAGGGTCCTAGAAACCTACAAGTAGAACATTATGATAGGCAGATTTGGGCCCAGGGATCCTGCTCAAACTAAGGCACCAGCCAAGGACAATACAGGCGGTAAATTTTAAACCCCTACCCAAATCTAGTCAATGGGCAGAACATTCTCCACAGTTGAGTGGAGAGTGGGGTTTGACTTTCACACGTACTCTGGTGCCTCATATTTGACCATGTCCCCTGGAGGGGGAGACCTGGTGGCACTCAGAGGAAGGACAGCAGGTTACCAAGAAGAGACTTGATACCCGATGAGCATATACAGGGGGAGGAAATCCCCCTCAGAAACTGTCATAGGGGAGGGGAATAAGGGGAAAATGGGAGGGAGAGAAGAATGGGAGGATACAAGGGATGGGATAACCATTGAGATATAACAAGAATAAATTAATTTAAAAAATTTTAAAAAAGAAATGATCTTAAAAGCTTCAAGGGGAAAAACCCAAATTACATATGAAATCAGAGAGTTTTGAATATTCATTATGTTTTCAATAGAAACTTTGAAAAGAAAGCGATTAGGTTATATGTTTTACAAACCAAAGGAGATCACAGATGCCAGCATAAATTACTATATGCAAAATAAAAATTACTATCATCAGATAAATACAAGCATTCCACAATAAAGCCAAACTTACATAAACTATAAATATGGATCCAGCTCTTCATAAGGCACTAGAAGGAAAACTTTAGTCTAAAGAGTTTTACTACTCCTATTAAGACACAAAAATTACATAATCCAGGAACAGTTAGTCCAAAAGGAGGTAACACAAACCAAAGCAATAATATAACATGAATTAACTAATGCTTATTAATAACTCTCAATATTAATCATCTCAATTCTAATCTGAAAATACACATATAAATACATTGGATTGGAAAGTATAGTCTATCTTTCTGCTGTACCCAAGAGACATACCTCACCATGAAAACCAGACCTAAGTTTGAGGTAAAAATATGAAAAAGGTATTCCGGGTAAATGGAAGCAAGATGTAATTAAGTGAAGTTATTTTAATATTTGACAAAAAGAAACCCTTTGAACTAGCCAAAGGAGATATGGAAGAATACTTCGTAGTCATTAAAAAAGACATTAAAAAGATACTACAAACATTAAATTCAAATGCCAAACACCACTTCACAAAGTTCATAAAAGAAACTCTACTACAGATGAAATCACATATTCACCCTCACACAAGACCGGAAGGAGTTCTTAATAACCTCTGCTCGCCATTCAATAGATCATCTAGAGAAAAGCCAAACAGAAACTCTGAAATTAAATAACACCATAAATGAAATGGATAAAATATACAGCTACAGAATATTCCACAAAATACTTAAGAATAAATTTTCTTCTCAGCAGACAATGGAACTTAAAAAAAAATAACTTCATGTCAGGAAACAAAGCAAATCTAACAGATATAAGAAAATTGAAATAGCATCCAGCATCATATCTGACCACCATAGATTAAAGCTGAATTTCAACAACAATAAAAATGTCTGAAAGTGTATAATCTCATGGACGACGAACAACTCACTACTGAATAAAAATTGGGTCAAGGGAGAAATCAAGAAGAGAATTTTAAAAACATTTTAGAATTCAATCAAAATGAAAACCCAATATACCCAAACCTATGAGAAACAATAAGACAGTTTTTAGAGGCAAGTTCAGATCTCTAAATGTCAATATCAAAAACACTGGAGAGATTCTTTTAGTTGAAAGAAAAGTTTTTTGAATTAAATATGTTTTAAGGATGTTTTTTCTTCCTCCAAATACACTCTAATCCTTGACAACTCTCTATCCAGCCAACTGTATGACCTTTTTTTCTCTCTCTCTCTCTTTAGAACACAAATCACTCCAAATAAATACAAATAAGCCATAAAATAAACAAGAAGCACATATTATGTTAAAAATGTAACCCCATACTTAAAATTTCTAGAGAAAAAAAAGAAGAAAGGATACCCAAAAATATTATGTGGAAATAAGTTATCAAACTCAGGGATGAAAAAAACAAAATGGAAACAATCAAAATATAAAGAATCAATGAAATGACTAATTTTTTGAGAAAATATACAAGATGAATAGCCTGTTCCAAATTAACCAAGGAAAGGGATTCAAGTTAATAAAATCAGAGATGAAGGAGGGGGAAATTAGAAGAGATATCACAGAAATTCATAGACACCTAAGGACATTCTAAAAATCTTTATTCAACAAACCTGGAAATCAATGGATTTCTTGTTACATATCATCATCTAAGTCAAGTCAAGATAAAATAAACAATTCTAACATATAAATTACTAGCAGTGAAATAGAAGTAATTAAAAAATTGCCCAAAACAACAAAATCTTAGTTCCAGATAGATTCAGTGTAGAAATCAATAGCTGCTTTAAACAAGAGCTAATACTACACAAATTATTCTGTAAAACATAATTCTATGAAATCACATTTACACAGATATCAAAACCACAGAAATAATTCCCCAAAATGAAAATCTGTCTTAGGTCTCTGGCACTTTCTGCCTCTGGTTTCTGTTCCTCCAGGTAGTGTCAAGATTGGGCTCTGGCTCGTTGCATGGGTCTCAAACTGGATTAGTCATTGGTTATCCACCTCCACAATTTCTGTGTCACCTTTACTCTAGCACACCATGGTGGTAGGACAAATTATAGGTAGGAGGTTTTGTGGCTGGGTTGGATACCACTATTTCTTTAAAAAAAATTTTATCATGTTAACTATTTTGAATAGTAAGTCCTTATTAAATATTAACAGGGCCTGGTATTGTAGACCTGTAATCTCAGCCACTTGGAAAGTTGAGATGGAATTCATACATTGCATTTCAGCTTGACTACAGGATGAACTCTGAGTAGCCTCTACCCCTGAGGGAAACTATATTGTCTGCACTTTCCCAGGGGAAGTATGAACAAATGTCTTTTCACGCAGGATATAACACAATAAACCCAAATACAATTCCTTCAGAAGTACAATGTGACAAACCCCTAATATTGGAGAAACAAACCTTAAAGGACACTAGGTGCTCCCCAAGCCACCTAACCACTGGAAAGCATCACTTTATCATGGATGGTGATCTCCCATACCATCAGAGATAAAATCCTTCTTCACTTAACCTTCCAAACTCGCTATCATTACCCCAGAGACACCTGTATTGCCTCCAATTAAATAGTAAAGAGAGAACTCTGGATGTAATTAATTGTATGTGGAGTGCTTGACTAAGCACAGGAGTCTCTAGGGTGAATTTCCAAGATTGAAAAGAAAGTTAAAAAAAATGTTGACTTCTGGATTAGTTAATTGTGTGTCTGTGAGGACCAGGAAATGATTGTTTTTGTTGGTTCACTATTATTTACAAAATGATTAACAAGGAAGAAATATGCAAGTATGCACTCATTTGAACATGTACTTCACACATTTTATAGATATAGCAATTGAATATTAGAGAGTTAGTAAATTTTTCTAAGTTTTCCTCTCTGATAAATAACTGAGCATATTTAGATAAAAACTCACAGGATGATAAAGCCCAAATTTTCCATGTCAGCATTTTCACCACCATTTCAAATCCTTTTCAGAGATATTTGTCTCTACAAGAACAATCTTGTATATGGGAATGTATGTTTGTGAAATAGCACAAATATAGATGCTATTTTGGTAAATTAAATGAAGGGATGTATTCATGTTAAATAACAATTTGTATTCATCAGGGCAACTCAGATTACATACTTTTCTTTCTTAAATCTAAGGATGAGGATGCAGTTTTTTTTCTTTTTCTTCTTCACATTCTGTTTCTGTTTCTGTCTGGATTGTTTCCTGTGGGATGTCAGAACTGTTAAATCAGATGTTTCTTTATACATGTCACTTAGAAGAGGCAGGGACACTGTCTACCTGCAGTTCCTGGGTCCTTTAAATACAGAGTGAGTGCTTTTTTTTGTATATCCCTGGCAGCAGCTTGCTGTCAGCCTTTCCCTGTGGTCTGACCTGCAAAGGAGACTAGAGCTCATTGACAAAACAAAGAAGAAAACCTTGCCCCTGGCAGACAGTGATGGCACATACTGCCAGTCCCAGTAGGCTGTGACTTGAGCCACAACCATCCACAGCATGCCACTGGCTGAATCTATTTTGATGAAATGAAGTCATGTAATATATATTGCACAGATATGTTCATTGGAATTATTTAAAGTTAGGTTGTAATCTTCACTAGAATAAATATAATTTTGGTCACTATGTGGTTTTTTTTTTGGTATTTCCTGTAGATCATATAGAAATTTTACTTTGTAGTTAATTTCAAAACTGTAATATATATTTTTGGTGAGAACTATATTCTTCAAGAATTTATTCAATAATTCTTAAATTTATTGTTCCACCTATATGTCTAATTTAATTAAGATAATCATTTTAAAATTTCAGGACTTTTGTCATCTCATCCCTTCAAATTTTCATGTTGTGGGCTTATTTGAGAATATTTTGTATTCCTAGGTATATCACTGTATTGAATAGTTGACTTTTATTTTGAGCAAGCTTTCTTTAAGTTATCTTAGAGATATAAGACATACTTAGGGAAGAAAGAAATAAGCAATAATTAATGTTATTTGCTCATCACAATGATGAGAAAAATATTTGCCGTATTGTGCACTACTTGTTAATCTTGGATAATAGCTAGAAGCAATGAGTTTTTCCATTACTCTAGCTTAGCTTGCCTTTTGTCACACAGTCATGTTCAAGTATTGATAGCATAATGAGTTAGCAAACTATCCAATATCATGTATTGATTTATATAATCACAGTACTAAACAGGTTTTAATATTTTTTTAAAAAATATGTTCTGTCCACTTTGCTTTATGGAACAGGAAATTATCCTTGTTCATGAATGGAAATCCTATGTTACTGGCCAAAAGAAAGTAGAAAAGAAACATGTCATTCGTAGTTTTCAACATATTTGTTTTATTCCTTTAATTTTAGTGTATATTCTAAGTATACAATGATGTACTTAATTATACTACTTTCATATGTACATACAATGTAAATTGCAAAAGCAGAATGAAACTTATATTATTTTTGTATAGAGAAATAAATAAGCTGGTATAAATTGGAAGGCGGCTTTCAAGGTAAATGAAGCAGAAGCACAGAGGTTATTCTATTAATTTTTCTTCACTGAGTGATAATGAACAACTTGTACTCTATTAGAAAAGTTTAAAAATTCTGTTTTTGATGTTAGAGCCTCTTGTTTGCATTCCGCATTGATCATGTTCTTCTGAATCAATGAGTCAAGCTTACTACCATATGACAATTTTGAAAAGAACTATCAGCCTTTGATTTTTTTTCCAAATCTGATAGACAATCTGAAAATTTTGGCAACTGCCATAACTATCAGGGCAAAATTTGTCATATAGGAGAGAATGTAGAGTGATCAGACTTGAGATTTAAATACATGCTATTCTGGGTTTTTGTCTTTCCATATGAAGTTGAGAATTGATCTTTCAATGTCTTTAAAATATTTTGTAGGTATTTTGATAGGGATTGCATTGAATCTGTAAATTCTTTTTGATAAGATAGCCATTTTTACTATGTTAATTCTCCCGATCCACGAACAAGCTCAAAAGGCACGTCTCATGAAAGTCTTCACTTACCAGGAGATTGGGATAGATGTGAGAACATCCTACTGAGACTCTAGGTAAAAGAAATATAGGAAATGGGTGAATAGAAGGATCCAAAGGGTCCTAGAAACCTTCAAGAAGAACATGGTGATGGGTGGATCGGGGCCCAAAGATGTCTAAACTATTGCACTAAGGACAATACAAGTAGTAAACTTCGAACCCCTACTCTGACCTACCCAATGGACAGGATATTCTTCACAGTTATGTGGAGAGTGGGGACTGACTCTGACCTGAACTCTGGTTCTCCATATTTGACCACCTCTCCTTGGGGGAGGCCTGATGGCAGTCAAAGAAAGAATAAGCAGGCTACCAAGATGAGACTTGATAACCTATGGCCATATAGTGGGGGAGGAGGTCCCCCTCAGTCTTAGACCTAGGGGAGAGGAAGAGGGTGAAAGCAGGAGGGAGGGAGGAAAAGAAGGATACAAGTGATGGGATAACAATTTAGTTGTAATCTGAATAAATTAATGAAATAAAAAAGAAAAATAAATAAATAAAAATTACAGAGGAAAAAACTTTTTAGATCAATAGTTTTGTTTGTTTGTTTTAAAATATTCTGATACCCCTTGGCTGTGCTTGTCTGGAACAGCTTGTATGCTGAACCTCAAGATAAGACTTCAAAGCTGCCTCCTAATGACAAGGAGTTACCTCTTAGGTCCCTCTTGGAACTGCATTCACTAGTCCATTGATGCCTTTTACCGCAGCACCTACAAAACACAAGAAGCTTGGCCATTCTTACAGAGAACTCATTTCCACAGAAACAATTTGTTTGTTTCTCTGGCAGAAAGTATAGTATTTCTCTGAGTTAACACCCTGGCCGTTTTAAGTCTGGCCCATTCTGAGTCTTTTAGTGACTCGGTCACTATTTCTTTTGAAATGACTGAATTATAGCAATTGAAGCGCAGAACATTTTGATATCTCAGGATTTTGGTGACCATTGGGAAAGCTAATGCTGGTAACTTGATGTTGCACCTCTGGCAGGTAAGTTTGCTCAAGATTTTACCCTGTCGGGCCTTCTGCTCCTCCTGTGTAGCCAGCCTGCTCAGGGGCTGTAGGAATTTGACACCAAAAGTGCATGGAGCAGGGCTAGGCAGCAATTATGGGGAAACTCTGGCTGTCACTTAGCACATTGGAACCCTTTCAAGACACAACATTCCCTTCATAATCACTTCCATCTCTACTGCCCTCTCTAGTTGCATGTTCTACTCTGAAATCATTACAAAAACAAAAGAATTTAGTGACACTCCTAATTTTCCCATATTTTCGTTTCTCATATCTCTCCAGATCCATTCACAACTTCTGCAATTGTTCGACAATTCTCTCAACCTGTTTTGAAATGAAATACAAAGAGAAGACTAAACAAAAACAGAAAATCCCCTTTGGGAGCAAAGTGGGAGAGAACCCAGTGTCAGCAGCCACAGTAAGTCTTTTCTGATATCCTCAAACAGTATATTAATTCCTATGTACCTTGCTGTCTCCTTTATAGCTTTAAAAACCAGATTTTCCATTACCCCAAACCTTATGTCCGGGCACCATTGTAGACATATTTTTAAAATTTATTTTATTTTATTGGAGTTTCTTATATCTCTTTCACCCTTCTTCGCCCAGTCTCTTCCAACATCCCAACACCAGTAGGAAAGAAAGAAGTTTGGTGGGGAGAAGGGACATCTTGTTTCAGACTATCTTTGACTTCTCATCAAACTGCATCAACAGCATCCAGGAGCAATTGGGGTGGGGAAGCATCCGCAGCCTTATTTCTCAAATCCGCATTCTCTTTTCCTGGCTCTGGCATTTATACCCTCTCTAGAGTGCTCAGTATTAAATTATCTAAAGCTGGCAACGATCACGTTCTTCTCAGAGGCTGCACAAGACAAACAGTCTGCTGCTGTGGACAATCAGGAGCAGCCCTACATACTACACCTGGGATTAAAATGACAACATGTTTACATAACATAACTGAAAATTTGAAGACAGCAAAACAAAGTTCATAATAACAGACTTGGGGGTCCTTTTAAATAAATTCATATCTTATAACAATCTGTAAATAGTAACTGTTCAATAATTGTTCCATCTTGAATCTTCCTTAAGAAGATTTCTATAACATTAGTGCAGAAGACCTGGCACAGATTCAAGCAGGTCCCCTGTTTGTCACTTCAAACTTTTGTCTGTTCTTGAGACATTTTTTCTTCCCACTGGATTGCCTTGTTCAGCAGTGGTAATAGGGTATTTGTCTTGTCTTATTGTATTTTGTCTTGTTCTGTTTGGCTGTTGTCTCTTGAAGACCTACTTCTTTCTGAAGAGGCAACAGACAGACGAGGAGGGAATCTAAGGGAGAAGAGTGAGGGGAAAGGTCTCCTTTATTTCATTCTTGTCAATAATGTGTAATTTTTGAAATTGATGGTAAGATCCTAGAAAAACACATTGTATTGGTAACTTACTAGAAGCTAAAGAACAGAACAAACAGCATCTACTCATTTAAAAAATTTAATGTTATTAATTTATTCAGATTACAACTAAATTGTTATCCCATCACTTGTATCCTCCCATTTCTTCCTCCCTCCTGCTTTCACCGACTTCCCCTCCCCTAGGTCTAAGACTGAGCAGGACCTCCTTCCCCACTATATGGTCATAGGCTATCAAGTCTCATCTTGGTAGCCTGCTTATTCTTTCTTTGACTGCCATCAGGCCTCCCCCCAAGGGGAGGTCGTCAAATATGGAGCACCAGAGTTCAGGTCAGAGTCAGTCCCCACTCTCCACATAACTGTGAAGAATGTCCTGTCCATTGGGTAGGTCAGAGTAGGGGTTTGAAGTTTACTACTTGTATTGTCCTTGGTTAGTGCAATAGTTTGAGCAGAAACCCCGGGCCCCCATCCATCCATCACCATGTTCTTCTTGAAGGTTTCTAGGACCCTTTGGATCCTTCTATTTCCCCATCTTCTATATTTCTCTTACCTAGTCTCAGTAGGATGTCCTCATACTATCCCAATCTCCTAGTAAGTGACACACACACACACACACACACACACACACACATATATATGCCACAGTCCAGCTCAGTCTGGGATAACTCCTTGGGGAAGAAAGTTCTCGAAGCGACAGTGAACAGAGATAAGGCAAAGTGACAAACAGAGCAACCCAGAATTAGTTTGCATCTGAGTTATGTTTCAGGAAAGCAGTCTAAATTTTATAGATACATCTCAAAAACAGGGAGGGGGGGTTGTGGTGGTTACAGTTCCCATGGGAATAGATTCAACGTAGTTAGTGAGCATTCAATCATACACAGTACAGGTACAGAATGCAAATAATAATGTCATATTTTGAATTACAATTTTAAATGACACACTACAGGGTACAGAATGCACAGCAAAGACTTCATCACTTCTATGTTACTGGCTTGGTATGAATATGCATGTGCTCCCTTTGTCCAGGGTCAACGTTCTCCCATAAATGGAACTTATGCCTAATATCTGTGTGCCGAGACAGTTTTTTCTTTTAATTCTCTTTTTCAATATCTGAGCCCCACTATCTGGAGCTTTTTTTTTTTTTGAAACACTGTGTTTCTTTGTAAGCCATACTACAAAATATTAATTAATAATTAATTTCCCATCGTGTTTCTTTTAATAAGTGGAAGTGAAGCAGAACTGCTCCAGCCTTTAACAGTCCCTGGCTGCAGTCCCAGGTCATGGTCGTCTCATAGCAATGTGGTCATGTCTGAAAAGTCCTGATTTGGGAGAGAAGTAGAGTTAAGTTAGAAGAATAGGACTGAATTATAATGAGGTAAAAGAAGAACTGCAATCAGTTTCTCCTGGCAGAAACATCAGCCCCAGTCCAGGAGGCTCTCCCTTGAGTTGGGGTAGTAGCTTTAGGCTGTGTAGTATTTGTCACTCAGACTCCACTGTCATAGACTCAGGCCATGTAGGATTTGTCACACACTCCACTAGAGGGGTCATGATATATATAATGTTTTTGTCTATGTGAAGAATAATCTTAAATTTGAATTCTATACCAATATATCAATATTAAACATATTTTGCATCAATATCAAAGGTTTAACAAATAGATAGGGTTCTATAGATACATAAGGTAAAATAGTTATTTATGGTGGTCTTCAAAAGCCTCAGAGACCAAGAGAATACTGCATTTATTAAAAATTCTTTTACAATAAGCCAGGTTAACCCCTGGTAACTCCCAGCCTACCACAAAGAAGATAATGAGCATCAAAGAAGTTGCTTATTATGGAGATGTCTTCAAATGTGGCAAACTAGACACTGGGAAAAATGTCCTCATTTCTGCCACAGACAGAATTCTGCATAAAAACGGGCACGCTTGGATGTAGGTAGAGTCAACAGCCAAACTCTGCCAAGACAGGGTAAGCAGGTTCTCCATAGTTGCTGCTTCACAAATATGTCTGTCAGATATATTGGGCCAGAAGGCTGAATTTATGCTACAATGTTATAGTGTCTTGGGTAACTGTTCAGGGAGCAAACTCTCTGTTATTTTTTCATTTTGGAAGCTGCTAACCTGTGCTTCCTGTCTACTCAGATAATTAAGTTTTATTCCTTCTCAAGTCTCTGATGGATTTGAAGACCTGATAGTTTAGTCTTACAATTAGCTTAGTTGGTTGGGGGTTAAGATGAATTTAGGTCTTGATAAAGGTTTTAAATTCATAGAGATGAGATATGATAGATATTGATTTTCACTCAGAATTTTAGACTCACCAAGATAGATGTTGGTGAGTATGTTGTATTCGCCAAATACAAATAGCGAAATTACTCTGAATGTAACATTGGTATAATTACTGATTGTGTCATGGTTCTTCTTGCTGTATGTCATTTATTTTATTTATGTTTAATAATATAAATGTGTATGTCAGAAAGAAATATAACAAAAAAGAAAAACAAGCACATTTTATTTCACCTATGGCCAGAAACAGTAACCAATATACACAGAAGAAATATTGATGGTGATTTAGATAAAATAATCTAAAGAGTTAAAGCAATACTAAAAAATTAAAGAAGATGCAGCTTGAGGCTTAAATAAATTCAGGAATTTAAGACTATGCTAAGTATCATTTTTACAAGCAGTACCTTCAAATATTAAAAAGTGAAAAAGAAGAAAGTCAAATTATTACTGAAAAGTGATATAAACATTATGTCAGTGTCTTAATGTTCAAAACCTGAACTGCTGTTTTATCCTAATGCACATAGATATTTTCTTCTATGTACGACAGTTGACCTGCACCCATGAAATTCTAATAATATGGTTGCCTTAATCAGACATTTAAGATGAAACCACCTATTTACAAATCTATGTGCACGGGGAGACTGTCACAAGGCTTTATGAACCTTCTAGATAGAATTCTATAATGCAATCTACAGTTGCTGAGAGAAGGAGAATCAGTCTTCTTCTAGCATGAGCTCCATATTATGTTAGTAAATCCAAAGAGGTCACCGTTATATTCATATAAACAACACCAAATGATTTCAACAGGTTTTAGTCATAAATTTATATTAATATAATATAATAATAAAATAATATTAATAATTATATATAATAAATTATATATAAAATATAATTTATATTTTATATTTCTTGTATTCTTAATTTCCATTCTAATATCCAATATTATTTCATTCCCCAAAACATATGATTTGATTACACACTTATCCCAACTATAAGGATTACAACATGCTTAAACTATGGCACCAGCCAAGGACAATAAAGGCAGTAAACTTGGAACCCCTACCCAGATCTAACCAATAGACAGGACATTCTGCACTGCTGAGTGGAGAATGGGATCTGACTTTCATGCGAACTCTGGTGCCCCAAGTTTGACCATGTCCCCTTGCTGGGGAGGCCTGGTGGCACTCAGAGGAAGGATAACAGGCTACCTAGAAGAGCCTTTTACCCTTTAAGCATATACAGGGGGAGGAGGCCCCCTCAGTCACAGATATAGGGGAGGGGAATAGGAAGAAAGTGGGAGGAAGGGAGGAATGGAAGAATACAAGGGATGGGCTAACAATTGAGATGTAATATGAATAAATTAAGAAAATATTAAAAAGAAAATAGTTTAGTAAAGTATCTAGAATCTTATGGGAAATGCTCCACATTTTAATAAATTTCATTGGTTCTTAGGACGTTAATAAGCAAGATTTTGAGATTTATTATCTCAGACCCATAATTTATATACATGGCATGGTATTAATAAAAAAATTTATCTTTAAAAAAAGGATTACAACAGTGAGATATAAAGACATTTGTACGTTCCTTATATTGCACATGTCAACAAATGCAATAATTATTATTGCCATACAATGTTTTTTAGTGTTTTGCCTAAGAATTTTACCACCAGCCTGTGTCTGCTGGTGAAAGAACAGGTGGTGAGTACCTACAGCTTCACACTGTTATTAAGAAATTATGTTTGTCATACAGCATCTATAAAAACATCAACACATTTTATTTAGCTCTACTACTTTCTATGTCAGCTAAAACTCTAATGGCTTCTTAATTTAGAAATATATTGTGAAACAACCTGGACTAAACTTAAAATTGTTGCATATTATTAGCATAAAATCATAGAACATTTGGTATTAATAATATTTAAAAATTTTAAACAAAGGCAAACAGAAGAAAATATGGTAACTGCAATATTTCATCCATTACCAGATGGCCAGGCACAAATCAGTAGTATGCAAACAACAATATCTCAAGGCCACATTAAAAAATGACTAGTTATTCAACATCTAGTTTTACAGAGATGATCACTATGTAGACAAGACAAAAAATATGTACATTTTATTGTGACTAACGCGTTCCCTGGAGTTGCCAGTATCATTTTCAAGTTCATTTATATAAAGGTATAAAAACCAATGTGTCAGGAACATCTGGATCCTGTGATAAAATCTACCATGAAATATAGTACACATGCTATTCAGACTGCACATGAAATAAAGTGGGAAGTATAGTCAATTCTGAGTCACTCAGAACCATAATTCTCTTAAACATGGTGTAAATATTTTTCTAACAATAGTAAATTCTTTATGCAAATTAATGTATATGTCCTGCATTACCCATCTCCTTTAATAACAATAAAGAAATAATATTTTAGTGCCTTGTGCTTTGAACAATGTTTAGTAAACAGAATTATATTTATCCCAGCAAAATTTTTTCCAAATATTTGCTTCCAAGTAAACATACCTGATATGCTGAGAAGATATTTCTGGCCAAAACAGGTCATCCACAGCTAATTATATAGCTATTGTCTTTATGCATACATTATGAGTGGCAAGCTGCCAGTTAACATGTGTAAATAATGAGCAGAATGATGAATTAAAAAATTCTAAGCCAGTGGACCAGACTGCTATCATTATTGCAGAATATTAACTTCCACACCTGGTCCCCATTCAGATAACCCTTAAGTATCTGCTACACATTTATTTACATTGGTAAATAAATTGGTAAATTTTCATATATTAACACTAGTCACAAAAATTACGATTATGATTCTCTTGAAAAATTGAAAAAAATAATTTGACAGAATAGTGACTTGCTTCTATAATGTCTCCATACAAAAGGTCTTTACAGTTTTCCTCACCATTAAGTCATAGTTTTTCAATGTGATCTTATCCTGACTCTTTAATTCTCCTGATGGTCTCTGTCCATAACTCTTGAATAAATTTCAGAAACCAATTTCATTTCACTGTAATACTCCAATAATAATGCTGTAATTTTGTGGTATTTAGAGGGTCACTGTGCATTCTTACGTTGTTATGTCATAGCTGCAGGCAATTCAGAGATACTTCCTCATAGTCTCTTTATAGTAATCCTTCATATGCCTTGTAAACCTTTAATTCTCTTTAGATAATTACCTTTTGCAAGACAAATTATCCTGAACAATTTAGCTGTTGGAGTTCCAATACTAACTCACAAAATTGCTGTGAGTTCTAGACCACACTGAGCTACAGAAATTGTTTCACAAAAATCAAACTCACAAACTTTAGTAACATTGTTTATAGGCAGCATAGTTTGGTTATATACCATGGCATATATTTGTGTTCCATTGAAATGATATTAGTGTAGAGAAAATTTGATTTCTATATGTCTTCCATTTTACAAGAAAATATATTATTAAACTGTAATTATATCATTGATATTTTTCTTCTTATGTCTATAAAACATTAAATACATTAATTTTATTCTGTTTCTGCCATTGCTTATAGTTTTAATGTACATGATTAAGTTAAAACTTTTAAGTAACCTTAAGGGAGAGCTCTTATGCCATTAGAGTTGCATTTTGCACACATATGTCTTCTTTCCATCTTTATCTACTTTATTGAAAATAATGTTTATAAAATATATTATAATCACAGTTTCCATTCAACCAACTCTTTTTTAATTTTGCTTTTTTTATTAAATATTTTTTCATTTACATATACATTTATATTATTACTCATATATACAATAAATGCTATATTCTTAGTGTTTTGGCTATTTGTATTTGGCAGTCTTGAAGAAAACATCTTTCTTATCTTGGTGAGTCTAAAATTCTGAATGTAAATCAATATCCATTATATCTCATCATTATAAACTTAAAACCTTTATCTAGACCTAAAAAAATCTTAACCCCAAAACAACTAAGCTTAATTGCAAAACTAAACTATCTGGTCTTCAACTCCATCAGAGACTTGAGAAGGAATAAAATTTATTATCTGAGTATACCGGGAGAGCAGGTTAGTAGCTTGCCAAATGAGAAGATGACAGAGACAGTTTCCTTCAAGCCACTCTTGAAAAACAGCCCTACCCCAGAGACATTGTTTGTTTGTTTGTTTTTGCTTTGCTTATGTGGATTTTTATTTTGATTAGTATTCACAATTTTTTCTTTCATTGAAAATAGATTCTTTTTTTTTTATACAATATATCTTGACTATAGGTTCTCCTCTGTTCTTCAGTTCCCCACCACCACATTCTCATCTTTTTAGACTCACTCCCTTTTATGTTTCTTATTAGAAAAGAATAAGCTTCTAAGTGATAACAACAAAACATGAAAAAAATATAAGATGAAGCATCTTATATGAACGATCATATCAAAGTTGGGCATAGAAATACAAAAGGAGAAAAAGAATCCCAAGTGTAGGTACATGAGCCAGGCATCCACCTGTTAACATGGTCAGAGTTCCATAAAAATACTAAGCTAGTATCTATAATATATATGAGTAGACTTTGTGCAGACCCAAGTAGGCACTGTGCTTGCTGACTCAATCTCTGTGAGCTCATATTTGCCTTGATTGTTTGACTCAGAGAGCCATTTTCCTGGTGTCTTCAATGCACTCTGGCTCTTAGATTCCTTCTGCCTCTTCTTCAGTGGGATTTTCTGAACTCTCAGGGGAGGTATTTGATGGGGTTTTCTATTTTTAATCTTTCTGCCTAATGTCTGTCTGTGGGTCTCTTCATCTATTCTCATCTGCTTCTGGAGAAAGCCTCTTTGACGATGACTGGACAAGGCACTGATCTATGAGGATAGTTAAATATGGTTAGGAATCATTTCATCAAGACATTTTCTTTTGAGACAAGCATTGTTTGCTTTTACCCTCAGTCTCTAGGCTATCTAGTCTCTGGTTATTGGTTACCTTAGTCGTGTTAGCTATGGATTAAATCTAATGGAGTTGGCCTTAAGTTAAACCAGATATCAGTCAGCAAATCCTAGAAGTTCTGTGCAACCATTGCCCTTAGCATGTTTTGCAAGCACGACAATTTACCTTTCCCAACACAATGGTTTCTCTCTCTCTCTCTCTCTAAAAAAAGAGGCAAATGGTTAAAGGAGAGAGAGAGAGAGAGAGAGAGAGAGAGAGAGAGAGAGAGAGAGAGAGAGAGACAGACAGACAGACAGACAGACAGACAGACAGACAGACAGAGACAGACAGAGACAGACAGAGACAGAGAGAGACAGAGACAGAGACAGAGAGACAGGGAGAGACAGAGACAGAGAATATATTTTAAAAAATACATAGATGTACCTTATCAGCTACCAGTATAACATACTCTTTAGTAACAATTGTATTGATCATGTATTTGAATAGTGCCAAATTTATCCTGAAAATGTTTTATAATATAACTGAAACCATATAGTCAATGAATTAGATTATGTGTTTTATGTAAGATAGTTATAAATGGTTTTCACAAGATAATTTGAAATTTTTCTTATTTTATAAATTTGCCCTGAATTTTAGAATTAATGTATTAGAGAGTGCACTTTGTTAGAAATCTTCAGTTAATTAATTTTTTTAACCTTATATGCGATACATGTGTATTAGCCCAGTGGGATAGCTCAGCACATAAGAGCAGTAACAGTTTAAGTCTGCAAGTCCTTCAAAGCATGGACCTTACATGTGTCTTGAAGGCTATGTAGTCTTTAGTACAAAGAGCTACACAAACAAGACAGTCCCGACATCAACAAAATTAAAGAGAATACCAACTCCTGAATAGTGTCCACTGATTTGAATACATATGTGTCTGGACATAGAAACAAGCAAATGCAATAACAGAAATATTAAACAAACATATAAATAAATAAATATCAAGTGTTGAAACAGTGTTATCTTATATAAACACCTTATATATTATTAATTAGCTAAAGTTAATTTATATTAAGTTAAATAAATTAAGCTAAGACAATTATTTTCATAATTCAGATAGAGACACTTAAATACTTAAGAAAAATTATTTTGAGCTTTCAAATGATTCTTTCATTGAAAACTTTGTGGATAGTTAAACATTAATATAAATTTTGTTCAGTTTTACTCAAGAAAATGTTCTGGGCTTAATGTTCATGAACTATCATCTTTCTTTTTTTTTTTTTTCATTTTTTCCCCTTTATTAATTTATTCTTGTTACATCTCAATGGTTATCCCATCCCTTGTATCCTCCCATTCATCCCTCCCTCCCATTTTCCCCTTATTCCCCTCCCCTATGACAGTTCCTGAGGGGGATTACCTCCACC